>NC_056438.1:40191735-40491735 GCF_018296145.1 Oncorhynchus tshawytscha | reverse complement strand
TAATCACACCTGTGAGAAGAGGGGCATTTTTATTTCTGAACCACATGACCTTAGTTTTGGAGTTGTTCAGAACAAGGTTAAGGGCAGAGAAAGCTTGTTGGACACCAAGAAAGCTTTGTTGTAGAGAGTTTAACACAAAATCTGAGGAGGGGTAAGTTGAGTATAAGACTGTATCATCTGCATATACAGTGGGGCAAAAAAGTATTTAGTCAGCCACCAATTGTGCAAGTTCTCACACTTAAAAAGATGAGAGAGGCCTGTAATTTTCATCATAGGTACACTTCAACTATGACAGACAAAATTAGAAAAAAAATCCAGAAAATCACATTGTAGGATTTTTTAAATGAATTTATTTCCAAATTATGGTGGAAAATAAGTATTTGGTCTATAACAAAAGTTTCTTTGTTATATACCCTTTGTTGGCAATGACAGAGGTCAAACGTTTTCTGTAAGTCTTCACAAGGTTTTCACACACTGTTGCTGGTATTTTGGCCCATTCCTCCATGCAGAGCTCCTCTAGAGCAGTGATGTTTTGGGGCTGTTGCTGGGCAACACAGACTTTCAACTCCCTCCAAAGATTTTCTATGGGGTTGAGATCTGGAGACTGGCTAGGCCACTCCAGGATCTTGAAATGCTTCTTACGAAGCCACTCCTTTGTTGCCCGGGCGGTGTTTTTGGGATCATTGTCATGCTGAAAGACCCAGTCACGTTTGATCTTCAATACCCTTGCTGATGGGAGGAGGTTTTCACTCAAAATCTCACGATACATGGCCCCATTCATTCTTTCCTTTACACGGATCAGTCATCCTGGTCCCTTTGCAGAAAAACAGCCCCAAAGCATGATGTTTCCACCCCCATGCTTCACAGTAGGTATGGTGTCCTTTGGATGCAACTCAGCATTCTTTGTCCTCCAAACACGACAAGTTGAGTTTTTACCATAAAGTTCTATTTTGGTTTAATCTGACCATATGTCATTCTCCCAATCTTCTTCTGGATCATCCGAATGCTCTCTATCTAGCAAATTTCAGACGGGCCTGGACATGTACTGGCTAAAGCAGGGGGACACGTCTGGCACTGCAGGATTTGAGTCCCTGGCGGCGTAGTGTGTTACTGATGGTAGCTTTGTTATTTTGGTCCCAGCTCTCTGCAGGTCATTCACTAGGTCCCCCCGTGTGGTTCTGGGATTTTTGCTCACCGTTCTCGTGATCATTTTGACCCCACGGGGTGAGATCTTGCGTGGAGCCCCAGATCGAGGGAGATTATCAGTGGTCTTGTATGTCTTCCATTTCCTACAGTTGATTTCTTCAAACCAAGCTGCTTACCTATTGCAGATTCAGTCTTCCCAGCCTGGTGCAGGTCTACAATTTTGTTTCTGGTGTCCTTTGACAGCTCTTTGGTCTTGGCCATAGTGGAGTTTTGAGTGTGACTGTTTGAGGTTGTGGACAGGTGTCTTTTATACTGATAAGTTCAAACAGGTGCCATTAATACAGATAACGAGTGGAGGACAGAGGAGCCTCTTAAAGAAGAAGTTACAGGTCTGTGAGAGCCAGAAATCTTGCTTGTTTGTAGGTGACCAAATACTTATTTTCCACCACAATTTGCAAATAAATTCATAAAAAATCCTACAATGTGATTTTCTGGATTTTTTCCTCATTTTGTCTGTCATAGTTGAAGTGTACCTATGATGAAAATTACAGGCCTCTCTCATCTTTTTAAGTGGGAGAACTTGCACAATTGGTGGCTGACTAAATACTTTTTTGCCCCACTGTAAATATATGAGAGATGTTTTTGATGTAAATTGAGAAGAGCATGGGGCCTAGGATCGAGCCTTGGTGTACTCTCTTGGGGACAGTCAGTGGCTGAGACAGCAGATGTTCTGACTTTATACCCTGCACTCTTTGAGAGAGGTAGTTAGCAAACCAGGCCAAAGACCCCTCAGAGACACGAATACTCAATACTCCGGCCCACAAGAATGGAATGGTCTACCGTATCAAAAGCATTAGCCAAGTCAACAAAAATACCAGCACAATATTGCTTAGAATCAAGGGCAATGGTGTCATCATTTAGGACCTTCAAGGTTGCAGTGACACATCCATAACCTGAGTGGAAACCAGATTGCATACCAGAGAGCATACTATAGACATTAAGAAAACCAGTCAGTTGATTATTGCCAAGTTTTTCCATCACTTTTGATAAACAGGGCAAAACATAAATTACCGTATAACAGTTAGGATCAGCTTGATCTCCCCTTTAAATAAATGATGCACTGTGGCTGCCTTCCAAGCAATGGGAACCTCCCCAGAAAGGAGAGACAGGTTAAAAAGGTCAGAGATAGGCTTGGCGATCATAGGGGCAGCAACTTTAAAGAAGAAAGGATCTAAACCATCTGACCCAGATGTTTTTTGGGGGTCAAGTTTTAGGAGCTCCTTTAGCATCTCGGACTCAATGACCGCCTGCAGAGAGAAACTTTGTAGCGGGGCAGGGGGAAAGGAGGGAGGAGCATTCGGGCTAGTCACATCAGAAGGGGTGGGAGATGAGGAAATGTTGGACGGGCAAGGAGGCATGGCTGAGTCAAATAGTAATCCTGGCTTAATGAAGTGGTGATTAAAGAGTTCAGCCATGTGCTCCTTGTCAGTAACAACCACATCCTCAACATTAAGGGACATGGGCAGCTGTGAGGAGGGGGTTTATTTTCCAGGTCTTTAACCGTTTTCCAGAACTTCCTGGGGTTAGACCCACAGAGAGATAACTGCTCCTTAAAGTAACTAACTATGGCCCTCTGGATATTCTGAGTGCACTTATTTCTCATTTGCCTGAATGAGAGCCAGTCAGCCTGAGTGTGCGTGTGCTGAGCCTTTCACCAAATGGAATTCTTGAGGTGGTGTAACTCTGCCAGATCAAGGTCGAACCAGGGGCTGAACCTGTTTATCATTTTCATTTTCTTTATAGGGGTGTGTTTGTTTACAATACCACTGAAAATATTAAAAAAGAAGGTCCAAGCGTCTTCGACAGAGGGGATCAAGCTGATTCTATACCAATTTACACAGGCCAGGTCATGAAGGAAGGCTTGCTCATTAAAGTTTTTTGGCAAGCGTCTATGACAAATCAGGACAAGTCGTTTAATTAACTGAGCAGCCATTACGAACACAGGCTGTAAAACAGTGATCACGGTCACAAATTCAGACTTAGTGTAAGGTGCCAGGAGAGAGCTTGGGGCAGGTAGGGTACAGGCCGGTGCTGATGGAGAATGATAACACCCAACAACAGTCAACAAAGCGAAATTTGAAAGTTTAATGCTTAAAACCAGCAAATCAAATTGTTTGGGGACATACTTGGTGGAGACAACCGAGCACTGAAGGTGATCCTTGGTAAAGATTGCCACTCCCCCACCTTTGGAAGATCTGTCTTGCTGAAAAAGGTTATAACCAGAAAGGTTCAAATCAGTGTTCAAAACACTCTTTCTTAACCACGTCTCAGTAATGACCAACACATCTGGATTGGAGTTGTGAACCCACACTTTCAATTGATCAATTTTAGTTAATAAGCTTCTAGTGTTAATGTAAAGAAAACCCAGGCATTTACGAGAGCAGAAATCAGGGAAGCATAAATCAGAGCACAAGTCAGAATTGGGGTTAGTAACAGAAATGGGCCAGATATCATCAGCAGTAATTTTTCAGGGCATGGCAAAGGACAGGCATAGCTCTGCAGTGTTGATTTTGTATGCTATTTGAATGTGCATCAGGTGGTAACCAGATCATATTGTACAGCAGTTTCATTTAGGCAAAATATGAATACAAAGCCGGTGGTTAGAATAGGATGGGAGGCCAAAAGTCTGTGTAACCAATAGAGAGTCAGAGTCCTGAGTTGTGGGGACAAACATAGTCTGTCCCACAGTTGGGTAAATGAGTAAGTTCATAGTCAACAAAGCACGCAAGAGGCACAGGGCAAATAGCATAGAGCGCAAGAAAAAAATAAAGTGACTTGGGGCTAGCCATTGTAAGTTCAAAGAGTCACTCGACCCAAAAAGATAACTTGAGAGAGTAGCTCTCTCTGAATCCTGTAGGCTATAAAAGTTTGAGATAAAATAAATAAATAATAGTGTATGTGCATGTATGCTGGAGTCAAGCGAAGGCTCGTGAGAGGGTGGGGGGTGTGGTGGGGGTACCTGTTTCAGACAGGGGGTGACGGGCAGACAGGGAACAGATCACCCGGTGGGATCAGCAGTGCAACAGGCAATGGCAGTAGGTGTCACACCTGCTTGGGAGAAGCTTTTTTCGGGAGGCTGAGTTGGGGATTTGGCATTCAAGTTTGCACGACTAAAGTCTCCTCGGCAAAAACGTCAATATTAATATTTCTTGAGTTATGTTACATTCATTCTGACTGTTTTGAGGAAGTGCCTATTTGTGCATCTTTATTTTACCTTTATTTAACTAGGCAAGTCAGTTAAGAATAAATTCTTATTTTAAATGATGGCCTAGGAACAGTGGGTTAGCTGCCTGTTCAGGGGCAGAACTACAGATTTGTACCTTGTCAGCTCAGGGATTTGAGCTTGAAGCCTTCTGGTTGCTAGTCCAATGCTCTAACCACTAAGCTACCCTGCCGCCCCAGCAGAGATGCCGTAGCCAGTATACTGACTGACAATAGTCAGAATTAATCTAAAATAACTAAAGAAATCTGTCATTAATTTGTATCGGTTTGCCGAGGAGATCTTAGTCGCACAATTTTACATCTAACTAACATGTTAGGTGCAGTATTTCTCAAGTGAAAACATGTGCATGACACAGAAGTTCAAAGCCAACCTCTTCTAATACACCAGATTATTTTAAAATCTCACACAGAAATTCTACAAATAATTTTGTTGTTAATGGAAGCCTGCAGTACCCCGATCGGCCTTCAATTTGAGTTGCTCAATGAGAGGAGGCAGCACTGAGCTAGCCTGCAACGTCACTTCCTGGAGTAGCTCAAAAGTTATTGCCTAATTTTTATTTTATTTTACCTTTATTTAACTAGGCAAGTCAGTTAAGAACAAATTCTTATTTTCAATGACGGCCTAGGAACAGTGGGTTAACTGCCTGTTCAGGGGCAGAACGACAGATTTGTACCTGGTCAGCTCGGGGATTTGAACTTGCAACCTTCCAGTTACTAGTCCAACGCTCTAAACCGCTCTAACCACTAGGCTACCCTGCCGCCCCTTGAAGACAACTGGGAACTCGGGAAAACATGAGCTCCTACTGGGAAAAACCTTTTGAACAGTCATCCAACTCAGGAACACTGGCATCTTTCTAGAGAAGTGTCTCCCAGCCCTGGTCCTTGAGTACCCCCAACAGAACACAGTCTCATTGTAGACCTTGACAAACAAGCCTAATTCAACTCATTGAGGGCTTGATGATTAGTTGACAAGTTGAATCTGGTGTGCTTGTCCAGGGTTACAATAAAAATGATTGTAAACGCAATACAGTTCATGGCTCACTCGGAATACGTCATCAGAGTCGGTACAGCTACCTGGCTTCTTCACGCATCGCGCCTACAGAAACAAACATCTCTCTGGTAAGAAGAAGGGCGGGGGTGTATGCCTTATGATTAACGAGACATGGTGTGATCATAACAACATACAGGAACTCAAATCCTTCTGTTCACCTGACTTAGAATTCCTCACAATCAAATGCCTACCGCATTATCTACCAAGATAATTCTCTTCGATCATAATCACAGTCGTGTGTATCGACCCAAAGCAGACGAATCAACGGCCCTGAATGAACCTCATTTGACTCAATGTAAACTGGAAACCACATATCCTGAGGCTGCATTTATTGTAGCTGGGGATTTTAACAAAGCTAATCTGAAAACAAGGCCCCCTAAATTTTAGCAGCATATCGAATGCGCGACCCGGGCTGGCAAAACCCTGGATCATTGTTATTCTAACTTCCGCAACGCAGATAAAGCCCTCCCCCGCCCTCCTTTCAGAAAATCTGACCACGACTCCATTGTGTTGCTCCCAGCCTATAGACAGAAACTAAAACATGAAATGCCCATGCTCAGGTCTGTTCAACACTGGTCTGACCAATCGGATTCCACGCTTCAAGATTGCATCGGTCACTTGGACTGGATATGTTCCGCATAGTGTCGGGCAATAACATTGATGAATACGCTGATTTGGTGAGCGAGTTTATTAGCAAGTGCGTCGGGGATGTTGTACCCACAGCGTCTATTAAAACATTCCCTAACCAGAAACCGTGGATTGATGGTAGCATTCGCGCAAAACCAAAAACGCAAACCTCTGCTTTTAATCGTGGCAAGGTGACCGGAAACATGACCGAATACAAACAGTGTAGCTATTCCCTCCGCAAGGCAATCAAACAAGCTAAGTGTCAGTATAGAGACAAAGTAGAGTCACTATTCAACAGCTCAGACGCGAGAGGTATGTGGCATGGTCTACAGTCAATCACGGACTACAAAAAGGAAAACCAGCCCCGTAGCGGACACCAATGTCTTTCTCCCAGACAAACGAAACAACTTCTTTCCTCGCTTTGAGGACAATACAGTGCCACTGACACGGCCCGCTACCAAAACCTGCGGGCTCTCCTTTACTGCAGTCAATGTGAGTAAAACATCCCCAGCTGCGTCCTCAGAGCCTGCGCAGACCAGCTGGCTGGTGTGTTTACAGACATATTCAATCGATCCTTATCCCAGTCTGCTGTTCCCACATGCTTCAAGAGGGCCACCATTGATCCTGTTCCCAAAAAAAGTGAAGGTAACTGAGCTAAATGACTATAGCCCCTTAGCACTCACTTCCGTCATCATGAAGTGCTTTGAGAGACTAGTCAAAGGCCATATCACCTCCACCCTACCTGACACCCTAGACTCACTCCAATTTGCTTACCGCTCCAATAGGTCCAGAGACAACGCAATCGCAATCACACTGCCGTAACCCATCTGCACACTGCCCTAACCCAGAGGAATACCTATGTAAGAATGCTGTTCATCGACTACAGCCCAGCATTTAACACCATAGTACCCTTCAAACTTGTCATTAAGCTCAAGACCCTGGGTCTGGACCCCGCCCTGTGCAACTGGGTCCTGGACTTCCTGACAGGCCGTCCCCAGGTGGTGAGGGTAGGTAACAACGTCTCCACCCAGCTGATCCTCAACACTGGGGCCCCACAAGGGTGCATTCTCAGCCCTCTCCTATACTCCCTGTTCACCCATGACTGCGTGGCCATGCACGCCTCCAACTCAATCATCAAGTTTGCAGACGACACTACAGTGGTAGGCTTGATTGCCAACAACGACGAGACCGCCTACAGGGAGGAGGTGAGGGCACTCTGAGTGTGAGGTTATTTTCCTGACACCACACTCCATGTCAACAAAACAAAGGAAATGATCTGACTTCAGGAAACAACAGAGGGAGAAGCCCAGTATCCACATCGACAGGACAGTAGTGGAGAAGGTGAGAAGTTCCTCGGCGTACACATCACGGACAAACTGAAATGGTCCACCCACACAGATCACCGCCTGGTACGACAACTGCTCCGCCCACAACCGTAAGGCTCTCCAGAGGTTAGTGAGGTCTGCACAACGCATCACCGGGGGCAAACTACCTGCCCTCCAGGACACCTACACCACCTGATGTCACAGGAAGGCCAAAAAGATCATTAAGGACAACAACCACCCGAGCCACCGCCTGTTCACCCCGCTATCATCCAGAAGGCGAGGTCAGTACAGGTGTATCAACGCGGGGACCGAGTTGAGAGACTGAAAAACAGCTTCTATCTCAAGGCCATCAGACTGTTAAACAGCAATCACTAACAGTGAGTGGCTGCTGCCAACATACTGACTCATCTCTAGCCACTTTAATAATGAAAAAAATGGATGTAATAAATGTATCACTAGCCACTTTAAACAATGCCACTTTATTTAGTTTATATACCCTATATTACTCATCTCATATGTATATACTGTACTCTATACCATCTTCTGCATCTTGCCTATGCCGTTCGGCCATTGCTCATTCATGTATTTTTATGTACCCATTCTTATTCATTTCTTTACACTTGTGTGTATAAGATAGTTGTTGAGAAATTGTTAGGTTAGTTTACTTGTTAGATATTACTGCGTGGTCGGAACTAGAAGCACAAGCATTTCGCTACACTCGCATTAACATCTGCTAACCATGTCTATGTGACAAATACATTTGATTTGATTTGAGTAGTGGTGTGTGGGTAACCAGGAAAAAATCTCTATATCACAACCCATGTGTTGTGATAATTGCGTTGTTTGCTCTATTGTTAGTTCATATTCCTTGCCACCAGTGGCAATTTTAGCATGTAAATCTTGATGGGGCAAACAAAACAATGTGGAATGCATGCCAGCAAAGCCACTACACAACAAAACAAGTTTACATACACCTTAGCAAAATACATTTGAACAATTCCTGACATTTAATCCTGGTAAAAATTCACTGTCTTAGGTCAGATAGGATCACCACTTTATTTTAAGAATGTGAAATGTGATTTATTTCAGCTTTAATTTATTTCATCACATTCCCAGTGGGTCAGAAGTTTACATACGCTCAATTAGTATTTGGTAATATTGCCTTTAAATTGTTTAACTTGGGTCAAACATTTCAGGTAGACTTCCACGATAAATTGGGTGAATTTTGGCCCATTCCTCCTGATAGAGCTGGTGTAACTGAGTCAGGTTTGTAGGCCTCCTTGCTCGCACATGCCTTTTCAGTTCTGCCCACAGATTTTCTATAGGATTGAGGTCAGGGCTTTGTGATGGCCACTCCAATACCTTTACTTTGTTGTCCTTAAGCCATTTTGCAACAACTTCGGAAGTATGCTTGGGGTCATTGTCCATTTGGAAGACCCATTTGCGACCAAGCTTTAACTTCCTGACTGATGTCTTGAGATATTGCTTCAATATATATCCACATAATTTTCTTCCCTCATGATGCCATCTATTTTGTGAAGTGCACCACTTCCCCCTTTCTCCTCCAAACATAATGATGGTCATTACAACCAAACAGTTCTATTTTTGTTTCACCAGACCACAGGACATTTCTCTAAGAAGTTCAATCTTTGTCCCCATGTGCAGTTGCAAACCGTAGTCTGGCTTTTTATGGCGGTTTTGGAGCAGTGGCTTCTTCCTTGCTGAGCGGCCTTTCGGGTTATGTCAATATAGGACTCGTTTTACTGTGGATATAGATACTTTTGTACCCATTTCCTCCAGCATCTTCTGGGATTGATTTGCACTTTTTGCACCAAAGTACATTCATCTCTAGGAGACAGAACGCGTCTCCTTCCTGAGTGGTATGACGACTGCGTGCTCCCATGGTGTTTATACTTGTGTACTATTGTTTGTGCAGATGAACATGTTACCTTCAGGCATTTGGAAATTGCTCCCAAGGATGAACCAGATTTGTGGTGGTCTGCAATTTCTTTTTCCTGAGGTCTTTGATTTTCTTTTGATTTGACCCATGATGTCAAGCAAAGAGGCACTGAGTTTGAAGGTAGGCCTTGAAATACATCCACAGGTACAACTCCAATTGACTCAAATTATGTCAATTAGCCTATCAGAAGCTTCTAAAGCCATGACATCATTTTCTGGCATTTTCCAAGCTGTTTAAAGGCACAGTCAACTTAGTGTATGTAAACTTCTGACCCACTGGAATTGTGACACGGTGAATTATAAGTGAAATAATCTGTCTGTAAACAGTTGTTGGAAAAATTACTTGTCATGCACAAAGTAGATGTCCTAACCGACTTGCCAAAACTATAGTTTGTTAACAAGAAATTTGTGGAGTGGTTGAAAAACGAGTTTCAGTGACTCCAACCTAAGTGTATGTGAACTTCCGACTTCAACTGTATATATTGTTTTCTGTATTTCTCTATCGACAATGTTTTTCCAGTCTTTGTCAAAGAGAAGGTCATTGGGACAAGAATGAAAATGTTGTAGGTGGTTCCTAAATAATATAGCTTTTGCTTTGTTGTCTTGGATCTTGTTACTTTAGCACAGGTATGATATTATTAGTATTGTCTCCATTAATTGTTTAGATTTTTTGCCAGAAGGTCCGGGGGTTGGTGTCTGTTTCTAGCTGCTGATAAAAGGCAGTCCACTGTTTCTGTTTGTGGAGGGTGAGTTGGTATCTGATATGATTCTGTTACCGATTAACTTCTGTTTTCAGGTTTGGTGCTCTTGTTCTAATAAAATCTCTCCAGACCTTTCTCTTCTGCTTGATGAGACTAAGGATATGTGGTGGGAGTTGTTGATGTGGTGGTCTTATGGTGGTAAGTGAAATAGTCTCTTCCTGGGCCTGGATGAGGACACTCCCGATTCTCTCAGCCACCTGGTCCAAATCCTTGGGGTTCTGTATTGTCTGTAATGCATTTTCTGTATTTTTCCCAGTTTGCTTTCTTGTAATTGTACCTTTGTTTTGCCGGTTGAAGTTGGAGAGAAAAGGAGACAAGGACAGGAAGGTGGTCACTTCCCACGTCATTGCTGACGAGAAGCTAAGGAGTTTAGCAGACAAGTCCGGGGAACAGAGGACAAGATCAAGAATGTCTGCCATGGAGGTGGAAGAATAGATGTGTGTTGGCTCATCAGTGTTGAGGATGGCCAGGATTGTTGTCAAGGATATCCCTTAATACCCTTTCAGAGTGATTTGTAGTATTGCAGTTAAAATCAATGTGTTTGGCATTAAAATCTCCCATTATGATTGTGGTCTGTAAGGGCAGTAATCAATTTTTCAGAGGGTGTTTTTGTGGGTGGACAGTATAAAGTGGCTATCAGAAGAGCTGTATGTGCATTTAAGGGTATTTTTACTGCAGCGTACTCGTTGTTGTTAAGTTCTTCTTTGGTGAGGTTAAAAACAGCTTCAGAGTACTCATTTCCCTCCTTTAAAATAAGTGCCACACTACCTCTGCATCCCTTTGGTCGATCCTTTCTGAGAATGTTATAGCCAGGAATGCGAAATCTTGTATTAGTACTTAGAAAGGTTTCGTTGATAGAGGCAATGCTAATTTGCTTTTCTAGAAGAAGTTGCATCAGCTCCTATTTGTTTCTCCTTATACTTCTGATGTTTACATGTAAAACATGTAGCCATTTGATTTGGAGTGTAGTTAAGGCTTAAAAAGGTGTTTCAGAGTTAAGAGGTCGGGCCGTCTCTGTGTTTCTTTATGCTGTCCATAACTCTCTCCAGGCTGACACTTGTTTCAGGTTCTCTATCCACAGGATAAGGTAAGTCCATTACGGTTTCTGTGCGTCTCTCTGGGTGTGTTGTTTCATGTATTTTTAACAGGTGTCTCTTGTTCCTTCTGTAAATTCTCTCGTTTGGTGTTCGTACAATGTATTAACTTGTTTTTCAAGTACAAATGTTTCCCAAGTACACTTGCTGGTTGCCATTTGTTGTCTTGTCTGATCCTTACTCATTCTCCTTCTTTCATGACCAAAAGCTTAGTGAAAGTAGTGTTTTTGTCTCTGTTGTCTGCTTGTGAGACTGCTCCTGAAATGTTGATCTCTTTGATGTTGGAATCTTTCTCTTCAGCCTTCTTCCAATTAATAGTTGTGCTGGTGTGATACCTACTCCATCCAGGGGTGTGTTTCTGTACTCAAGGAGAGTTATGTAATGTAAGCCATCTTGTACTTTTCTCAACAGGTTTTTCACAGTCTGAACTTCTCTCTCAGCTTGGCCGTTTGACTGTGGAAATCTAGGGCTCGGCGTGACATGTTTTAAATCCCAGCTGGTAGAGACTCTGACATTTCTTGACTCACCAACTCTTCCATTATTTGAGCACAAAACATCAGGCACCCCATGCCTTGCGAAGATTGACTTTTGTGCTATAATGATGTGTTTACTTGTTGTTCCACTGAGTTTAAAGATTTCTGGGTATTCTGAGTAGATATTCTGTGTCATTGTAAGCGAAGAGGTCCACTCGAACTTTGGTCCAAGCGCTCTCTGTGACTGGAGGAGACATGGATGAGGCTCTTTGGTATTGTTTTTGTGTGTGTTGCAGACTGCACATTTTGTTACATTTTTGTAACATTGTTACATCTTCAAATCTGTTTACCATGCCTGGCCAGAACATCCCTTGCTTGTTTCTTACATTTTACGATTCCCCTGTACACTTCATGGACTTTTTCCAGAATTTATTCTCTAATTTTCTGATGAACGACAAGTTTTGAACAGCAGTCCATCAAGACCTCTCTAAAGGTCCAATAGTGCTGTATTTTCTTTGCAATTCTTCCTCTCGCAATCCTTTTTTTTAACTGTTTCTGTGACCGGTCTTAACTCTTCGTCTTCTGCTGTTGCTGTTTTGAATTGCTGCAGTATTTCTTCTGAAACAGGAAGTTGATGAGCAATGTAGTTTACATCTAGCAATTTCTCTCTCTGTTCCTTCAGGTATGCTCGTCTCAGCACATCAGTGATGTGCATCTCCTTTCCTGGTTTATGTCACATGTAGACTATCTCTGTAGTCTCATCAGAATTCTGTGTAGTCTGGCTGGTGATCCACCTGGATCTGTTCTCCATACAGGTATTGATAAAACTTCTCTCAGCCATACACTATTGCCAGTAGCTCTTTTACATTTGAGCATATCTCTTGACAGCCTGAGGGATCTTGACTCATATGCGATTGGCTGACCACCATGCAGAATCACAGCTCCCAAGCCTTCTGAGCTTGCATCCTGAGATAGTTTCACTGATTTTTTTTCACATCATAGTACTTTAACACTCATTGCTGATGAGTGATTTCAAGCTTTTGAAGCTCTGTTACCGTGAAGACTCCCAGTGCCACTGAACGACCCCTTCCAGCAGTTGTTTCAGTGGTGTGCTGACATCTGAGAGATATAAGATTAACTTTGCGAGATACTGCAACATTCCCATGAACCTCTGAACCGCTACTTAGTCCTTTGACTCTGGCATTTCTTGTATTGCTCTTACCTTTTGGGAGTCTTATTTCAGGCCTTGTTTGCTTTTCACATGTCCAATGTAGCCAATTTATGTAATTCCGATTTTGCACTTATCCTTATTCAGATTCAAGTTGATGCTTCTCAGTCTGTCTAGTTGCTGTTTCAGTCTCTGGGCGTGCTGCTCTGTGTCATCACCCCAGACAAGAATGTCATCCATGATGTTTATGACACCTTCCAGATATTCCAAATGCTGGGCGAGGCACCTCTGGAACACCTCTGGAGCAGATGCAATTCCAAACCGCAGTCTCTTGAATGAATACCTCCCTAACAGTGTATTGAAAGTACAGAGTCGGGAGCTCTCTTCATCCAGTTGGATTTGCCAGAATCCTTGGTTTGCATCATCTACTGAAAATACCTTAGCGTAGGCATTTCAGTAACTACCTCTTCAATGGTACGTAAATTACAATGTTCTCTCTTGATGGCTTTGTGTTTAGATCCTGTGGGTCCATGCATACCCGCATTTTGATTGTCACCAAACTGTTTACCCTCTCAGTTTGCCTGATGACAACATCCATGTTTTCCATGCGGTTCAGTGTTTCACTTTTCTAGGTGAGTGAACCACTAGTGTGACTTCTAGGTCTATTTGTATGTAATGAACTCCTGGAACACATCCAAGTCGTGAATAAATCTTCATATTCACTCAATGTCAGTCTCTGTCTTTTGTTCAAGCTTGAATATTCCCTGTATTAAGCCCATTTACGGACAAGCTGATCTTCCAAGTATTGCAGGTGCGTCTTGTTCTTTCACTTGAAACTCCAGTTCAAACGCTTTACCTTTGTATTGACATTTGAGTGTTTTCTTGCCTTTTGGCTCCAACTGGTGGTCAGAATACATCACTAGCTTGCAGTTGGATTTTTGCATGGAATTGCCACTTTCTTTCACTTTCAGGGTTGTCAAGTCTCTCATGGACAACACATTACACTCAGCTCATGTATTTGTGGTGTTATTTGCATATTGCATTCTGATTGGCCATATGCTAATCATGGCCTGTGGGAATGTAGGGGTTCACGAGGAAAGCATTTCTCTCTCGTGACTTGTAATGTGAAGCAACATCAAGTTAGCAATAAATATGCCTTCATAAAGATTCACCGTTAGTAGTTATTTTACTCACGTACATTCAAGTTTGATTGCACAACATGGGGATAGAACGAGTGTATTCACTAACAGTTTAAATTACAGCACTGGGTTAAAAAGTTTTGGGTAAAAAAAATAAATAGAGGAGGCTAATCAGCATGGATGATGTCGCGGGAGAAGCGCATCAGCCACTGGCAGCAGTGGGAAGAGGCCTGCCGCCAGTGCAAGGTGCAGCGGCAGGGGCACAGCTTGAGAAAGCTAGCCATGGAAATGCTAATGCTAATGCAAAAAGTAGTAAAAGTGTGGAAACTGTGGCAAAATCCTTGCAGAACCAAGAGCATAGTGTGCAGCTAATGAAGTAGTGTGTCACTCCTGTGGGAAAAAGGGACATTACCTATGTGTATGTCATCAAGAGCTGTAAACATGGTTTAAGAAGATGATGATAGCATTTTCCTAGGAACAATGACAGCAGGAAGTGACCCATGGATGATTGACATTCAAGTGATGGACAGAAATGTGAAATTCAAAATATGTGACTGTTGATGTGACTGTTATCCCAGACAATGTGTTCAATCACATTTTTGCAGTAACCAGCAAGCCAGCTCTGCAAAAACCAACAAAACTTCTGCTAGGACCAGGAAGAGCGCCGCTGGACATGATCAGCTTCACAAGTGTGGTTCTACCAAAGGGAGAAAAAGAGACCCTCGAGGTCATGTATGATGTCATCAGAGATCTACACAGCTTTACTAGGCAACCCAGCTATCACAAAGATTGAGCTAGTTGCGCGACTCCACAACATTGATTTACAGACACTGAAAGAAAGCTATCCAAAGCTGTGCAGCGGTCTTGGCACAGTACAACACCCATATACCATCAAGCTGAAACCCAGTGCAGAACCCTACTCACTCTACAACGGATTCCTCTGACAGGATATGTGTAGATTTCATCAGTCTCAATGAGTCAGTGTGTAGAGAAAAATACATACTTCCCACTGACGAACATTCCCACTGACGGGCTTCTTGCAGATCCCGCTAGACGAGGAGTCAGTTAAGCTAACAACCTTCATCACACCTTTTGGACATTACTACTTCAACAATCTGCCTTTTGGCATCGATTCAGCACCTGAACACTTCCAGAATAGAATGGTGACAGAGGTCACTGAAGG
The DNA here is from genome assembly GCF_018296145.1 of Oncorhynchus tshawytscha. NCBI lineage: Eukaryota > Metazoa > Chordata > Actinopteri > Salmoniformes > Salmonidae > Oncorhynchus > Oncorhynchus tshawytscha. The sequence goes on along the minus strand of NC_056438.1, from coordinate 40,476,527 downwards.
CCTGGAAGTTGTGGTCTGTCACATGGATGATTTGTTGGTCCCGGGCCAAACACAGGAGGCGCATGATGCAAGACCTCATGCCGCATTGCAGAAGATGGAAAAAGCAGGCATAACTCTGAAGATGGACACATGTGACCTGACCTGTCAAGGCTGTCAAGGAGATGGCGGAGCCATCCAACATAAGCGAGCTGCAAAGTTTTCTAGGAATGGTGAACCAACAGGGAAAGTTCATCCTTCAGTTAGCAGAAAAGGACAAACCTCTCAGAAACCTAATCTCAAAGAAGAAACACTGGTCCTGGGGGGCCGACCAAGTTAAAGCCTTCAAAGAGCTGAAGGAGGAGCTGACATCCACACCTGTGCTAGCCTTGTCCGACCCAAACAAAGAGATCAATGTGTCAGCTGATGCGTCTTTCTACGACTAGGAGTGCTGCTGCAGAAGAAGAGTGAGGAATGGAGACCCAGTTGCCTACGCTTCCCGGTCTCTCACACCGACTGAGCAGAGATACGCTCAAGTGGAAAAGTAAGCTCTGGAGCTGACATGGGCATGTGAAATATTCAGACGCCTTCTCATTGATCAACACTTTCAGCTGCAAACTGATCACAAACTACTCCTGAGCCCTCTGGGGAACCCATCCTTGGACATCCTTCCTCCACAAATCCAACGCTTCAGGATGAGGCATGAATTACTCCTACACGATTGCTCATGTCACTGGAAAGTATCTATGGACTGCAGACACGCCGTCACATGCACCAGTCAAAGCCAAAGCTAATGCAGCAGAAAAGGAGCTCACAGATACTGGAACACAAATATAGAGTACCAGTCAAAAGTTTGGACACACCTACTCATTCAAGGGGTTTTCTTTATTTTGACTATTTTCAACAGTGTAGAATAATAGTGAAGACGTCAAAACTATGAAACAACATATATTGAATCACGTAATAACCAAAAGAGTTAAACAAATCAAAATATACTTTATATATTTGAGATTCTTCAAAGTAGCCACCCTTTGCCTTGATGCCTGCTTTACACTTTACACATTGTGTAGGGTATTGGAGGCTATTTTGCAAATGACACAACCGAAATCGAGGATCGGTAGGATGGTCCGTTTTACGAGGGTCTGTTTTGCAGCATGAGTGAAGGATGCTTTGTGGCTATGTGGCTATGTGTGGCTAGGCTATGTGTGTCTTTGCTATAAGGATCTCAGTTGCAATGTGTAAGGGGCTCTCAGAGAATTCAATGATATACACTGAATTGATCTGAGAGTCACAGGGTTGTGATGGAGTTCCTATAATTAAAGATGGACTTTGTGATAACTAACTCTGACTTGTGTGTGGTTTGCTCTCATGATTTGGTAAATAGAGGAAATTTCCACGACATTTGGCGACGAGGAGGGGATGTGAATCTTCACTCGGTGACCGTTCCTGACGATCTAGGTAAATAAATCGTGCACGAGGGATCCCCTAAAACTTGGGATCTTTGGGAAACCACACTTCGGGAACGAAGCAGATGGACCAACCTTTGATTTGAGAGGAAGCGAGCCGGGTGGATACCACATCTCGAACTGAGTTTTTAAAGAAAAAGGTGAGCGAACCACACACAGATTTGAAGTCGAGTTTTTTTAAATTATGCCTGTTACGTATACTGAGCGTGAAGGAAGGCACCTTGGCGGCGTAAGCAGGGCCGAGTCAGGGGAGAGTAATCTGACTGTTTGTGGACTCAAAAGATACTCTGCACTGTCCGTTTGCCAGTAACCAAAATCCGTCCTGACACTGAATTGATCACAGTGGGGATTTGGTGAGGTCTGTCGGGGTGAGGGGCCAAAGGGACTGTGCATTCTAGGTGAAAACACGGCATTTGGTGAAGCCCTATTGGAAGAAGGACCTCATTCTGTGCGTCTGTGTGATTGTCTAAGTGACCCTCAGAGGTGGTGAATTACAATTATTTTAAATGTGCTAGCCAGGTATGCCCTGAGTTACTCTGTGTGAGTATTTTGTAATGGGATCACTAGGTAATAGTTGTCGGACCGTTCTGTGTGAGCGGGGTAGGGTTGACTCTGTGTGGGCAAACCTTTTTATGTTCTGATGTTCTGTGTGGACGTCTGACCAGTTCTGTGTGAACATCTGACCAATCCTGTGTGGGTGATCCTTAAAGTTCTGTGTGAGTACCTACGATTTCTTAAGTTTTATATGGGTTCTGTGAATTATTTGAAATTATGATAAATTGTATGTGTGTATAATCAATTACTAGAGATTTGATAAAGTAATGCTGAGAATGATTAGATACAATTTAAACCACCCATTCGTAGACGTACGTAGGTTTTGAGTTGGTATCTTAAATGGATAATTTGATAAAGATGAGGTTTTAAGCACTATTAAAATAATCTCCAAAATCTGGGATATTGAGCTCTAGAAACTGATTAGTGTGTCCTAATCTTACCCTAACGATGTAACTATAAAACTCATATTGGATTATCTCCATCTGGGTGAAACATTTTAAATTAAACTGCCCTTTAAGGTCTGAACATGTTATATTTTTTCCTCCCAGTATGAGAGAAGTTGCGGGATTTATTGAATAAACTGAATAAAGTTAGAGAGAATTAAGAGGGAATCTCGATGTAATTTATAATGTCGTACAAAGCCTAAGGTTTTCCATCAAACTAATTATCATTGCGTGATTAATGTTTGCGTGATTAAGTAAACATAGTCTACTTTTATTAAAAGGCGCAATATCTGTTTCCTAGTCATTAACTGTCGATTTTATTCTTTGATTGCTAATATATTCATTTGGAATTTGAGAATCATAGCTGGAGTAACGTTTGTACTATTAAAATTGGGCTATTATTCTTCTGGGAATTGCCGATAGTGACGTGTTTTGATTTTACTTGTAAATTGGGTTTATTTGCGGAGAGTCTTAGTTTTTCACATAGCATTAGTGGTTCAGTGGTAGAATTCTCACCTGCAACGCGGGAGGCCCGGGTTCCTTTCCCAGTCAATGCGCCAACTGAATTTTGAGTTTTTTGATTGTAAATAATCTATTTGTATGTTTTGCCTGGAAATTGTGGCAATTTAAATGCACAAAAATACCTTGACGAGATCCTTAGGCCCATTGTAAGGCCCAAGGTATTGTATCTGTGACCAACATGCATATCTGTGTTTCCAGGCATATCTGTGTTTCCAGACTGTTTCCAGTCATGTGAAATCCAAAGATTAGGGCCTAATTAATTAATTTTAATTGACGGACTTCCTCATGTGAACTGTAACTAAGTAAAATCTTTGAAATTATTGCATGTTCAGTATAATTATGGTGAGCTCTAAAGAGTTCAGACATGTAACAATGCTAGTGGTCATGAAAAGGAATGCATCATCAGTATTCCTTTTAGCTATGGGTATAACCCTGTGTTCCAATATTGTGTCATATCTGGAGAGTTGAATGGACCACTGGACTATTTAGAAACAAGGGCCTATACAAAACCAAATACAGAAATGAGACCAAATCTATCCGTGAAAGCACTAATCAAAATCCACTGGTCCATGCTCACCCGGAGGCTCTCCTTCTCTACTTACAACACCAGATCTGAAACATGTAACCTTGTTGTTAATCTACTGAAATAACAATCATGGAAATGCCTTGAGTTAATCCATGATTCTTATTAAGCTTTATAAGGGATTGACATGGCCTAGCCTACCTGCTATTTACGCTTGGCCTTCATGATCATTTTCACAGATACTGGCCACGCACAACTCCAACACCATCATTAAGTTTTCCGATGAAACAACAGGGTAGACCTGATCACTGACAACGATGAGACAGCCTACGGGGAGGAGGTCAGAGAACTGGCCGTGTGGTGCCAGGACAGCAACCTCTCCCTCAATGTGATCAAGACAAAGAAGATAATTCTCATCGACAGGGCTGTAATGGAGCAGGTTGAGAGCTTCAAGTTCCTTGGTGTCCACATCAACAACAAACTATCATGGTTCAAACACACCAAAACAGTCGTGAAGAGGGCATGACAAAGACAATTCCCCATCAGGAGACTGAAAAGATTTGGCATGCGTCCTCAGATCCTCAAAAAGTTCTACAGCTGCACGATCGAGAGCATCCTGACTGGTTACATCACTGCCTGGTATGGCAACTGCTCGGCCTCCGACCGAAGGCACTACAGAGCGTAGTGTGAACGGCTTTGTACATCACTGGGGCCAAGTTTCTTGCCATCCAGGACCTCAATACCAGGCGATGTCAGAGGAAGGCCCTAAAAATGGTCAGACTCCAGCCACCCTAGTCATGGACTGTTTTCTCTGCTACCGCAAGGCAAGCAGTACCGGTGCGCCAAGTCTAGGTCCCAAAAACTTCTTAACAGCTTCTACCCCCAAGCCATAAGATTCTGAACAGCTATTCAAATGGCTACCCAGACTATTTGCAACCACCCCCCCTTTTACGCTGCAGCTACTCTGTTTATTATCTATGCATAGTCACTTTAACTATACCTACATTTCACTGTTGTATTTGGCGCATGTGACAAATTGGATTTGATTTTAAATTAATATCCAACTAGTCAATGACAACTGTGTGGAGTTTGTGACAGCAACTATGTGAGCTTATTACAGAAGGAATGTCCACCAGAGCTGTTGATAGAGAATTTAATGTGAATTTCTCTAGCATAAGTCATGAAACAGAGGAGTATTTCTGTCTGTAATAAAGCCCTTTTGTGGGGACTCATTCTGACTGGCTGGGCCTTGCTCCCCAGTGGGTGAGTCAGTTTCCCAAGTGGGTGAGCCTTTGCCCTCCCAGGCCCACCTACTTCATGTGAAATCCATAGATTAGGGCCTAATACATTTTTTTTTTAAATTGACTGATTTCCTTACATGAACTATACCTTAGTAAAATTGTTGAAATTGTTGCATTTATATTTTTGTTCAGTATAGATCAAATCAAATCTTATTTGCTGAATACAACAGGTGTAGGTAGACCTTACAGTGAAATGCTTACTTTACAAGTGCTTAACCAACAATGCAGTTGTAAGAAAATACCTTAAAAAAAAAGTACGAGATAAGAATAACAAATCATTAAAGAGCAGCAATAAATAACAATAGCGGGGCTATTTACAGGGGGTACTGGTAGAGTCAATGTGCATGTGCACCGGTGTTGAGGTAATTGAGGTAATATGTACATTTAGGTATAGTTATTAAAGTGATAATAACAGAGAGTAGCAGCCGCAGTGTAGAAGGGGGGGGACAATGCAAATAGTCTGGGTAGCCATTTGATTAGCCATTCAGGAGTCTTATGGCTTGTGGGTAGAAGCTGTTAAGAAGACCCTACTGAGTATTTCCAACCCCACTTTTACATCCACACATACACATTTTTGCCTCATTAAGCCAACATGTAATTTATAGGCCTAATGCATTGGGGGCATTTATTTAACTTTGGAAAATGTTTTAAAACCCACAAATAATGCAAATGTCACATAAATATGAACAAATATGAATCATTGTTAATGTTTGGACAGTTTTTTTGTTTATGTATACACACACATGTATACACATAATAATTATATATATATATATATATATATATATATATATGACACATAATTAAATATATACACATACACACTTTTATTTTGAAAACTTTTGATATTCCGTGACCCGGAAGTACTTTTTTAATGTTGATGACGAAATGCTGATGTAAGGAAGTGCACATCAAATTGGATAATGATTTAGCTACAATGATGCTATTTCAAATGTTAACAGTAAGTTCTACTATGCATATATTTTGTTGAAGTATTGTTGTAGTAACACTAGTCGTTCGTTTGATTGACATTAAACTCTGGTTGATTAATCTTTTGCCGTTAGAGCCGCTACAGTTAATAGTTAGCTAGCTACTATGGCTTGAATTGTTGGGATATTTGACGAATGACTACCTGTTAGGGCTAGGCGGATGCTTGCTAGTCTAGGTAACTAGCAGCTATACTAGTTAGCTACCTGCTGGCGACGATAGTGTGTAACTAGCTAGCTAAGCGAGTTTGCAGGAGATAAGTTAAAGTTAACCAACTGCCCTCGTAGAGCCAATGGTTAAGGAACTTGTGAACGTACGTAGCTAGGTAACTAACTAGGCCTGGCTTGTTAGCAAACTAACGTTAGATAGTTTGTGTTAGCTTTCTAGTGTAAGTTAGTCGAAGTGTGTAGTCACGACCTTGTTCACTAAAACTAACTAACTAGTTGGTGGTAGCTACTAATGCAGAATTTATGGTAGGTCAGTTAACTACTTACTTTGTATCCAATAAATATTGACCAATAAATAGCCTATCATTACGTTCAGGATCACAGAGAGACCGATCACCACATAGCAGGACTTTTTGACCCCACAGTTGTCATTGACTGTCTGAATATACAAGACAAGTAATTGAGTTATTATTAATGTTTTTTTACCAGGCAGGTCAGTTAAAAACGAATTCTTATTTACAATGATGGCTTGGCAAAGGGCAAGTATATCTTTACTTTTACATGAGTAAAATTAAAGATAACTTTTTAATAGAAAATTACTTTAGTAAAAGGGAAAGTCACCCAATAAATTACTACTTGAGTAAAAGTCTAAGTATTTGTTTTTAATACTTAAGTACCAACAAGTAATTGTAATTTCTAAAATATACTAAAGTATCAAAAGTAAATAATTTCCAATTCCTTATATAAAGCAAACCAGATGCCATCATTTTTTATTTACGTATAGCCAGGGGCATGCTCCAACACTCAGACATCATTTATAAAATAAGCATGTGTTTAGTGAGTCTGCCAAATCAGAGTCAGTAGGGATGACCAGGGATGTTCTCTTGATAAGTGTGTGAATTAGACAATTGTCCTGTTCTGATAAGCATTCAAAATGTACCAAGTACTTTTGGGTGTCAGGGAAAGTGGAGTAAAACATACATTATTTTCTTTAGGAAAGTAGTGAAGTAAAAGTTGCCAAAAATATAAATTTGGTCACAAATTTGTAAAAGAAAAAAAATGGGCCTCAGGATCTCGTAATGGTATTTTTGTGCATTGAAATTGCCAATTGATAAAATGCAATTGTGTTCATTGTTTGTAGCTTATCCCTGCCATACCATAACCCTACTGCCACCATGGGGCACTCTGTTTACAACGTTGACATCAGAAAACCGCTAGCCCACACGACGCTATAAACATGGTCTGTGGTTGTTAGGCTGTCTGAATGTACTGCCAAATTCTCTTACACGGTAAACCTGGCGCCGACAGAGATGGTTGCCTCACTTCGCGTTCTTAGGAAACTATGCAGTATTTTATTTTTGTATGTATTATTTATTACACTATGTTACCCCAGGAAATTTTAAGTCTTATCACATACAGCCGGGAAGTACTATTGGATATAAGAGCAACGGCAAATTACCAACATTACGAAAAGGAATAGGACTTTCCCGAAGCGGATCCTCTGTTTGGACCACCACCCAGAACAATCGATCGAATCCCAGTAGGCGTCCCAAAACAATGGCGCCGCAGGAGGGGAAGACAGAGCAGTCTTCTAGTCAGGCTCCGTAGACGGGCACATTGCGCATCGCTCCTGAGCATACCACTTGCCAATGTCCAGTCTCTTGACAACAAGATAGACGAAATCCGAGCAAGGGTAGCATTTCAGAGATTGTAACATTCTCTGTTTCACGGAAACATGGCTCACTCGGGATATGTTAGCAGAGTCGGTACAGCCACCCGGTTTCTTCATGCATCGCTCCAACAGAAACAAACATCTTTCTGTTAATTAAGAAGGGCGGGGGTGTATATGCCTTATGATTAACGAGTCATGGTGTGATCATAACAACATACAGGAACTTACATCCTTTTGTTCACCTGACCTAGAATCCCTTACAATCAAATGTCGACCGCATTATCTACCAAGAGAATTTTCTTAGATTATAATCACAGTCGTGTATATCCCCCCCAAGCAGACACCTCGACGACCCTGAAAGAACTTCATTGGACTCTATGTAAACTGGAAACCATATATCCTGAGGATGCATTTATTGTAGCTGGGGATTTTGCACGACCCGGGCTGGCAAACTTCTGGATCATTGTTACTCTCTCCGCGATGCATACAAAGCCCTTCCCCGCCCTCCTCTCGAACCAATCTGACCATGACTTTTATGTCCATTTTGTTGCTCCCAGCCTACAGACAGAAACTAAAACAAGAAACGCCCGTGCTCAGGTCTGTTCAATGCTGGTCTCACCAATCGGATTAAACGCTTCAAGATTGCTTCGATCACGTGGACTGGGATATGTTCTGGATAGCTTCAGACAACAACATTGATGTGTGTGCTGATTCGGTGAGCGAGTGCAAGTGCATCGGTGATGCTGTACTTACGGTGACTATTAAAACCTTCCCCAACCAGAAACTGTGGATTGATGGGAGCATTCGTGCAAAACTCAAAGCATGAACCACTGCTTTTAGTTGTGGCAAGGCGACCGGAAACATGACCGAATACAAAGAGTGTAGCAATTCACTCTGCAAGGCAATCAAACAAGCTAAGCGTCAGTATAGAAACAAAGTAGAGTCGCTATTCAACGGCTCAGACACAAGACGTTTGTGGCAGGGTCTACAGTCAATCACGGATTACAAAAAGAAAACCAGCCCCGTAGTGGACACCGATGTCTTGCTCCCAGGCAAACTAAAAACTTCTTTGCTCACTTTGAGGACAATACAGTGCCACTGACACGGCCCGCTACCAAAATCTGCGGGATCTCCTTCACCGCAGCCAACGTGAGTAAAACATTTAAACGTGTTAGCCCTCGCAAGGCTGCCGGCCCAGACAGCATCCCTAGCCGCATCCTCAGAGCATGCGCAGACCAGCTGGCTGGTGTGTTTACGGACATATTCAATCGATCCTTATCCCAGTCTGCTGTTCCCACATGCTTCAAGGGGGCCACCATTGTTCCTGTTCCCAAGAACGCGAATGTAACTGAGCTAAATGACTATCGCCCTGTAGCACTCACTTCCGTCATCATAAAGTGCTTTGAGAGACTAGTCAAGGAACATATCACCTCCACCCTACCTGACACCCTAGACCCACTCCAATTTGCTTACCGCCCCAGTAGGTCCACAGATGACGCAATCACACTGCACACTGCACTATTCCATCTGGACAAGAGGAATATCTACAGTTGAAGTCAGAAGTTTACATACACTTAGGTTGGAGTCATTAAAACTTGTTTTTCAACCACTCCCACAAATTTCTTGTTAACAAACTATAGATTTGGCAAGTCGGTTAGGACAAATACTTTGCATGACACAAGTCATTTTTCCAACAATTGTTTACAGATGGATTATATCACTTATAATTCACTGTATCACAATTCCAGTGGGTCAGAAGTGTACATACACTAAGTTGACTGTGCCTTTAAACAGCTTGGAAAATTCCAGAAAAGAATGTCATGGCTTTAGAAGGTTCTGATAGGCTAATTGACATCATTTGAGTCAATTGGAGGTGTACCTGTGGATGTATTTCAAGGCCTACCTTCAAACTCAGTGCCTCTTTGCTTGACATCATGGGGAAATCAAAAGATATCAGACAAGACCTCAGAAAAATAATTGTAGACCTCACAAGTCTGGTTCATTCTTGGGAGCAATTTCCAAACGCCTGAAGGTACCATGTTCATCTGTACAAAAAATAGTACGCAAGTATAACCACCATGGGACCACACAGCTGTCATACCTCAGGAAGGAGACGTATTCTGTCTCCTAGAGATTAATGTGCTTTGGTGCAAAAAGTGCAAATCAATCCCAGAACAACGGGTACAAAAGTATCTTTTTCCACAGTAAAACGAGTCCTATATCGACGTAACCTGAAAGGCCGCTCCGCATGGAAGAAGCCACTGCTCCAAAACCGCCATAAAAAAGCCAGACTACGGTTTACAACTGCACATGGGGACAATGATCATACTTTTTGGAGAAATGTCCTCAGGTCTGATGAATAGAACTGTTTAGCCATAATGAACCATTATTATGTTTGGAGGAAAAAGTGGGGAGCTTGCAAGCGGAAGAACACCATCCCAACAGTGAAGCACGGGGGTGGCAGCAGCATGTTGTGGGGGTGCTTTGCTGCAGAGGGGACTGGTGCACTTCACAAAATAGATGGCATCATGAGGTAGGAAAATTATGTGAATATATATTGAAGCAACATCTCAAGACGTCAGTCAGGAAGTTAAAGCTTGGTCGAAAATGGGTCTTCCAAATGGACAATGACCCCAAGCATACTTCTAAAGTTCTCGCAAAATGGCTTAAGGACAACAAAGTCAAGGTATTGGAGTGGCCATCAAAGCCCTGACCTCAATCCTATAGAAAATCTGTGGGCAGAACTGAAAAAGCGTGTGCGAGCAAGGAGGCCTATACAAACCTGACTCAGTTACACAAGCTCTGTCAGGAGGAATGGGCCAAAATTCACCCAACTTATTGTGGGAAGCTTGTGGAAGGCTACCCAAAACATTTGACCCAAGTTAAACAATTTAAAGGCAATGCTACCAAATAGTAATGGAGTGTATGTAAACTTCTGACACACTGGGAATGTGATGAAAGAAATTAAAGCTGAAATAAATCATTCTCTCTACTATTATTCTGACATTTCACATTCTTAAAATAAAGTGGTGATCCTCACTGCCCTAAGACAGGGAATTTTTTATGCGGATTAAATGTCCGGAATTGTGAAAAACTTAGTTTAAATGTATTTAGCTAAGGTGTATGTAAACTTCCAACTTCAACCATAAGTAAGAATGCTGTTCATCGATTACAGCTCAGCATTTAACACCATTATACCTTCCAAATTCGTCATTAAACTCCAGACCCTGGGTCTCGACCCCGCCCTGTGCAACTGGGTCCTGGACTTTCTGACAGGCCGCCCCCAGGTGGTGAGGGTAGGAAACATCTCCACCCCGCTGATCCTCAACATTGGGGCCCCACAAGGGTTTGTTCTCAGCCCTCTCCTGTACTCCCTGTTCACCCATGACTGCGTGGCCATGCACGCCTCCAACTCAATCATCAAGTTTGCAGACGACACTACAGTGGTAGGCTTGATTACCAACAACGACAAGACGGCCTACAGGGAGGAGTTGTGGGCCCTCGGGAGTGTGGTGTCATGAAAATAACCTCACACTCAACGTCAACAAAGCAAAGGAGATGATCGTGGACTTCAGGAAACAGCAGAGTGTACACCCCCCTATCCACATCGATGGGACAGTAGTGGAGGAGTTGGAAAGTTTCATGTTCCTCGGCGTACACATCACGGACAAACTGAAATGGTCCACCCACACAGACATTATGATGAAGAAGGCGTAACCTCAGGAGGCTGAAGAAATTTGGCTTGCCACCTAAAACACTCACAAACTTTTACGGATGCACAATCGAGGGCATCCTGTCGGGCTGTATCACCGCCTGGTACGGCAATGGCACCGCCCACAACCGCAAGGCTCTCCAGAGGGTAGTGAGGTCTGCACAACGCATCACCGGGGGCAAACTATCTGCCCTCCTACAACACCCGATGTCACAGAAAGGCCAAAAAGATCATCAAGGACAACAACCACCCGAGCCACTGCCTGTTCACCCCGCTATTATCCAGAAGGCGAGGTCGGTACAGGTGCATCAAAGCAGGGACCGAGAGACTGAAAAACAGCTTTTATCTCAAGGCCATCAGACTGATAAACAGCCATCACTAAGAGTGAGTGGCTGCTGCCAACATACGGACTCATCTCTAGCCACTTTATTAATTAAAAATTGGATGTAATAAATGTATCACTAGCCACTTTAAAAATGCCACTTTATATGTTTATATGCCCTACATTATTCATCTTATATGTATATACTGTACTCGATACCATCTACTGCATCTTGCCTATGCTGTTCGGCCATCGCTCATCCATATATTTATATGTACATATTCTTATTCTTCCCTTTACACTTGTGTGTATAAGGTCATTGTTGTAAAGTTGTTAGATATTACTGCACGGTCAGAACTAGAAGCACAAGCATTTTGCTACACTCGCTAACCATGTTTATGTGAACAATAACATTTGATTTGATTCGTAAAAGACGTTTGAGGCGTCTTATGGTAGAGAAATTAACATTACATTCTCTGGCAACAGCTCTGGTGGACATTCCTGCAGTCAGCATGCCAATTGCACGCTCCCTCAAAACTTGAGACATCTGTGTCTTTATGTTGCGACAAAACTTAACTGGACATTTTAGAGTGCCCTTTTATTATCCCCAGAACAAGGTGCACCTGTGTCATGATAATGCTGTTTAATCAGTTTCTTGATATGGTACACCTGTCTGGTGGGATGGCCCGTGATGGCACAAGGTCAGTTTGACAATCTAGATACCGCCCAAGCCTAGTTGCCGCCACTCCAAAAAAATAAACAAAACTTAATGTATTGTTTTATATTTCTTGATGGTAAACATTGTCAGTGTAAACTGAAATGACTAAAAACAAAGTGTTTTTGACTAAGAATCTTGGAGAACTAACAGTCACAAATTAAAAACTAGACAGTTGGAGACAATCTAAAATTCATAAAATGTCGTGGCATGTGGCCACAATTGTTAAAATGTTTGAGTCGCTCAGATAGTGTAAGAAGACGGATTAAGCCATGTCACAATGAAAAAGAATATCAAGAAATTAGCTTAAAGCTGAAATGTTTTCTCAGCCCCAAGACAAAAAGTGTATCATTGCTTTAAAAAGCAAAATATTGTCTCTGTGACCAAGAGGGCCTTAACAAATGTTGGCCACAACCACTACCATGCCCCCTACAAACATTGCAGCTCAAGAACTCAATTCAACTTCCTCTTGCAAGTAACGCCCATGAGCAGACTTTGTGCAGGCAGACCAATCTATCTTAGATGCTCCTATTTTTCGGATGTCATGGAGAAATGTGCTGAATAGTGCAATTTCTGTTTTGAAACATGGTTTTTATTTATGATTTTAACAATCTATAATTGAGTAGACTTTGTGCCGTAAGAACTGAACACCTCAATGTTGCCTACATGAATGTCATATTTGACTAAGCTCTGGCTAGGCAAACCATTTGAGTATGTGTTAGACTGAGCCCCAACCAAATCCTTTTCCTCCCTCCTCCTTTGTTCCAGGTGCCTAGTCAAACCTTGCCTTAGTGTGGGACCCCCGGCCTGGGTATGGCTCTAATCGAGGGGGTGGGGGACGAGGTCACCCTGCTCTTTGGTGCGGTCCTCCTGCTGCTGGTACTGGTGATTGCCTGGGCCTCCACGCACACGGCCGAGCCCCCCGAAAACCTCTTCACCACACCCCCTACCTCATCCTCCTCCTCTTCAGTCTCTGCCTCCCTCCAGCTCCGGACCGCCCCCTTTGATCCGCACCCGGCTCCCAATAACATCACCACCAATGACAGCGACAGTTCGGAGTTGCCACCTACCACAACCACTCTGGTCAGCCTGACCCCACCTTTGGGGGAGGAAGGTAAGGCAGAGGCAGGAGGACAGATTCCTGAGGTGGGTGGAGAAAGGGGAGTAGAGGGGGCAGGTGGAGAGAGCAGCCTTCTGGAAGAAGAGGGGTCGGGCTTCAGGAGGGATGGTGTGAGACACCGAGAGGGCGTCGGAGGTGGCCAGGCTGGAGCCGGCCCCTCTCCTTCCCCTTCTTTCCCCACCCCGAGTCCACTAGACAGTGCCTCAAGTGACAGCCACTTCCCTGATGTGGATACTACTGCCGCTGCCGAGAGGAACATGGTCTTGCGTCTTAAGTTCCTCAACGACACAGAGAGGATGGCCCAGGTCAAGCCTGAGGACACCATTGGTTACATCAAAAGGTACCTATTCTTTTGAGGTTTGTATCTATCTATTGCATTTGGCCTATTCATTCATATGAACACTTGAGACACATTCAATTTTGTTTGCCTCTTAGTTAAGAGGGCAGCTTTACAAGTAGACCTACACTTCCTCCTATTTTTTCAGGGACTATCTGCAAGTTTAAACGTATTTTAAAAAAATATATGTAATTGAACCTTTATGCAGAGACTTGCAGGTATTAACCAAGTCCAAGGGTAACTCATTCTTAACAGAGCCTTCTCACAGCATTCTGTCTCTCCTAATAGACCTTGGGGATGGTGACACACATGGCAAGGTGTTTCAGGATGCTTTTTAGGCTGACTTATAGCATCAAGGGAATCGACTTAATCGTCTTCCAAATACTTAGGCAGAAACTAGGGATTTGTGGGTTGTAGTAAGATTGTTTGAATATAATCCCTATGGTTAAGATTTGGGTAGTGTGTTTACGTAGATTCACACTGGTGCCGACCACTATTGAGGCTGGCAGAGGTGAAGGGGTGGGTGTGTATCAATCAGACCTGCGTTCATAGAACTATATTTAAATTATTTTCAAATACATTTGGCAAAAACCATTTAGATTAGGTTATTTGAAAATACATCTATATTTAATTTAGTATTAAATGCATTTAGAAAGTATTGGCAGGCATTTACAACTACGTCTATTTGAAGAAGACTAGTTGGTTTGGGCTGTGTATTTGAAAATATCCAAAACACGAAAGTGTATTTCCAAATAAAAAATACTGCTGCTTGTGGCAACATACTGCTGAGTCTCATTTGAAGATCGTGTACAATTTATAATGTGGTGCCCTTAACTATGTAGCTTATTTCAAAGTGGGAAACCATTGTTTATGTTGTAGGGTTAGATTTACTAAGGGATGTTCTATATGAATTCAATCACTCGTTTACCTCACCCCCTTTGATTTGAACAAAACCTTCCATACATGTTTGCCCATGGTAGAAGTGGTCAGAAAGAGACGTTTTGGACCTGAATTACAAAATATTAAGGAAATGGAGGTTCTCAAAGTTTACCCATCTGCAAATTTAATGACCCCCCAAAAAAAATATCACATTTACATAAGTATTCAGTCCCTTTGCTATGAGAATCAAAATTGAGCTCAGGTGCATCCTGTTTCCATTGATCATCCTTGTGATGTTTCTACAACTTGATTGGAGTCCATCTGTGGCAAATTCAATTAATTGGACATGATTTGGAAAGGCACACACCTGTTTGGAACCACCAAGACTCTTCCTAGAGCTGGCCGCCCGGCCAAACTGCGCATCGGGGGAGAAAGACCTTGGTTAGGGCGGTGACCAAGACACAATGGTCACTTTGACAGAGCTCCAGAGTTCTTCTGTGGAGAATCTTCCAGAAGGACAACCATCTCTGCAGCACTCCACCAAACAGGCCTTTATGATAGAGTGGCCAGACAGAAGCCACTCCTCAGTAAAATGCATGACAGACCACTTGGAGTTTGCCAAAAGGCACCTAAAGGACTCTGACCATGAGAAACCAGATTCTCTTTTCTGATGAAACCAAGATTAAACTCTTTGGCTGGAATGCCAAGCATCATGTCTGGAGGAACCCTGGCACCATCCCTACTGTGAAGCGTGGTGGTAGCGTCATGCTGTGGGAATGTTTTTCAGCGGCAGGGACTGGGAGACTAGTCAGGATTGAGGGTAAGATGAATAGAGCAAAGTACAGAGAGATCCTTCATGAAAACCTGCTCAGAGTGCTCAGGTCGTCAGACTGGGGCAAAGGTTCACCTTCCAACACGACAACAACCCTAAGCTCACAGGCAACACAACGCAGGAGTGGCTTCGGGATAAGTCTCTGAATGTCCTTGAGTGGCCCAGCCAGTGTCCGGACTTGAACCCGATCGAAGATTTCTGGAGAGACCTGAAAATAGCTGTGCCGCGATGCTCCCCATCCAACCTGACAGAGCTTGAGTGGATTTCCAAAGAAGAATGGGACAAACCCCTCAAATACAAGTGTGAGAAGTGTGTAGCATCATACCCAAGAAGACTCAAGGCTGTAATCGCTGCCAAAGGTGCTTCAACAAAGTACTGAGTAAAGGGTCTGAATACTTGTGTAAATGTATTATTTCAGTTTTTGTTTTTAATACATTTGCAAAAATATCTAAACAGTTTTTGCTTTGTTATGAGGTATTGTGTGTCAATGGGGGGGACAGGGACTATTAATCCAATTTAGAATAAGTAACGTAACAAAATGCGCAACAAAATGCACATCAAGGGGCCTGAATACTTTCCAAATGCGTTGTAAATTATCCAAAAACTCAAAAAAAAAAAGTTTTGCATATGTCATAGCTCAGACCCTATTTTACTATAGAAAGTTACGGGGGAATAATTATCCCAGGAAAAATAGTTTTGGGGGTGTGCTCTTTGCATCTGTAACTGCGTCTGAGTTTCATCATTATAAACGATTTATCCATGATCATCCATAACCGTGGTAGCATCCACATTAATCTAGAAGTGCTCAAACATATTCTATTCTTATTCACAATAAAACTAACTCCAAAATGACACTAGATTACTTAACAATTCATTTCTATTGGGCACAACAATTCCAAACACAACCAAAACAAATTGCAAATGCATCCAACAAGTTTGTAGTCACAAGCTTAATGTAGTCATTGCGTGCTAGGAATATGGTATCAAATAAACTTTTGACAAAATTGAATACACTAAGTGAATTTGTCCAAACACTTATGACCCCTTCAAATGTGGGGACTAGATACATAAAGTGATTTAATTTCTAAACAGTAAATCAGATAGGTATGAAAATACCCTAAAATAAAAGGTGACATGTACTGTCACGTCATATGAAACATTGTATATCAAATAGAAAATGCTGGAGCAAAATGTAAAGTTTTAGCTTCACTGTCCAAATAAGTAGGGGAGTGTAGCAATTGCAATTGGTTCTTGAGGAATAGAACTTATAAATGTCTCAACTTATACTGAACAGTTATATAAACAAAACATGTAAAGTATTCATGAGCTGAAATAAAAGATCCCAGAAGTTTTCCATGCACACAAAGTTAAAACTCTCAAATTTTGTGCACAAATTTGTTTACGTCCATTGCTGAGCATTTCTCCTTTGCCAAGATAATCCATCCACCTGACAGGTGTGGCAGCTTGTGCTGGAGACAATAAAAGGCCACTTTTAAAATGTGATGTTTTCTCACACAATGCCAAGTTGTGAGGAGTGTGCAATTGGCATGCTGACTGCATGAATGCCTACCAAACCTGTTGCCAGAGTACCAGGCAGATTGCAGACAGCGTGTATGGCGTAGTGTGGGCAAGCGGTGGGGTTATGGTATGGGCAGGCATAAGCTACGGTCAACAAACACAATTGCATTTTATCGATTCAAAATTTGAATGCACAGAGATACTGTGATGAGATCCTGAGGCCCATTGTTGTGCCATTCTTCCACCTCCATCACCTCATGTTTCAGCATGATAATGCACGGTCCCATGTTGCAAGGATCTGTACACAATTCCTGGAATCTGAAAATGTCCCAGTTCTTCCATTGCGTGCATGTCACCCATTGAGCATGTTTGGGATGCTCTGGACTGACATGTACGACAGCGTGTCCAGTTCCCGCCAATATCCAGCAACTTTGCACAGCCATTGAACCGGAGTGGGACATCAAGCCACAATCAACAGCCTGATCAGCTCTATGCGAAGGAGATGTCGCGCTGCGTGAGGCAAATGGTCACACCAGATACTGACTGGTTTTCTGATCCACGCCCCTTCTTTTTTTGTTTAAAGGTGTCTGTGACCAACAGATGCATATCTATATTCCCAATCATGTGAAATCCATAGATTTGGGCCTAATGAACTATCCTACCCCAGCAGAACCTAAAATATAAGGGCAATTCTAGCATTCTGGATGTGACACCCCCATGCAATATCACAACTTTATCTTAGAGAATGGCCAAACAGAACATACATTAAATGTTTGGTGTGTGTTTCTATAGTCCCCCTTGGTGAGGGAGTATACCCCAAAAAGCAAACTTTATGGATGTGAATGGCCAAGCTTTTTGGGGAGATTGAACATATTAGCATAAGTCTGAGTTCATAAGGCTTGGGTAAAAACATGGCTAGCCATTTCAAAGGAAGGCTCTACTGAACACAAAAATCATACATTTGAAAATATTGTTATTTTCAATATTACCTTGGAGAGAAAAAACAACGGTTATGGAAGTTACACCCTTTGTTATGGATGGGACTGAGTCTGAAATAGACATTTGTTGTCGCCTGGAACATTTTTATTATTATTATAATAATTTTAGCAGAAGGTAAAGTACTTTAGGGTAGCCTGAATAATATACTGCGTAGGCTAAGGCCAGGCACCATACACTGAGTGTACAAAACATTAAGAACACCTTCCTAGCATGGACTCTACAAGGTGTTGAAAGTGTTCCACAGGGATGTTGGACCATGTTGTGTCCAATGCTTCCCACATTTGTGTCAAGTTGGCTGGATGTCCTTTTGGTGGTGGACCATTCTCAAAATGTTGAGCGCAAACCCAGCAGTGTTGCAGTTCTTGACACAAACTGGTGCGCCTGGCACCTACTTCTATACCCCGTTGAAAGGCACTTGTCTTGGCCATTCACCCTCTGAATTACACACATACACAATCCATGTCTCAATTATTGTCTCAAGGCTTAAAAATCCTTCATGTACAGTGATTGAAGTGGATTTAACAAGCGCCATCAATAAGGGGTCATAGCTTTCACCTGGATTCACCTGGTCAGTCTTTAACCTGTCTCCTCCCCTTCATGTACAGTGATTGAAGTGGATTTAACAAGAGCCATCAATAAGGGATCATAGCTTTCAACTGGTCAGTATGTCATGGGAAGAGCAGGTCTTCATAATGTTTTGTACAATCCGTGTATATCACAATTAACCATAACCAGTTGAATGTAGACACAAATTTGAGATTTGTAATAAAATATACATGTGCCTATACCACCAATTCAATTGGAGACCAAATAAAACCTTGATGGAAGTTAGCTTTACAGAGAGTTTCAAGATGATCCGATGTGAGGTGCATGTTTTATAAAAAACATATATATATTTTTTTTAAACAGAGATGTTGTTACATTACAGTTGCAATCATCCCTCTTTCTTTTTACATTACTTTAGAACTCGCAAATAAATCCCAGGACACTTCAGTGTGGTCTGTATTACTTAATTGAGATGTTAACTTCATAAACACTGGGGGACAGCTGTGAGTGTCCAACATAATAGCCAACATTCATGCAGTTTCTTACTTAAACTCATCATATAAAGCATACATTCCAACATATAGTTCATGACATCTGCTCGATCATCTGGTCTGAGACCACTCTCGGCAGATGTCCACATGTTGCATGTGGTCTTTCCGGAGGTTAACCACAATATGAGAGTGATGGCAGCCAGCAGAAAACTACCTAACTCTGATGTAACCCTTGTCCTTTCTCCCCAACCCCACTTCAGGACCTACTTCGCCGGTCAAGAGCACCAGGTGCGCCTCATCTACCAAGGCCAGCTGCTACAGGATGATGGCCAGACACTGGCCTCGTTAAACCTGTCTGACAACTGTGTCTTGCACTGCCACATCTCCCAGCACGCCACCAGGGCAGCACCAGCAGGGGCCCGGGCTGCCGATCAGGTCCACGTGGCCCTCAACGTGGGCAGCCTCATGGTGCCCCTGTTTGTGCTCATGCTGTCTGTGCTCTGGTACTTCCAGATACAGTACCGTCAATTCTTCACCGCGCCCGCCACCGCGTCACTGGTGGGCATCACCATTTTCTTTAGCTTTGTGGCGTTTGCGGTCTATCGCCGCTGAGGTGAGTTTCCTTTTGGTACGAGCCACATCCCGGATGTTCTTAATGAGCTTCGTTAATTTGCAGCAGTAAAAGTGGCTCCGGATTGTCTCGTTCTATTTATCTGCACTGGTGTGGAACAGCGAGACAGACAGCTATTGCCTCAGTAGGTGTCCTCTAGTCTACCCTATTGTGTTTTCACATGAGTGCAGATGAAGGGGAGATGAGGCCATTTTAGACTATCGAGATGTACCCTTACTTAGCTCCTCTCCCT
Organism: Oncorhynchus tshawytscha; assembly: GCF_018296145.1. Taxonomy (NCBI): domain Eukaryota; kingdom Metazoa; phylum Chordata; class Actinopteri; order Salmoniformes; family Salmonidae; genus Oncorhynchus; species Oncorhynchus tshawytscha. Next base: position 40,456,581 of record NC_056438.1, on the reverse strand, counting down.
TTGTGGCCACGATTCTCTGTGAAACAAGCTTTCTGTCACACTTTCCTTCCCCAAATGCTCCATTCATGTAAAGAACAATGTCACCAGATGGATGTGCTGTGATTTTTTTTTTTCCCCCCGTGTTTTTTCTGTATAGCGATTCTCATTGTGCCTATCCTAATATGACAGTTTTTTTTCTTATGTATTCTGGTATGCTACCGCCTCCAGTTTAGTTGGTGCTTGCCTGTAGATGAGTCTATTTTTGGGGCTTACCCCCTTTTGACTCGAGGCAAGACATGGACTTGGCCAGAGGACAATTTGTCTGTTTGCCTGTCTGCAGTCTTTCTCACTGCAGTGATGGAGGTTCAACTGCTGTTGTGCTGTATGTATGTAGGTTGGGACTTAAAGCCTAATTTATGTTTAAAATATGGCTTTTGAAAGGAAAAGATTCAAATTCTATTAAATCATTCTTTTATTTACTGCTGGCTTTTGTGTTTGCATCTTTTGAAGAGGTTTTCAATATTTCAACATTGGGTTTGCATCAGTCATTGTTTTTGGGTTTTATATTCAATATTAACCATTCATTTATTAAAGCTACAGACTGGATTTGGGAAGTTGTTCGAAGGTCATTTTAATTTGTGATATTTACCCATCGATTCTTGAGTAATTGATTATCTGCACCCCAGTAAATCAATGGATTTGATTAATTAGATTCAATGCAATTTAATCTTTGTGTATTGCACAGATCCCGAAGCTTCTGCCCATGTACGGGATGCTCTACTCATTCGGCTTCCCAGAGAACAAGCTAGTCCGGTGAATTTCAGTGATGAATGGCGCTCGTTTAATCAAGTTAGATCAAAGCTGAATCAATGTCTGCAAGATCACATAATGATAGAATTCTACATAACAGAACCAAATATAATAGCACAGTATAACATTATTTTAAGACAAAAATACCACCTTATGATTGGTTGCATTTTTCTCTCGTGGCCAAAACTCAACGTGCGCCACGAGGGCAAATATTGGTGGAGTGCTGCAGAGATGGTTGTCCTTCTGGAAGGTTCTCACATTTTCACAGAGGAACTCTGGAGCTCTGTCAGAGTGACCATTGGCTTCTTGGCCACCTCCCTTACCAGGGCCCTTCTCCGCCAATTGCTCAGTTTGGCCTGGCGGCCAGCTCTAGGAAGAGTCTTGATAGTTCCAAACTTCTTCGATTTAAGAATGATGGAGGCCACTGTGTTCTTGGGGACCTTCACTGCTGCAGAAATGTTTTGGTACCGTTCCCCAGATCTGTGCCTCGACACAATCCTGTCTCGGAGCTTCTTTGACCTCATGGTTTGGTTTTTGCTCTGACATGCACTGTCAACTGTGGGACCTAATATAGACAGGTGTGCCTTTCCAAATCATGTCCAATCAGTTGAATTTACCACAGGTGGACTCCAATGAAGTCGTAGAAACATCTCAATGATGATCAATGGAAGCAGGATGCACCGGAGCTCAATTTTGAGTCTCATAGCAAAAGGTCTCTGTTTTCACTTTGTCATTATGGGGTATTGTGTGTAGATAGATGAGGAAAACATTTGATTTAATACATTTTAGAATAAGGCTGTAAAGTAACAAATTGTATAACAAGTCAAGGGGTCTGAATACTTTCCGAAGACACTATATGCTTCATGATCAAAACCTATTTCTTCATGCAACAAACTTGGATAGTTAGATTGTTTTACTTTGAGGTTAATTTTAGTGTCTTAACGACCATTCCACAGGTGCATGTCATTTATTGTTTATGGTTCATTGAACAACCATGGGACACAGTGTTTAAACCCTTTACAATGAAGATCTGTGAAGTTATTTGGATTTTTACCAATTATCTTTGAAAGACAGGGTCCTGAAAAAGTTTATTTTTTTTGCTGAGTTTACATATGATATTGGCAGAAAGTTTAAATTATTGTTAATCTAACTGCACTGTCCAATTTACAGAGAGAGAGGATGTCATGCTATTGTTTGAGGAGAGTGCACAATTGTGAACTTAAAAGGATTTAACCAATTTGGCACATTTTGGCAGTCTTGATACAACATTTTGAACAGATATGCAATGATTCATTCTAAAACTCATCACTAAGCTAAGAACCCTATTAAACACCTCCCTCTGCAACTGGATCATGGACTTCCTGATGGGCTGCCCCCAGGTGGTAAGGGTAGATAACAACATATTTGCTTCCATGATCCTCAACACGGGGGTACCTCGGGTGCGTGCTCAGTCCCCTCCTGTACTCCCTGTTCACCCACGACTGCATGGCCAAGCACGACTCCAACACCATTAAGTTTGCAGACGACACAACAGTGGTAGGCCTGATCACTGACAATAAGACAGCCTTTAGGGAGGAGGTCAGAGACCTGACCGTGTGGTGCAAGGACAAGAACCTCTCCCTCGATGTGATCAAGACCAAGGAGCTGATCATGGACAACAGGAAAAGGATTCCCGAACACACACCCTTTCAGATCGGATGGGGCTGTAATGGAGAGGGTTGAGAGTTTCAAGTTCCTTGTTGTCCACAACACCAACGTACTATCATGGTCCAAACACACCAAGACAGTCGTGAAGAGGGCACGACAACACATTTTCCCCTTCAGGAGTCTGAAAAGATTTGGCATGGGTCCCCAGATCCTCAAAGGTCAACAGCTGCACCATCGAGAGCATCCTGACCGGTTGCATTACCACATGGTATGGCAACTGCTCAGCTTTCGCCCCTAAGGCACTACAGAGGGTAGTGCGTACGGCCCGGTACATCTTGGCGCCCAGTACATCTTGGGGCTCAGGAAATAGAGTTAAGGGTTTGTAAGTAAGCATTTCACATTAAGGTGTTAACCTGTTGTATTCTGCAGATGTCACAAATAATATGTAATTGGATATACACTAAAGCAAGGCTTGTTTTGGTAATGAATATAGGCTACAAGATAGATAGGCTGTTTGTAATAGGGAATTACCCTTTGAAAGAAGCGGTACACACAGCTGTCTTACCAAAATAATGCAATCTAAATGCTTGAAAGTAGTAGCCTAGTTATTCATGCATGCAAACAAAAATACTGAATAGCAGTTTTGCTTAGAATATCAACACAACTGGAATGCGAACGAATGAATGCAAGCAGAACAAAACCGCAGTAACAAGTGGGCCTAGTAAACTAAATAAAGCTATGACACAATGTATATTTCGGCTAGTTACAGTACATTAACAGTAAACACACCACATAAAAGGTGAATGGAGATCCAAATAACCAAAACACAGCGATATGCAGCCATGCTCAGCTGTCTTGCCAAATAAATAGGCCTATAGGCCCACTTCAGACATAGAAAATCGTGCCGCTCATTAGTACAGCAACACGTTGTAGTATGGCACAATACACTTCTGTGAATTAAATTCCACCCACCCACGTAATCAAATAAGCAATGCTGGCCTACCATAAACATGTTTCCAGAGTGTTAAGATTGTTAAAATATGTATATTATGCAAACTATGCACATTTTGTGTCACCTTTTTGGGCCTTCACCAGTTTGTATCCCTGCTTCCTCACTGCCTCCCTCTGCTTAAGGCCTCAGCATGCTTCAGTTCCCGACAGCCGAAGTTGGCTAGACGAACCAAACGAGTTTGTTCGAGTACTCGCTTAAAAAAACTAGAAAAAATTGTCAACATTACTGTTTGTCCATTTTGAGATGCCGTTGCCAGTATACACTTCCTCAAAATAGTCAGAATTAATCTAAGATAACTCAAGAAATCTGTCAATTATCTTTACTTTTTTATCAAACTAAGATGTTTGGTGCAGTATTTCTAAAAGAAAAAATTGTGCATCAAAACAAGTAGTCTCTCATTGAATGACAACAAAGACTTTACTGAAGAATCCCTACTGTTTACCAATCACCGACGAAGGGGTGTAGACTTTGGGTACGGACTTCGGCTTGCCTCAAGAAAAATTGCTTCAACAATCAAAAAAGCCTTAATCGAAGTCCAAAACTAAGGAAAACACCACAAAACGTTGAAATATATGCACATAATCTTACGAACTGTTTTGGCTATGCGGACGCCTTAGAGCCCTCCAGCTCCCCTTGAAAGAAGGCAGTGGCAGTGAGGCCTTCTGCTTTGTAAGTCTGGCTTTTTTGGAGCATTTAAAGTACTTTACCTCTCTGGTCTGATAAAATCAAATCAAAGTTTATTTGTCACGTGTGCCAAATACAGTGAAATGCTTACTTACAGGCACTAACCAATCGTGCAAGAAAGGTATTAGGTGAACAATAGGTAGGTAAAGAAATAAAACAACAGTAAAAAGACAGGCTATATACAGAAGTGAGGCTATAAAAGTAGCGAGGTGATCATCGTTGTCGGTGATCAGGCCTACCACTGTTGTCGTCTGCAAACTTAATGATGGTGTTGGAGTCGTGCCTGGCCATGCAGTCGTGGGTGAACAGGGAGTACAGGAGGGGATTGAGCACGCACCCCTGGGGAGCTCCAGTGTTGAGGATCAGCGTGGCAGATGTTGCTACCTATCCTCACCACCTGGGGGCAGCCCGTCAGGAAGTCCAGGATCCAGTTGCAGAGGGAGGATTACCAGGACGTGCAGGTCTTTGTGTTCTTGGGCACAGTGACTATGGTGGTCTCCTTGAAACATATTGGTATTACAGACACAATCAGGGACATGTTGAAAATGTCAGTGAAGACACCTGCCAGTTGGTCAGCACATGCCCGGAGCACATGTCCTGGTAATCTGTCTGGCCCCACAGCCTTGTGTATGTTGACCTGTTTAAAGGTCTTACTCACGTCTGCTACGGAGAGCGTGATCACACAGTCGTCCGGAACATCTGATGCTCTCGTGCATGCCTCAGTGTTGCTTGCCTCAAATCGAGTATAGAAGTGATTTAGCTCATCTGGTCGGCTCGTGTCACTGGGCAGTTCGCGGCTGGGCTTCCGTTTGTAGTCTGTAATAGTTTGCAAGTCCTGCCACATAAGACGAGCGTCGGAGCCGGTGTAGTATGATTCAATCTTTGTCCTGTATTGAACCTCTGCCGGTTTGATGGCTCATCGCACGGCATAGCAGGATTTCTTGTAAGCTTCCGGGTTAGAGTCCCGCACCTTCCGGGTTAGAGTCCCGCAGCAGCTCTACCCTTTAGTTCAGTGCAAATGTTTCCTGTAATCCATGGCTTCTGGTTGGGGTATGTACGTACAGTCACTGTGGGGACAACGTCCTCGATGCACTTATTGATAAAGCCAGTGACGGATGTGGTGTATTCCTCAATGCCATCGGAAGAATCCCGGAAAATGTTCCAGTCTGATAGCAAAACAGTCCTGTAGTTTTTAGCATCTGCTTCATCTGACCAGTTTTTTATAGACCGAGTCACTGGTGCTTCCTGCTTTAATTTTTGCTTGTTAGCGGCAATCAGGAGGATAGAGTTGTGGTCGGATTTACCAAATGGAGGGCGAGGGAGAGCTTTGTACGCGTCTCTGTGTGTGGAGTACAGGTGATCTAGAATTTTTTTTCCCTTTGGTTGCACATTTAACATGTTGATAGAAATTTGGTAGAACTGATTTAAGTTTCCCTGCTTTAAAGTCTCTGGCCACTAGAAGCGCTGCCTCTGGGTGTGTGGTTTCCTGTTTGCTTATTTCCTTATACAGCTGACTGAGTGCGGTCTTAGTGCCAGCATTTGTCTGTGGTGGTAAATTAACAGCCACATAAATTAATGGAGGCGCCATCACTGAGGTAGACAGGTAATCATTACATTTTTTCACCATCCTCTTGACTGCAGCCTGGGTCATGGGCATCCTGGCGAGGACGCCCCGCAGGTGGGTTTACAGGAGCAGGTAGCGTGGCAGGGGATGTGACTGGGACACTGACCGTTTCACACTCTGCAGTAACATAATGCCACAGCTGTCAAGAATCCAGAAGCTTCTCTGGGCTGGTGTTAAGAGCAGATCCACCCGCTCCAGGATGTCTTTCCCTGTGGTGCTTGGCCAGTATCCCATCATTGGCAGCTCTCATGGGCTCCAATACGACCCTTGCTTGATGGGCACAGAGCAGGCAGCACAGGGAGAAGCTGTCAGGGACAGTGGTGTTGTGGCTGGCAGTGGCCAAGGTGTGCTTGGCAGATCTAAAAGAAAGGCACAATATTCTTTGAATGACAAAGCCTTGACTATACACTAACCTACATAGTGTGTGCGTGAGACAGAATGAGTTACAGTGCCTGCAGAGGGTATTCGCACCCCTTGACTTTTTCCAAATGTCGTTGTATTACAGCCTAACTCAGTTACCGGAGAGAAAAGAAACCACTCAGGGATTTCACCATGAGGCCCATTGTGATTTGAAAACAGTTTGAGTTTAATGGCTGTGATAGGAGAAAACTGAAGATGGATCAATAACATTGTAGTTACTCCACAATACTAACAGAGTGAAAAGAAGGAAGCTTGTACACAATACAAATATTCCAAAACATGCATCCTGTTTGCAATAAGGCACTAAAGTAATACTGCCTGCATCATGTAATGAGTATGCTTGTCATCGTCAAGGACTACTTTTATAATAAAAATAAACGGAATTGAGCTAAATACAGGAAAAATACTAAAGGAAATCTGGTTCAGTCTGGGAGAATATTGCACCTTTCAGCAGAACCATTTTTTAAATTTTATCTATATTTTATTTCACCTTTATTTAACCAGGTAAGGCTAGTTGAGAACAAGTTCTCATTTACAACTGTAATTACAATATAGCAAATAAACACTGGAATGGTTAAATGTGCAGTTGATAAATGTGCAAGAAGAGATACTTGTGTGCAAAGGAGCAAGATAAATAAATACATAAATACAGTATGGGGATGAAGTAGATTGGATATTTACAGATTGGCTATGTACAGTTGCAGTGATCTGTGAGCTGCTCTGACAGCTGGTGCTTAAAGCTAGTGAGGGAGGTAAGAGTCTCCAGCTTTAGTGATTTTTACAGTTCGTTCCAGTCATTGGCAGCAGAGAACTGGAATGAAAGGCGGCCAAAGAAAGAATTGGCTTTGGGGGTGACTAGTGAGATATACCTGCTGGAGCGCGTTCTACGGGTAGGTGCTGCTATGGTGACCAGTGAGCTGAGATAAGGCAGGGCTTTACCTAGCAGAGACTTGTAGATGACCTGGAGTCAGTGGGTTTGGCAACGAGTATGAAGCGAGAGCCAGCCAACGAGAGCGTACAGGTCACAGTGGTGGGTAGTGTATGGGGCTATGGTGACAAAACGGATGGCACTGTAATAGACTGCATCCAATTTGTTGAGTAGGGTGTTTGAGGCTATTTTGTAAATGACATCGCCGAAGTCGAGGATCGGTAGGATGGTCAGTTTTATGAGGGTCTGTTTGGCAGCACGAGTGAAGGATGCTTTGTTTAGTTTTACTTGTATTTAAGAGCAGTCGGAGGCCATGGAAGGAGAGTTGTATGGCATTGAAGCTCGTCTGGAGGTTAATTAACACAGTGTCCAAAGAAGGGCCAGAATGGTGTCGTTTGCGTAGAGGTGGACCAAAGAATCACCAGCAGCAAGAGCGAGATCATTGATGTATACAGAGAAAAGAGTCGGCCTGAGAATTTTAACCCTGTGGCACCCCCATAGAGACTGCCAGAGGTCCAGACAACTGGCCCTCCGATTTGACACATGAACTCTATCAGATACAGTGCCTTGCGAAAGTATTCGGCCCCCTTGAACTTTGCGACCTTTTGCCACATTTCAGGCTTCAAACATAAAGATATAAAACTGTATTTTTTTGTGAAGAATCAACAACAAGTGGGACACAATCATGAAGTGGAACGACATTTATTGGATATTTCAAACTTTAACAAATCAAAAACTGAAAAATTGGTCGTGCAAAATTATTCAGCCCCTTTACTTTCAGTGCAGCAAACTCTCTCCAGAAGTTCAGTGAGGATCTCTGAATGATCCAATGTTGACCTAAATGACTAATGATGATAAATACAATCCACCTGTGTGTAATCAAGTCTCCGTATAAATGCACCTGCACTGTGATAGTCTCAGAGGTCCGTTAAAAGCGCAGAGAGCATCATGAAGAACAAGGAACACACCAGGCAGGTCCGAGATACTGTTGTGAAGAAGTTTAAAGCCGGATTTGGATACAAAAAGATTTCCCAAGCTTTAAACATCCCAAGGAGCACTGTGCAAGCGATAATATTGAAATGGAAGGAGTATCAGACCACTGCAAATCTACCAAGACCTGGCCGTCCCTCTAAACTTTCAGCTCATACAAGGAGAAGACTGATCAGAGATGCAGCCAAGAGGCCCATGATCACTCTGGATGAACTGCAGAGATCTACAGCTGAGGTGGGAGACTCTGTCCATAGGACAACAATCAGTCGTATATTGCACAAATCTGGCCTTTATGGAAGAGTGGCAAGAAGAAAGCCATTTCTTAAAGATATCCATAAAAAGTGTTGTTTAAAGTTTGCCACAAGCCACCTGGGAGACACACCAAACATGTGGAAGAAGGTGCTCTGGTCAGATGAAACCAGAATTGAACTTTTTGGCAACAATGCAAAACGTTATGTTTGGCATAAAAGCAACACAGCCATCACCCTGAACACACCATCCCCACTGTCAAACATGGTGGTGGCAGCATCATGGTTTGGGCCTGCTTTTCTTCAGCAGGGACAGGGAAGATGGTTAAAATTGATGGGAAGATGGATGGAGCCAAATACAGGACCATTCTGGAAGAAAACCTGATGGAGTCTGCAAAATACCTGAGACTGGGACGGAGATTTGTCTTCCAACAAGACAATGATCCAAAACATAAAGCAAAATCTACAATGGAATGGTTCAAAAATAAACATATCCAGGTGTTAGAATGGCCAAGTCAAAGTCCAGACCTGAATCCAATCGAGAATCTGTGGAAAGAACTGAAAACTGCTGTTCACAAATGCTCTCCATCCAACCTCACTGAGCTCGAGCTGTTTTGCAAGGAGGAATGGGAAAAAATGTCAGTCTCTCGATGTGCAAAACTGATAGAGACATACCCCAAGCGACTTACAGCTGTAATCGCAGCAAAAGGTGGTGCTACAAAGTATTAATTAAGGGTGCTGAATAATTTTGCACGCCCAATTTTTCAGTTTTTGATTTGTTAAAAAAGTTTGAAATATCCAATAAATGTCGTTCCACTTCATGATTGTGTCCCACTTGTTGTTGATTCTTCACAAAAAAATACAGTTTTATATCTTTATGTTTGAAGCCTGAAGTGTGGCAAAAGGTCGCAAAGTTCAAGGGGGCCGAATACTTTCGCAAGGCACTGTAAGTAGTTGGTGAATCAGGCGAGTCAATCATTTGAGAAACCCAAGGCTGTTGAGTCTGCCAATAAGAATGTTATGATCGACAGAGTCGAAAGCCTTGGCCAGGCCGATGAATACGGCTGCACAGTAATGTCTCTTATCGATGGCGGTTATGATATCGTTTAGGACCTTGAGCGTGGCTGAGGTGCACCCATGACCAGCTCTGAAACCAGATTGCATAGTGAAGAAGGTACGGTGGGATTCAAAATGGTCGGTAATCTATTTGGTACCGTGGCTTTCGAAAGACCTTAGAAAGGCAGGGTAGAATAGATGTAGGTCTGTAGCAGTTTGGGTCGAAGAGGGGGATGACCGCTGCAGCTTTCCAATCTGTGGGAATCTCAGACGATACGAAAGAGAAGTTGAACATGCTAGTAATACTCGTTGCAACAATTTTGACTGATCATTTTAGAAAGAGAGGGTCCAGATTGTCTAGCCCGGCTGATTTGTGGTGGTCCATATTTTGCAGCTCTTTCAGAACATCAGCTATCTGGATTTGGGTTAAGGTGAAGTGGGGAGGCTTGGGCCAGTTGCTGTGGGAAGTGCAGGGCTGTTGACCTGGGTAGGGGTAGCCAGGTGGAAAGCATGGCCAGCTGTAGAAAAATGCTTCTTGAAATTTTCAATTACAGTGGATTTATCGTGGTGACAATGTTTCCTAGCCTCAGTGCAGTGGGCAGCTGGGAGGAGGTGGTCTTATTCTCCATGGACTTTACAGTGTCCCAGAACTTTTTTGAGTTTGTGCTACAGGATGCACATTTCTGCTTGAAAAAGCTAGCCTTAGCTTTCCTAACTGCCTGTGTACATTTGTTCCTAACTTCCCTAAAAAGTTGCATATCACGGGGGCTGTTCGATGCTAATGCAGTACGCCACAGGATGTTTTTGTGCTGGTCAAGGGCAGTCAAGTCTGGAGAGAACCACATATCTATTCCTGGTTAAATTTTTTTAATGGGGCATGCTTATTTAAGATGGTGAGGAAGGCACTTTTAAAGAATAATCAGGCATCTTCTCCTGACGGGATAAGGTCAACATCCTTCCAGGATACCCGGGCCAGGTCGATTAGAAAGGCCTGCTCGCGTAAGTGTTTTAGGGAGGGTTTGACAGTGATGAGCGGTGGTCGTTTGACCGCAGACCCATTACGGATGCAGGCAATGAGGCAAGTGATTGCTGAGATATTGGTTGAAAACAGCAGAAGTGTATTTGGAGGGAGAGTTGGTTGCAATGATATCTATGAGGGTGCCTGTGTTTACGGATTTGGGGTTGTACCTGGTGGGTTCATTGATAATTTGTGTGAGATTGAGGGCATCAAGCTTAGATTGTAGGATGGCTGGGGTGTTAAGCATGTCACAGTTTAGGTCACCTAGCAGCACGAGCTCTGAAGATAGATTGGGGCAATCAATTCACATATGGTGTCCAGGGCACAGCTTGGGGCAGAGGGTGGTCTATAGCAAGCAGCAACGGTGAGAGACTTGTTTCTGGAAAGGAGGATTTTTTGTTGTTGTATTTAAAAAAAATGTTAACACAGCGCCCATCCAACCCGGAAGCCAGCCGCACCAATGTGTCGGAGGAAACACCTGGTAACCTTGGTTAGCGTGCACTGCGCCCGGCCCGCCACAGGAGTCGCTGGTGCGCGATGAGACAAGGATATCCCCACCGGCCAAGCCCTCCCTAACCCGGACGACGCCAGGCCAATTGTGCATCGCCCCACGGACCTCCCGGTCGTGGCCGGTTGCGACAGAGCCTGGGCGCGAACCCAGAGTCTCTGGTGGCACAGCCGACGCTGCAGTACAGCACACTTAACCACTGCGCCACCCGGAAGGCCGGAAAGGAGGATTTTAAAAAGTTAAAGCTCGAATTGTTTGGGTACAGACCTGGAGGCTCTCTGCAGAACTCTGCAGGCTCTCTCTGCAGTAGATTGCAACACCGTCCCCTTTGGCAGTTCTATCTTGTCGGAAAATGTTATAGTTAGGGATGGACATTTCAGGGGTTTTGGTGGTCTTCCTAAGCCAGGATTCAGACACAGCTAGGACATCCGGGTTGGCAGAGTGTGCTAAATCAGTGAATAAAACAAACTTAGGGAGGAGGCTTCTCATGTTAACATGCATGAAAGCAAGGCTTTTACAGTTATAGAAGTCAACAAATGAGAGCACCTGGGGAGTAGGAGTGGAGCTAAGCACAGCAGGGCCTGGATTAACCTCTACATCACCAGAGGAACAGAGGAGGAGTAGGATAAGGGTACGGCTAAAGGCTATCAGGACTGGTCTAGTGCGTTCAGAGCAGAGAGTAAAAGGAGCAGGTTTCTTGGCGCGAGAGAATAGATTCAAGGCATAATGTGCAGACAGGTATGGTAGGGTGTGCAAGCTAGCAGAAGGGCCTCAGAGGGACGTCTCGACGGAGGAAAGTCTGTTTTAGCCTCCGTGTGCAGTGACGTCGATAGACCAGTCGTGATGGATTACTAGGGTTCCGAGCAGCAGAGGGGTCCAAGTCCAATTGGCAAAATAGGTATAGTGGCCCAAGAAATTGGCCGATGGATCTGTACAGCTAACAGTCCAACATGCTCTAGACAGCTAGCGGTCCGCGGCTAGCAGCTAGCGGGCCACGGCTAGCGGATTGGCATTCAGGGGACATTGCGATGTAGACGCCAGTTGAGTACCCCCTCGAGCAGATTACGTCGTAGTGTAGTCGTGAAGGATCGGCGGGGTTCTGTGCCCCGTACCGGCAGTAGAAGAGGTCCGGGTATTGTAGCCCAGGGGTGGCTGATGGGCCTCTTTAGCTAGCCGGGAGAAAAGGCCTAGCATGGGCTTGCTCCAGGCTAATTGGTGCTTGCTCTGGGATCGATGTTAACCAGTAGTTACTCGGATAGCAGCAAGCTAGCTGCGATGATCCAGGTGAAAATGTCCTGCTTCCGGGGATATGGAGAGAAAATAGGTCCGGTATGCTCTGGTTTGAGTCACGTTGTACAAAGTGGCGAGAGCTTTCTGGGTTAAGGGTTATTAGTTGATGACCGCTAGCAGTTGTTGCTGACTAGTAGCTAGTGAACTGGCTAGCTTCTGTTGGGGGAATTCTGGATTCGAGGTGAATAAAAATACTTTAGAAAAAGAACAGATCCGCACCACATTGGGTGAGGTGGGTTGCAGGAGAGTGTTCTGAAGTTGAGGTTTAGAAAAAAAGATAAAAAGATATGCGAAGAAAAAGATTAAAAAAGGATGTGAAGACAAATATTTTAAAAAGGTATATACATGGGCCACGACAAGACGAAAGGACAAAGACGTCTGACTGCTACGCCATCTTGGATTGTAAAATAATCTAAAACAAAGCCAAATATACACTGCTCAAAAAAATAAAGGGAACACTAAAATAACACATCCTAGATTTGAAAGAATGAAATATTCTTATTAATACCTTTTTTCTTTACATAGTTGAATGTGCTGACAACAAAATCACACAAAAATGATCAATGGAAATCAAATTTATCAACCCATAGAGGTCTGGATTTGGAGTCACACTCAAAATTAAAGTGGAAAACCACACTACAGGCTGATCCAACTTTGGTGTAATGTCCTTAAAACAAGTCAAAATGAGGCTCAGTAGTGTGCCTGTATGACCTCCCTACAACGCCTGGGCATGCTCCTGATGAGGTGGCGGATGGTCTCCTGAGGGATCTCCTCCCAGACCTGGACTAAAGCATCCGCCAACTCCTGGACAGTCTGTGGTGCATGGAGTGAGACATGATGTCCCAGATGTGCTCAATTGGATTCAGGTCTGGGGAACGGGCGGGCCAGTCGATAGCATCAATGCCTTCCTCTTGCAGGAACTGCTGACACACTCCAGCCACATGATCTAGCATTGTCTTGCATTAGGAGGAACCCAGGGCCAACCACACCAGCATATGGTCTCACAAGGGGTCTGAGGATCTCATCTCGGTACCTAATGGCAGTCAGGCTACCTCTGGCGAGCACATGGAGGGCTGTGCGGCCCCCCAAAGAAATGCCACCCCACACCATGACTGACCCACCGCCAAACCGGTCATGCTGGAGGATGTTGCAGGCAGCAGAACGTTCTCCACGGCGTCTCCAGACTCTGTCACGTCTGTGCTCCTCCTGCTCCTCCTTGCACAAAGGCGGAGGTAGCGGTCCTGCTGCTGGGTTGTTGCCCTCCTACGGCCTCCTCCACGTCTCCTGATGTACTGGCCTGTCTCCTGGTAGCGCCTCCATGCTCTGGACACTTCGCTGACAGACATAGCAAACCTTCTTGCCACAGCTCGCATTGTTGTGCCATCCTGGATGAGCTGCACTACCTGAGCCACTTGTGTGGGTTGTAGACTCAGTCTCATGCTACCACTAGAGTGAAACCACCGCCAGCATTCAAAAGTGAACAAAACATCAGCCAGGAATTTCCACCTGTTGTCTATTCCATTTGCACAACAGCATGTGAAATTTATTGTCGATCAGTGTTGCTTCCTTGGACAGTTTGATTTCACAGAAGTGGGATTGACTTGGAGTTACATTGTGTTGTTTAAGTGTTCCCTTTATTTTTTTGAGCAGTGTATATTGCAGTTGCTTACCTAGATGACATTGAATGTTCCTGAGCAGCCTAAATACAGTTTGGCTTAGATCTATGGCAAGACATGGAAATGGCTGGCTAGCAATGATCAACAACCAATTTCACAGAGTTTGAAGAATTTTTTAAATAATGTGCAAATATTGTGCAACCCAGGTGTGCAAAGCTCTTAGAGATCCATAAAGACTCACAGCTGTAATTGCTGCAAAAGGTGATTCTAACATGGGGGGGTTGATTACTTATCTAATCAAGATATACAGGCAGTTAACCCACTGTTCCTAGGCCGTCATTGAAAATAAGAATTTGTTCTTAACTGACTTGCCTAGTTAAATAAAGGTAAAATAAAAAAAATAATAAACAGTGAGGGGAAAAAAGTATTTGATCCCCTGCTGATTTTGTATGTTTTCCCACTGACAATGACATGATCAGTCTATAATTTTAATTGTAGGTTTATTTGAACAGTGAGAGACAGAATAACAACAAGAAAATCCAGAAAAACGCATGCCAAAAATGTTATAAATTGATTTGCATTTTAATGAGGGAAATAAGTATTTGACCCCCTCTCAATCAGAAAGATTTCTGGCTCCCAGGTGTCTTTTAAACAGGTAACGAGCTGAGATTAGAGCACACTCTTAAAGGGAGTGCTCCTAATCTCAGTTTGTCCACAGAAGCAATCAATCAGATTCCAAACTCTCCACCATGGCCAAGAACAAATTGCTCTTCAAGGATGTCAGGGACAAGATTGTAGACCTACACAAGGCTGGAATGGGCTACAAGACTAGCGCCAAGCAGCTTGGTGAGAAGGTGACAACAGTTGGTGCGATTATTCGAACTGTCAATCTCCCTCGGCCTGGGTCTCCATGCAAGATCTTGCAAGATGCAAGAATCAGGCCAGAACTACACGGGAGGATCTGGTCAATGATCTCAAGGCAACCGGGACCATAGTCACCAAGAAAACAATTGGTAACACACTACGCCGTGAAGGACTGAAATCCTGCAGCGCCCGCAAGGTCCCCCTGCTCAAAAAAGCACATAAAAAGCACATAAAGCCCGTCTGAAGTTTGCCAATGAACATCAATGATTCAGAGGACAACTGGGTGAAAGTGTTGTGGTCAGATGAGATGGAGCTCTTTGGCATCAACTCAACTCGCCGTGTTTGGAGGAGGAGGAATGCTGCCTATGACCCCAAGAACACCATCCCCACCGTCAAACATGGAGGTGGAAACATTATGCTTGAGGGTGTTTTTCTGCTAAGGGGACAGGACAACTTCACCGTATCAAAGGGACGATGGACGGGGCCATGTACCGTCAAATTTTGGGTGAGAACCTCCTTCCCTCAGCCAGGGCATTGAAAATGGGACGTGGATGGGTATTCCAGCATGACAATGACCCAAAACACACGGCCAAGGCAACAAAGGAGTGGCTCAAGAAGAAGCACATTAAGGTCCTGGAGTGGCCTAGCCAGTCTTCAGACCTTAATCCCATAGAAAATCTGTGGAGGGAGCTGAAGGTTCGAGTTGCCAAACTTCAGCCTCAAAACCTTAATGACTTGGAGAAGATCTGCAAAGAGGTGTGGGACAAAATCCCTCCTGAGATGTGTGAAAACCTGGTGGCCAACTACAAGAAACGTCTGACCTCTGTGATTGCCAACAAGGGTTTTGCCACCAAGTACTAAGTCATGTTTTGCAGAGGGGTCAAATACCTATTTCCCTCATTAAAATTGAAATAAATGTATAACTTTTTTGACATGTGTTTTTCTGGATTTTTTTGTTGTTATTCTGTCTCTCACTGTTCAAATAAACCTACCATTAAAATGATAGACTGATCATTTCTTTGTCAGTGGGCAAACGTACAAAATCAGCAGGGGATCAAATACTTTTACCCTCACTGTATAATTGTTTTATTTGTATGATTATGTCAGGATTATTCTTCCACTTTGATAGAGTATTTTGTGTAGATTGTTTTTTGTAGACAAAAAAACTACAATTAAATACATTTTATTCCCACTTTAACACAAAATGTGGACAAAGTAAAGAGGTGTGAATACTTTCTGAAGGCACTGTAAATGTGTGTGATATCATTTGAATGACCTGTATCCAGCAGGAACTCTTCAGAGCACTATTTTGTTGCAGCAAGAGCTGGTGCCAAAGGGAAGCAGAACAGGACGGCCTGTAGGGAGGACTCCCAGCTAACAATTCAAAGGAGAGAGATTGTTTTTGTGATGTTACCCGTAATGTTCCCCTTATGTTTGTGTCCAGTTTTCCGTTAGTTAGGGGAACATTCTATGTTAACTTTCTGATAACATTTTAGCATGTTGTGGTGTTAAAGTGAGGAGAACCTTCCCTTAATGTCAAGATTAATTTATCTAAAATGTGGTTACATTTTCAAAATATATAACATTAATGTTCTAGATTATTTTTATGGGACATAGCAAGAACATTGTGTCCAGTTTCCTGCGGTTTACGAGAATATTCCATCAAACTACTTTTCTGCAGCTGCCACCACATCTATTTTCTCAGATTTTACCTTCCATTTCTGCAGTACAGTTGACAACCATTGCTATGAACGCTAACCTTGACACCTTGACTTTTTCCAAATTTTGTTACGTTACAGCTTTATTCTAAAATTGATTAAATACATTTTTTAAATCAATCTGCATACCCCATAATGACAAAGCAAAACAGGTTTTTAGAAATGTTTGCAAATTTATAAAAAAATAAAAACCATACCTTATTTACATAAGTATTCAGACCCTTTACTATGAGACTCAAAATTGAGCTCAGGTGCATGCTGTTTCCAATGACGATCTACAACAGGAGTCCACCAGTGGTAAATTCAATTGATTGGACATTATTTGGAAAGTCACACTCCTGTCTGTATAATGTGCCACAGTTGACAGTGCATGTCAGAGCAAAAACCAAGCTATCAGGTTGAAGGAATTGTCCGTAGAGCTCTGAGACAGGATTGTGTCAAGGGTACAAAAAATATGTATCCAGCATTGAAGGTCCCCAAGAACACAGTGACCTCCATCGTTCTTATATGGAAGAAGTTTGGAACCACCAAGACTCTTCCTAGAGCTGGCTGGCCGCCCTGCCAAACGGAGCAATTGGGGGAGAAGGGCCTTGGTCAGGGAGGTGACTAAGAACCTGATGGTCACTCTGACAGAGCTCCAGAGTTCTTCTGTGGAGATGGGAGAACCTTCCAGAAGGACAACCATCTCTGCAGCACTCCACCTATTACGCCTTTATGGTAGAGTGGCCAGACGGAAGTCACTCCTCAAGATTCTCTGGTCTGATGAAACCAAGATTGAACTCTTTGGCCTAAATGCCAAGCATCATTTCTGGAGGGAACCTGACACCATCCCTACTGTGAAGATTGGTGGCGGCAGAATCATGCTGCGGGGATGTTTTTCAGCAGCAGGGACTAGGAGACTAGTCAGGATTGAGAAAAAGATGAACAGAGCAAAGTACAGAGAGATCCTTGATGAAAACCTAATCAGGACCTCAGACTGGGGCAATGGTTCACCTTCCAACAGGACAACGACCCGAAGTACACAGCCAAGACAACGCAGGAGTGGCTTCAGGACAAGTCTCTGAATGTCCTTGAGTGGCCCAGCCAGAGCCCAGACTTGAACCCGATCAAACATCTCTGGAGAGACCTGAAAATATCTGCAGCGACGCTCCCCATCCAACCTGACAGAGCTGGAGAGAATCTGCAAAGAAGAATGGGAGAAACTCCCCAAATACAGGTGTGCCAAGCTTGTAATTTCTAAAAACCTGTCTTTGCTTTGTCATTATGGGGTATTGTGTGTAGATTGATTTTAGAATAAGGCCGTAATGTAACAAAATGTGGAAAAAGTCAAGGGGTCTGAATACTATCCGAATGCACTGTATATCAGTCGTTGGACTATCACTCTGTGCTGGCACATATCTACTACTCTCAGGATCCCTCACCCTTGACCCATCCTCCTCTGCTTTCTTCACTGCCTCAGCATACGACACCTTCTGCACTACTCTGACTCTAGCCACCTCAACCTGCCTCTGCGATACAGGACACTTCCGGCCCCCAGCAACATGGCCACCCCTACAGCTGACAACTTTATCCACCGAAACTACACAAACTGTTAACTAACCTCCAGACGAGCTTCCATGCCATACAACTCTCCTTTCTGTTGCCTCCAACTGCTCTTAAATGCAAGTAAAACTTAAATGCATGCTCTTCAACCGATCGCTTCCCGCACCTGCCCACCCGTCCAGCATCACTACTCTGGACAGTTCTGACTTAGAATATGTGGACAACTACAAATACCTAGGTGTCTGGCTAGACCAAACTCTCCTTCCAGACTCACATTACGCATCTCCAATCCAAAATTAAATATAGAATCGGCTTCCCATTTCGCATCAAAGCGTCCTTCGCTCATGCTGCCAAACATACGCTCGTAAAACTGACCATCCTACCAATCCTTGTCTTTGGCGATGTCATTTACAAAACAACCTTGAACACTCTACTCAACAAATTGGATGCAGTCTATCACATTGCCATCTGTTTTGTCACCAAAGCCCCATATACTACCCCCCCATTGCGACCTGTGAGCTCTCGTTGGCTGGCCCTCGCTTCATACCTGTCGCCAAACCTACTGGCTCCAGGTCATCCACAAGTCTCTGCTAGGTAAAGCCCCACCTTATCTCAGCTCACTGGTCAACATAGCATCACCCACCCGTAGCACGCGCTCCAGCAGGTATATCTCACTTGTCATCCCCAAAGCCAATTCCTCCTTTGGCCGCCTTTCCTTCCAGTTCTCTGCTGCCAATGACTGGAACGAACTGCAAAAAAAAAAAAAAATCACTGAAGCTGGAGACTCATATCTCCCTCACGAGCTTTAAGCACCAGCTGTCAGAGCAGATCACTGCACCTGTATATAGCCCATCTGTAATATAGCCCATCGAACTACCTCACCCCCATACTGTATTTATTTATTTATCTTACTCCTTTGCACCCCAGTATTTCTACTTGCACATTCATCTTCTGCACATCATTCCCTCCAGTGTTTAATTGGTATTTTCAAATTACTTCGCCACCATGGCCTATTTATTGCCTTACCTCCCTTAACTTACCTCATTTGCACACACTGTATATACAGTGGGGCAAAAAATGATTTAGTGTTGTATGTCTTCCATTTCCTAATAATTGCTCCCACAGTTGATTTCTTCAAACCAGGCTGCTTACCTATTGCAGATTCAGTCTTCCCAGCCTGGTGCAGGTCTACAATTTTGTTTCTGGTGTCCTTTGACAGCTCTTTGGTCTTGGCCATAGTGGAGTTTTGAGTGTGACTGTTTGAGGTTGTGGACAGGTGTCTTTTATACTGATAACAAGTTCAAACAGGTGCCATTAATACAGGTAACGAGTGGAGGACAGAGGAGCCTCTTAAAGAAGAAGTTATAGGTCTGTGAGAGACAGAAATCTTGCTTGTTTGTAGGTGACCAAATACTTATTTTCCACCATAATTTGCAAATAAATTCATTAAAAGTCCTACAATGTGATTTTCTGGATTTTTTTCTACTCATTTTGTCTGTCATAGTTGAAGTGTACCTATGATGAAAATTACAGGCCTCTCTCATCTTTTTAAGTGGGAGAACTTGCACAATTGGTGGCTGACTAAATACTTTTGTGCCCCACTGTAGATGTTTTCTACTCTATTATTGACTGTATGTTTGTTTATTCCATGTGTAACTCTGTTGTTGTATGTGTCAAACTGCTTTGCTTTATTCTTTGCCAGGTCGCAGTTGTAAATGAGAACTTGTTCTCAACTAGCCTACCTGTTTAAATAATAAGGTGAATTATGCACATTTCTGCACATTTCCCACATTTTAGAATCTCACTTCTACACTGCTGCTACATGACCATAAATGTGGCACCTGAAACACTGCAGTGGGTTGGGCACAAAAGCTCTAACAGTATACCTGATATATCCTAACATGACTTTGTTGGGTAAAGACTGACTCAAAAGGACTGACAGTGACTGTTTCACTAAGTTCCCAACTGGGTCACAAACACCAGGAATCTTCAACTTAATTTGCTCCACCTCCACACTTAATGCTACCCCAGAAATCATTCCTTTCAATGTTGCCATGTTCCTAAGAAGAAAGCAAGAAACAGATCTGGACCCAAGTTGTGTGACACGGAGCGCCCCGCTCCCTCTGGTCAGAAGAAACTCAAACAATCAAGTTGTAGCAATATCTTGAGGATGATCAAAGATGCACCTGAGCTCAATTTGGAGTGTCTAGCAAAGGGGTTTAATACTTATGTTAATTAGATATTTCTGTGTTTCATTTTCAATAAAAATATTTAAAAACATGGTTTTGCTTTGTCATTATGGGGTATTGTGTGTAGATGGGTTGGGATTTTTTTTAAATCCATTTTAAATTCAGGCTGTAACAACAAAATGTGGAATAAATCAAGGGTTATGATAAATGTTACAGACATGTTTCGTTGGATGTTGCAAGAACATTCATGTGTCCAGTTTTCTGAGGTTAGGAGAATATTCCATCAACGTCCCTCCAAACATTCACATTACATGGTTTCCATGTTCTCAGAATATAAGATATTAATGTTATAGACACCTTTCATGTGAAAGTTGGAGGAAAATGTGTCTGTATCAGTTGCAAGCAGAACTTATCTAGAATGTGGTTACAATGTGGTTACAATGTCCTCAGAATATACAATATGAATGTTCTAGATGCGTTTTATGGGTTCGTAGCATGCGTCCAGTTTTCTGTGGGTTAGGAGAATATTCCATCAACGCCCCACCAAACATACACAGAACATGGTTGCCTTGTTCTCAGAATAAAGGATATTAATGTCCCCAAAAATGGCATTACACATCATATCTTGTTACTGTGCCAATCAAGGCCCTAGTAGGTGAACCACTGATCCATTCATAGGTCTTTGTCTGTTGGCAAGGTTAGGGATACTATCACACAGTGCTTTTAACGTAGTGTTTTCAATGTAGATATTTGACACACTTCAGCATAGATGATTAAATTGTGCATGTTCATTTATACAGTAATTATTATTCAACATGTCCTCACCTGGGATTTGAAATCACAACCTCTTGTTCACAGTACTCTGATCTTCCTGCTACACCACCATGTCCGTGTAAGGTATCAGTTAATCTGACTAAAATATTCTTATCATTGATTTTATTTGTGTATTTCAGCAATTTAAGGCTTTCTTTAGAGTTGTCTAATGTTGGTGGAGCCTGTTTTAATGATACTCCTGAATCCCTGAATCTCGAATGATTGTGTGTTTCTCACATGACTGGCCTATCTGGGTGATGTTTTTTCTCGCCTGAATGATTTGAATCTAGTATTACAGGAACTCTCCACAACTATATTCAATGTGCAGGACAAAATTGAAGCTATGATTAAGCAGTTGGAGCTCTTCTCTGTCTGCTTAACAAGGATAACACACAGGTCTTTCCATCATTGTATGATTTTTTTGTGTGCAAATGAACTCAAGCTTATGGACAATGTCAAATGTGATATAGTGAATCACCTGAGTGCGCAATTACGCAGGTACTTTCCCAAAACGGATGACAAAAACAACTGGATTCATTATTATTTTCATGCCCTTTCTCCAGTCCACTTACTGATATCTGAACAAGAGAGCCTCATTGAAATTGCAACAAGCGGTGCTGTGAAAATTGAATTTCAGATTTCTGGATTGGGCTGCGCTCAGAGTACCCTGCCTTGGCAAATCGTGTTGTTAAGACACTGATTCCCTTTGCAACCATGTACCTACGTGAGAGTGGATTCTCGGCCCTCACTAGCATGAAAACTAAATACAGGCACAGACTGTGTGGGAAATGATTTAAGATTGAGACTCTCCAGTACAACCCAACAGTGCAGAGTTGTGTGCATCCTTTCAGGCACACCCTTCTCATTAACCTGTAGTGAGTCACAATTTTTGATGAACGAATAAGGTTTTATATGTAAGATGGTTAAATAAAGAGCACAATTATTGATTATTATATTATTATTTGTGCCCTGGTCCTATAAGAGCTCTTTGTCACTTCCCACGAGCCGGGTTGTGACAAAAACTCACAGTCATTCTTATGTTTAATAAATGTATCATATAGTGTGTGTGTGGCAGGCTTACAATGATGGCAAAAAAACAACATTTGAGAGTGCGCTGACCCTAGTAATAGAGGGGGTACGCAGCTGGAGGTTGAATGTTTGAAGGGGTATGGGACTATAAAAAGTTTGGGAACCATTGTCGTAGACAAACAGGTAGACTGCCATGAAGAGACTGGCCAGGAAGCAGTGCATGTTGTAGACAAACACATTGACTGTCATGAAGAGACTGGTCAGGAAGCAATGAATGTTGTAGACATACACATAGACTGTTATGAAGAGACTGGTCAGGAAGGAATGAATGTCGTAGACATACATGTAGACTGTCATGAAGAGACTGGTCAGGAAGCAGTGCATGTTGTAGACAAACAGGTAGACTGCCATGAAGAGACTGGGCAGGAAGCAGTGCATGTTGTAGACAAACACGTTGACTGTCATGAAGAGACTGGTCAGGAAGGCATGAATGTCGTAGACATACACGTAGACTGTCATGAAGAGACTGGTCAGGAAGCAGTGCATGTTGTAGACAAACAGGTAGACTGCCATGAAGAGACCGATCAGGAAGCAGTGCCACCACCACTGAGTTCTATACAACAGACACTCTTTAGGTTCCGCTCAATACAATTTTGACACTGTAGTGAGGTCTGATTTGAGAAAGAAACATTTGTATAAATTAGAATGTTTTCATAAAACTACAATAGATTTACTGTTGACACGAAGACTTGACACTGGGTAGTTAAATATACCGGCACAGATAATCTGGCAAACTGGAAACCCGTTATACAAATATAATACCCACTGCATTTACATACAAAGAGAGAGAGAGCACTGTATACCACTATAATCCATGTATGTATGGCTCCACCCACCTCTGCACATGAAGTGGAAGTAGAACATCAGGATGGTGGCCTTGAAGCAGGTGAGGAGGAACATAATGAACACCAGGAACAGGAATCCAAACATGTAGTACATCTGGTGAGACAAATCGTTGAGAGAAAATACTCAACAATCAATCAAATTCAGTCTTCTTGCTTAGAGGCTGAGTTGACCTTGGTTCAAACAAATGATTAGGTTTTCACTTATTTAAATTGTAAATGTTAACAGTGCATTAATGGTCATTTAATTACTTGTTTGTTTCTTTAGGAATCATTATACAAAGACCACTAGGCAAATTCAGGCTCATGGTTGAGTGGCAGACTTGACCCTTGTTCTTATCAGATGCTGTTGAGGATGAAGAAGAGCTGGATGAAGATGCAGCTGAAGGGCAGGATGTCCCCCATGACAATGCCGTACACAGGCTTGGAGATGAAGGAATGTTCATGGATCTGCTGTGTAAAAAGTAAAGTAAAATTAAATGCATACTCTTCAACCGATCGCTGCCTGCACCTGCCCGCCCGTCCAGCATCACTACTCTGACTTATCCATTCTGACTTAGAATATGTGGACAACTCGTCGCCAAACCCACTGGCTCCAGGTCATCTACAAGACCCTGCTAGGTAAAGTCCCGCCTTATCTCTGCTCGCTGGTCACCATAGCTGCACCCACCCGTAGCACGCGTTCCAGCAGGTATATCTCACTTGTCACCCCCAAAGCCAATTCTTCCTTTGGCCGCCTCTCCTTCCAGTTCTCTGCTGCCAATGACTGGAACGAACTGCAAAAATCTCTGAAACTGGTAACACTTATCTCCCTCACTAGCTTTAAGCACTAGCTGTCAGAGCAGCTCACAGATCACTGTACTTGTACATAGCCCATCTATAAATAGCCCAAACAACTACCTCTTCCCCTGCGGTGTTTATTTATTTATTTTTCTCCTTTGCACCCCAGTATTTCTACTTTGCACACTGTCAAATCTACCATTCCAATGCTTTACTTGCTATATTGTATTTACTTCGCCACCATGGCCTATTTATTGCCTTTACCTTCCTTATCTCACCTCATTTGCTCACATTGTATATAGACTTATTTTTCTACTGTATTATTGATTGTATGTTTGTTTTACTCCATGTGTAACTCTGTGTTGTTATATGTGTCGAACTGCTTTGCTTTATCTTGGCCAGGTCGCAGTTGTAAATGAGAACTTGTTCTCAACTTGCCTTCCTGGTTAACTAAAAAGGTAAAATAAAAATTTAATAAATCAAAAATCCACACTGGCTGCTGTAGCACAGGGAGTAGCACAGGGAGTAGCATAGAAACTCATCAGGACATTGTTAGACCCTTGATAGTGTGATATGTTTTCTCTGATTGTTATGCCAGTGTGAAAGAGATTGCAAATGCACATGATGTAAGATGAACTGAAATACTTATTTATACATACATGTGATTGACAGGTGAAATCAGGAAGAAGTCTGCAAATAAGATCCTGGGAGGGAGGAAGAGGAAATGGGTGGGGGAGGGGTGAGTTAGTGAAATATCTCACTGGAAAAATGGGCAACAGCATCACCCCCATAACCTTCATAGTCTAAATACATGTTTAAAGATTTTTTGAGTCAATTATGTTGTCGTGATGTGTAGAAGCTGTTATTGACTGAAGAATAATAATCATAAATCAATAGAAAATGTTGTTGTTCCATGTACAATAGATTGAGGAGTGGTCATTAGAAAAGTGGTGGTTGATTGCATGTGGATGGTAGTCATGGATAATAATGGATGAATCATTTAAATTCAAATGTAGTCCACTCCAGATCAGCTAAACATTCACATTAGCAAAATAAGGATACACAACCCTAACACAACACTCACTGTTCTTCCAAAACCTTGACTATTGGTCTCACGTTAATCAGGACAACAGTCACAAAGTGATTTACAGATACCCAGCCTAAAACCCCAAAGAACAAGCAATGCAGAGGCAGAAGCACAGTGACTACCTGGCAAAACTTGATCAGCGGGGGTATGGGACAAGGTAACACACCTAGTGAAATCAGGTCAGGGATTCACAGCTTCAATCCGACCAGCAGCAAAGACCTTGGAAGTTGTCAGCCACATTGTTAAAATACAACCAAACCAGAAGGTGGCAGTAGCGTTGTTTGGCTATGCATATCCATGTGTATTGCTTATGGTCTAGATTCCAATCTATCTGCGCTAATGTTGCTATTTTGGAGAAAACCCTTGTTGATACTAGCCAGGTTGCCACAGTTAGATAACTACATAGCAAGATGACAAAGAAAATGTAATTTACTCACCATACTGCCAGTGCCAGCCCAGCCAAATGTTTATCTAGCTACCTAATGTTAGCATATTCACTAGCTAGCACAACATAGCTAGTTAGCTAACTAGGTAAGGACACTGTACTAATTCGGCAGCTAACACAGGCAGCTGTTTCATGTAAAATAGCTAATCCATTGGGATTTAATCATAATGTCAATACTAGCTACAGTGGTTAGTTAGCTTGGATGAAGTATTTAGTGTATGGGTTCATGCTCCCTGATTGGCTCAATGTCAAGTTGTTGGCCACTGACGGGCATTGTGATATAAAATCGGTAGGTTTGCCGCTACCGAGTCTGCATGCAGCAGGTATCGCTTTTGTTCTAGCAAGAGAAGGAACGGACTCCCACTGTGATATGTACCTATCGGCAGTGAGATTCTCAGTGTGTTTCATGCTTAAGATCACACATTGCACCAGGGGCCCATATTCACAAAGCATCCAATGCTATTTTTCTACTTTAACACTAGTGTTTACATACTGTTTCAACCACTTTATATGTATATACTGTATTCTAGTTATGGCTCATCCTGTATACAGTGTCAAGAAAAAGTATGTGAACCCTTTGGAAATACCTGGATTTCTGTTGAGCGTCAATTGGATTACATTCTCCTGCAAAATGTCTTGATAAACTTCATTTTATTAATTTTGTCTGGTGATGATAGCAAGCTGACCAGGCCTTGAGGCAGCAAAGCAGCCCCAAACCATGATGCTCCCTTCACCATACTTTACAGTTGGGATGAGGTTTTGATGTTGGTGTGCTGTGCCCTTTTTTCTCCACACATATTGTTGTATGTTCCTTCCAAACAACTCAACTGTAGTTTCATCTGTCCACGGAATATTTTGCAAGTAGCGCTGGGGAACATCCAGGTGCACTTTTGCAAACTTCAGATATGCAGCAATGTTTTTTTTGGACAGCAGTGGCTTCTTCCGTGGTGTCCTCCCATGAATATCATTATTGTTTAGTGTTTTACGTGTCGTAGACTCATCAACAAAGGTGTTAGCATGTTCCAGAGATTTCTGTAAGTCTTTAGCTGACACTCTAGGTTTCTTCTTAACCTCATTGAGCATTCTGCGCTGTCCTCTTGCAGTCATCTTTGCAGGACAGTCACTCCTAGGGAGAGTAGCAAGAGTGCTGAACTTTCTCCATTTGTAGACAATTTGTCTTACAATGGACTGATGAACATCAAGGCTTTTAGAGATACTTTTGTAACCCTTTCCAGCTTTATGCAAGTCAACAATTCTTAATCTTAGGTCTTCTGAGATCTCTTTTGTTCAAGGCATGGTTCACATCAGGCAATACTTCTTGTGAATAGAAAACTCAAATTTTGTGAGTGTTTTTTATAGGGCAGGGCAGCTTTAACCAACATCTCCAATCCCATCTCATTGATTGGACTCCAGGTTAGCTGACTCCTGACTCCAATTAGCTTTTGTAAAAGTCATTAGCCTAGGGGTTCACATGCTTTTTCCAACCTACACTGTGAATGTTTAAATGATGTATTCAATATAGACAAGAAAAATACAATAATTTGTGTGTTATTAGTTTAAGCACACTATGTTTGTCTATTGTTGAGACTGAGATGAATATCAGATTACATTTGATGACCAATTTATGCAGAAATCCAGGTAATTCCAAAGGGTTCACATACTTTTTCTTGCCTCTGTAACTACTGCTGTACACACCTTTTCTATTCATATCCATGCTGTCTATCCACACCATTGTAAATAACAACGCATTCGGAAAGTATTCAGACCCCTTCCCTTTTTCCACATTTTGTTACATTACAGTTTTATGGATTATGGATAATCCAGCATGGATCCGGAGGTACCTGCGTCTTTATCCTCGGTTCTGTCTCACTCTCCGGTGGCTTCTACCTCGGGTCTTATAGCCCTTCCCCTTCTATTAATACAACATAAGCATAATCAATTATTATAATACATCAATAATTTGGTGCAGCCCCTATCATGACCCCAAGGTGACCCCTATCACTTTACACCCCCTGCTATAATGTGGATAAAAACTTGTCTAACAGAACACAGACGGTGTTCTTTAATGGAAGTCTCTTAAACATAATCCAGGTAGAATCAGGAATTAGCTGTTTAGGCCCCTTGCTTCTTACATTTTTTACAAACGACATGCCACTGACTGAATAAAGCCAAAACAAAGAGCTGCAGTTAGTTTCAGAGTGGGTGGCAAGGAATAAGTTCTCCCTAAATATTTCTAAAACTAAAAGCATTGTTTTTGGAACAAAACACTCACTAAACCCTAAACCTCAACTACATCTCGTAATGAATAATGTGAACATTTAGCAAGTTGAGGAGACTAAACTGTTTGGAGTAACCGTGGATTGTTAACTGTCATGGTCAAAACATATTGATAAAATAGTAGCTAAGATGGGGAGAAGTCTGTCCATAATAAAGTGTTGCTCTACCTTCTTAACAACACTATCAACAAGGCAGGTCCTACAGGCCCTAGTTGTGTTGTACTTTACTGTTCAGTCGTGTGATCAGGTGCCACGAAAAAGGACTTGTATTTATGAAAGTTATTGACATGTTGAATGCACCGAGCTGTCTGTTTAAACTATTAGCACACAGCTCAGACATCCATGACTGCCCCACAAGACATGTCACCAGAGGTCTGTTTAAACTACTGGCTCCAGCTCAGACATCCATGACTACCCCACAAGACATGTCACCAGAGGTCTGTTTAAACTATTAGCACACAGCTCAGACATCCATGACTGCCCCACAAGACATGTCACCAGAGGTCTGTTTAAACTACTGGCTCCAGCTCAGACATCCATGACGACCCCACAAGACATGTCACCAAAGGTGAAAAAAACAACACCTTATGGAACAGCGGGGACTGTGAAGCAACACAAACAAAGGTACAGACACATGCATACACATGGATTTAGTACTGTAGATATGTGGTGGTGTAGGGGCCTGAGGGCACACAGTGTGTTGTGAAATCTGTGAATGTATTGAAACTTTTTTTTATTGTATAAACTGCCTTAATTTTTCGGGACTTTAGGAAGAGTAGCATCTGGGTATCCATAACAAATACAAGGATATCAGTCAATTTAAATAAATTCCTTAGGCCCTATATGGATTTCACTTGACTGGGCAGGAACGCAGTCATGGCTGGGCCTGGAAAGGCATAGGCCCACCCACTGTGGAGCCAGGCCCAGCCAATCAGAATACTTTTTTCCCCACAAAAAGGCTTTATTACAAACAGAAATACGCCTCAGCACCCACTCAGACGATCCCACAGGTGAAGAAGCCGGATGTGGAGGTCCTGGGCTGACTTGATTACAGGTGGTCTGCGGTTGAGGCCGGTTGGACGTATTGCCAAATTCTCTAAAATGACGTTGGAGGCAGCTTATGGTAGAGAAATGAAAATGTTATTATTTGGTCAACAGCTCTGGCGGACATCCTGCAGTCAGCATGCCAATTGCACACTCCCTCAAAACTTGACTATTGTGTTATTGTGTTGTGTGACAAAACTGCACATACAGTAGCCTTTTATTGTCCCCAGCACAAGGGGAACCTGTGTAATTATCGTGCAGTTTAATCAGCTTCTTGATATTGCACACCTGTCAGGTGGATGGATTATCTTGTAAAAATAGAAATGCTCAGTAACAGGGATGTAAACACATCTGTGCAATTTTCTTTTGAGAAATACGTTTTTGTGAGTATGGAACATTTCTGTGATCTTTTATTTCAGCTCATGAAACATGGGACCAACACTTTATATGTTGCGTTAATATTTTTGTTCACTGTATGTCAGTTGAGTCGTTTGAGTCTTCTCCAATTTTGGGGGGTGGAACAGATGCCCACTTGCTCTGCTAGGGAGCCTGGGGTAGGACATCGTTGTCACTGGCGAGTGATTTCATCTTGCTTGTTGTGTGGAATCGGTTGTCTGAAACAAATATAAGGTAGAAGAAGACATTTCCCAGAGTTAGGGTCATTGGCTTAAGCCAACCTCTTTCCCAGTCTAAATGGCATTTAGCCTTGCATAACTTTACTGGTCCAACGCTCCTACCCGCCATGCTACCTGCCGCCCCGTCTATGGACAACAGTTGCAAAAGATCTACAGACCAACACTCATGTAATGGAACTCCTATTTTTGTGCCTGACCAAATGCAAATGTGGGTATGGGTGTTGGTTCACATTATTACCTAACCTGTTGCCATTGGAATATTCTATTCTTGTTAACTTGAAAAAGTGAAATCTTCAACCTGACATTTTGCTGAGTGGAATTTTTTCTGCTGTCTCATTACTTCAGCCAACTATATTCTCATAAAATCTATATGTCAAGTGGGTGTGCACAAAGCATTTTGGGTCAACCAACATTTTCCTTAGGTGCTGACGTAGGGCCATTTAAAAAAAAAATCCTCCACCAATGGTTAGACTTAGGATTCGGGGAGGGCAGGCTGATCTTAGATCAGTGTCTAAGGAAGGGATGGGCAACTCTAGTCCTTGAGGCCTGATTGGTGACACATGTTTGCCCCAGTCCCTGCTAAGACAACTGACTCCAATGATCAACTAATAATGGTCTTCAGTTTAGTGTGCATTTAGTTTAATCATGTATGTTATGCTGCGTTTAAACGAGGGACAAGAAAGCAAGAAAGATGGCAATAGCAAGACGTATGTGTGGCTATGGTGATTTCAGTAAACATTTTTTCCTCCATGTTGTTTGGATAAAAAACAAACATCAGGTTGATCTTCAACACTACGGCAGACGCAAAAGCTTAAATATTTGAATTCTGGTGGCAAGTCCCTTCTACCATGACGGCTGAAGGCATTCACGCCAGACTCAATGGCATTTACCGTCGTGCTCTCATTGAAAACAATGACATCCGATTTGCCATCTACCGTCTACCTTGTACCATTTAAAAGTATTAGCTACAGGGCTGGAGGAAAAGTGTGACACCAATCAGGCCCTGGAGCACTGGAGTTTCCCATCCCTGGTTTTAGGGGAAGCTTTGCTCTGGAAACGAGTACAAGAGTACAAGAACAGTATCATACGTTATAACTTATAATGTCGGGTTTAAATAAATAACAATACATATCTGAAGCAGAAGAGTTCTACTTTGCTGACAAAAATGAATTTGCCATTATAAATGGGGCCATCCTCCCACTTCTTAGAAATATTTGCTAGCTAGCTTACATTAAGTTAGCTAACGTTAGCCAAGCACACATGTGCAACATTGCTGGACCAGTCTTCTCATCTTATCTTTCATATTCATGTGAATTTCCTGTGAAATCGTGGGAATACATTTTTATTGTTAACTTACCTGTCTTTGTCGCCTTGCAATTTCATCTTCTCATCGTGGGGACTGTTTGACTGACATAAAATAAAGAAATAAAATAAAAAGAAATAAAAAGAAATAAAAATTGTTCGACCTAGCTAGCTATGTCTCTCTCCTACTTGCCGCTTGTCTTTGTGGTGACTCGTTGACTGCAGAATTTCATATTTTTCTAGCTACATCAATATGCCACCCCTTACATTTCTACAAAAAAGGGATCCGCACAAAATATAGGCAAAAAGGCAGAGATAGCTAGCTATCTAAAGCTAAGAGAGTGATTGTCGTTACGAATTAGACTTTGTTGAAAATAAAGTATTCCACTTACACAGAAGAACAACTGAGATGGATTTCACAAAAACACTTGGACAAGATGGAAATTATGGTGAGTGTTAAAGTTTACTAACATCCTAACTTAGCTTTGCTAGCATACACATGTTTAGCTCTTAACGTTTCCACGGCACGAGCGCCAAAACTCTATATAGATAGCTACCATTAAGAAGTTATACATTATCTTGTCATTTGGAGTTAACATTAGTTTAAGTCAAGTTCATTTGATGGTGAGCTGGCTTGAGGATTTAGCCAGCTAGTAGAACATCTTAGCTAATTACTGTCATCCAGTTAGCCCAGAACACTAAAAAGATCAGAGATTGCGGCTTTCTCTGGGACAAACATGCTCACAATCCTAATCTAACAAATGTATTTTTTTCTGGAGACGAATTTCCAGAACCTTGACAGATCTCGGATGTTGTAGAGAAAGAAAATCAGACTTCACTGTGCCACAAAATGTGAGAACTCATCTTTTGGTAGGACTGACACAGTTGCTAGTGCTTTGCAAAGTTGATGTGATGTTCATAAATATATTTATATTGTTTTTTATTACATGTATCTTACATTGTCATTTACAGAACTTGCAAGAAACGCAAAATTAATCAGAGGAACAGAGACAAGCAGCTGTCTTCCCAGTGGCTGAGGTGAGTGGGACTTACAGTATACAGTGCATTCGGAAAGTGTTCAGACCCCTTTTTTTCCAAATGTGTTACTTTACAGCCTTATTCAAATCAAATTTCAAATCAAATGTATCTATAAAGCCCTTCTTACATCAGCTGATATCTCAAAGTGCTGTACAGAAATCCAGCCTAAAACCCCAAACAGCAAGCAATGCAGGTTTAGAAGCACGGTGGCTAGGAAAAACTCCCTGGAAAGGCCAAAACCTAGGAAGAAACCTAGAGAGGAGATGGCCAGTCCTCTTCTGGCTGTGGCGGGTGGAGATTATAACAGAACATGGCCAAGATGATCAAATGTTTATAGATGACCAGCAGGGTCAAATAATAATAATCACAGTGGTTGTCGAGGGTGCAACAAGTCAGCACCTCAGGAGAAAATGTCAATTGGCATTTCATAGCTGATCATTCAGAGTATCTCTACCGCTCCTGCTCTCTCTAGAGAGTTGAAAACAGCAGGTCTGGAACAGGTAGCAGGTCCGGTGAACAGGTCAGGATTCCATAGCCACAGGCAGAACAGTTGAAACTGGAGCAGCAGCACGGCTAGGTGGACTGGGGACAGCAAGGAGTCATCAGGCCAGGCAGTCCTGAGGCATGGTCCTAGGGTTCAGGTCCTCCGAGAGAGAGAGAGAGAGAGAGAGAGAGAGAGAGAAAGAAAGAACGAATTAGAGAGAGCATACTTAAATTCACACAGGACACCGGATAAGACAGCAGAAATACTCCAGATATAACAGACTGACTCTAGCCCCCCGACACCAACTACTGCAGCATAAATACTGGAGGCTGAGACAGGAGGAGACACTTTGGCCCCATCCAACGACACCCCCGGACAGGGCCAAACAGGCAAGATATAACCCCACCCACTTTTCCAAAGCACAGCCCCCACACCACTAGAGGGATATCTTCAACCACCAATTTACCATCCTGAGACAAGGCCGAGTATACCCCAAAAAGCACTCTGCCACGGCACAACCCAAGGGGGGGTGCCAACCCAGACAGGAAGATCACGTCAGTGACTCAACCCACTCAAGTGACGCACCCCTCCTAGAGACGGCATGGAAGAAAACCAGTAAGCCAGTGACTCAGCTCCTGTAATAGGGTTAGAGAAAGAGAATCCCAGTGGAGAGAGGGGAACCGGCAAGGCAGAGACAGCAAGGGTGGTTCGTTGCTCCAGTGCCTTTCCATTCACCTTCACACTCCTGGGCCAGACTACACTCAATCATAGGACTTACTGAAGAGAGGAGTCTTCAATGAAGACTTAAAGGTTGAGACCGAGTCTGCGTCTCTCACATGGGTAGGCAGACCATTCCATAAAAATGGAGCTCTATTGGAGAAAGCCCTGCCTCCTGCTGTTTGCTTAGACATTCTAGGGACAATTAGGAGGCCTGCGTCTTGTGACCGTAGCGTACGTGTAGGTATGTACGGCAGAATCAAATCGGAAAGATAGGAAGGAGCAAGCCCATGTAATGCTTTGTAGGTTAGCAGTAAAACCTTGAAAGCAGCCCTTGCCTTAACAGGAAGCCAGTGTAGAGAGGCTAGCACTGGAGTAATATGATCACATTTTTGGTTCTAGTCAGGATTCTAGCAGCCGTATTTAGCACTAACTGAAGTTTATTTAGTGCTTTATCCGGGTAGCCGGAAAGAGCATTGCAGTAGTCTAACCTAGAAGTAACAAAAGCATGGATGCATTTTTCTGCATGATTTTTGGATGGAAAGTTTCAGATTTTTGCAATGTTACGTAGATGGAAAAAAGCTGTCCTTGAAACATTCTTGCTATGTTCGTTAAAAGAGAGATCAGGGTCCAGAGTAACGCCGAGGTCCTTCACAGTTTTATTTGAGACGACTGTACAACCATCAAGATGAATTGTCAGATTCAACAGATGATCTCTTTGTTTCTTGGGACCTAGAACAAACATCTCTGTTTTGTCCGAGTTTAAAAGTAGAAAGTTTGCAGCCATCCACTTCCTTATGTCAGAAACACAGGCATCTAGCGAGGGCAATTTTGGGGCTTCACCGTGTTTCATTGAAATGTACAGCTGTTTGTCATCTGCATAGCAGTGAAAGTTAACATTATGAAATTTACAGTTGATTTGTCAGAGGACAAACTATTTACAGACACAAATTTGTATCTTTCTGACAGATAAAATCTAAACCAGGCCAGAACTTGTCCGTGTAGACTAATTTGGGTTTCCAATCTCCCCAAAAGAATAGGGTGATCGATGGTATCAAAAGCAGCACTAAGGCCTAGGAGCACGAGGACAGATGCAAAGCCTCAGTCTGAAACCATTAAAAGGTCATTTACCACCTTCACAAGTGCAATCTTAGTGCTATGATGGGGTCTAAAACTAAACTGAAGCATTTTGAATACATAGTTTGTCTTCAGGAAGCCAATGAGTTGTTGCACAACAGCTTTTTCAAAAATTTTAGAGAGGAATGGAAGATTCGATATAGGCCGATAGTTTTACAAATATTTTCTGGGTCAAGGTTTGGCTTTTTCAAGAGAGGCTTTATTTCTGCCGCTTTAAGTGAGTTTGGTACACATCCGGTGGATAGAGAGCCATTTATTATTTTAAACATAGGAGGGCCAAGCACAGCAAGCAACTCTTTCAGTAGTTTAGTTGGAATAGGGTCCAGTATGCAGCTTGAAGGTTTAGAGGCCATGATTATTTTCATCATTGTGTCAACAGATATTGTACTAAAACACTTGAGTGTTTCCCTTGATCCTAGGTGCTGGCAGAGTTGTGCAGACTCAGGACAACTGAGCTTTGGAGGAATACGCAGATTTAAAGATGAGTCCATAATTTGCTTTCTAATGATCATGATCTTTTCCTCAAAGAAGGGAATTTATTACTGCTGAAGTGAAAGCCATCCTCTCTTGGGGAATGCTGCTTTTTGGTAAACTTTGCGACAGTATCAAAAATAAATGTTGGATTGTTCTTATTTTCCTCAATTAAGTTTGAAAAATAGGATGATCGAGCAACAGTGAGGGCTCTTTGATACTGCACGATATGGTCTTTCCAAGCTAGTCGGAAGACTTCCAGTTTGGTATGGCGCCATTTCCGTTCCAATTTTCTGTAAGCTTGCTTCAGAACTTGGGTATTTTCTGTATACCAGGGAGCTAGCTTCTTATGACAAATGTTTTTAGTTTTTAGGGGTGCAACTGCATCGAGGGTACTGCGCAAGGTTAAATTTGAGTTCCTCAGTTAGGTGGTTAACTGATTTTTGTCCTCTGGCGTCCATGGGTAGGCAGAGGGAGTCTGGAAGGGCATCAAGGAATCTTTGGGTTGTCTGAGAATTTATAGCATGACTTTTTATGCTCATTGGTTGGGGTCTGAGCAGATTATTTGTTGTGATTGCAAATGTAATAAAATGGTGGTCTGATAGTCCAGGGTTATGAGGAAAAACATTAAGATCCACAGCATGTATTCCATGGGACAAAACTAGGTACAGAGTATGACTGTGGCAGTGAGTAGGTCCAGAGACATGTTGGACAAAACCCACTGAGTCGATGATGGCTCCGAAATCCCTTGGGAGTGGGTCTGTGGACTTTTCCATGTGAATATTAAAGTCACCAAAAATGTGAATATTATCTGCTATGACTACAAGGTCCGATAGTAATTCAGGGAACTCAGTGAGGAACGCTGTATATGGCCCAGGAGTCCTGCAAACAGTAGCTATAAAAAGTGATTGGGTAGGCTGCATAGATTTCATGACGAGAAGCTCAAAAGGTGAAAACGTTTTGTTTTTTTGTAAATTGAAATTTGCTATCTTAAATGTTAGCAACACCTCCGCCATTGCGGGGTGCGCGGGGGATATGGTCACTAGTGTAACCAGGTGGTGAGGCCTCATTGAACACAGTATATTAATCAGGCTTAAGCCATGTTTTAGTCAGGCCAATCACATCAAGATTATGATCAGTGATTAGTTCATTGATTATAACTGCCTTGGAAGTGAGGGATCTAACATTAAGTAGCCCTATTTTGAGATGTGAGGTATCACGATCTCTTTCAATAATGGCAGGAATGGAGGAGGTCTTTATTCTAATCAGATTGCTAAGGTGAACACTGCCAAGTTTTGCCCAACCAAGGTCGACGCACAGACACAGTCTCAATGGGGATAGCTGAGCTGACTACACTGACTGTGCTAGTGGTAGACTCCACTAAGCTGGCAGGCTGGCTAACAGCCTGCTGCCTGGCCTGCACCCTATTTCATTGTGGAGTTAGGGGAGTTAGAGCCCTGTCTATGTTCATAGATAAGATAAGAGCACCCCTCCAGCTAGGACGGAGTCCGTCACTCCGCAACAGGCCAGGCTTGGTCCCGTTTCTGGGTGAGTCCCAGAATGAGGGCCAATTATCTACAAATTCTATATTTTGGGAGGGGCAGAAAACAGTTTTCAACCAGCGATTGCATTGTGAGACTCTGCTGTAGAGCTCATCACTCCCCCTAATTGGGAGGGGGGCCAGAGACAATTCCTCGAGGCCAACATCTTTCTAGCTGATTTACACACTAAAGCTATGTTGCGCTTGGTGACCTCTGATTCTTTCATCCTAACATCGTTGGTGCCGGCGTGGATAACAATATCCCTATGCTCTCTACACTCGCCAGTTTTAGCTTTAGCCAGCACCATCTTCAGATTAGCCTTAATTAACGTCGGTAGCCCTGCCCCCTGGTAAACAGTGTATGATCACTGGATGATTCGTTTTAAGTCTAATACTGCGGGTAATGGAGTCGCCAATGACTAGGGTTTTCAATTTGTCAGAGCTAATGGTGGGAGGCTTTGGCGTCTCAGACCCTGTAACGGGAGGAGTAGTAGAGGCCAGAGAAGGCTCGGCCTCTGACTGCGATTCGCTGTTTAATGGGGAGAACCGGTTGAAAGTTTGTCGGCTGAATGAGCGACACCGGTTGAACATTCCTACCGCATTTCCCTCCAGAAGCCATGAGAAAGTTGTCCGGCTGCGGGGACCGTGCCAGGGGATTTGTACTAACGTTACTATCTGTACTTACTGGTGGCACAGACGCTGTTTCATCCTTTCCTACACTGAAATTACTCTTGCCTAACGATTACGTCTGAAGCTGGGCTTGCATCAAAGCTATCCTCGCCGTAAGGCGATCGTTCTCCTGTATATTATGAGTACAGCAACTGCAATTAGAAGGCATCATGTTAATGTTACTAATTATCTTCGGCTGTTGGAAGTTGTTACTGTAATTTAATTATGCCAATGTGCTTTCATTAATTGAAAACCCTTAATCTATTTTATGAGAATTTGTAAGATTCTTGTTTGCATAAAATAGACACAGACCAGTCTTTCAATAATAGGTAACAGAATTTATTCTCGGAGCGCGCTGCTACTTAACCACGAGCAACAGTTTATATACAGATCATGACGTCATTTCATTGCTTTTACAGAATCCCCTCCTCTCGACCGGGACAAAGTGAGGTGAAAAGTTCATTCTAACTTACTAACACACTCAAATCAAATTTATTTATATAGCCCTTCGTACATCAGCTGATATCTCAAAGTGCTGTACAGAAACCCAGCCTAAAACCCCAAACAGCAAGCAATGCAGGTGTAGAAACCTGTGGCTAGGAAAAACTCCCTAGAAAGGCCAAAACCTAGGAAGAAACCTAGAGAGGAACCAGGCAATGTGGGGTGGCCAGTCCTCTTCTGGCTGTGCCGGGTGGAGATTATAACAGAACATGGCCAAGATGTTCAAATGTTCATAAATGACCAGCATGGTCCAATAATAATAATAATAATAATAATAATAATAATGCAGAACAGTTGAAACTGGAGCAGCAGCACATCCAGGTGGACTGGGGACAGCAAGGAGTCATCATGTCAGGTAGTCCTGAGGCATGGTCCTAGGGCTCAGGTCCTCCTCCGAGAGAGAAAGAGAGAGCATACTTAAATTCACACAGGACACCGAATAGGACAGGAGAAGTACTCCAGAAATAACAAACTGACCCTAGCCCCCCGACACAAACTACTGCAGCATAAATACTAGAGGTTGAGACAGGAGGGGTCAGGAGACACTGTGGTCCCATCCGAGGACACCCCCGGTGAGGGCCAAACAGGAAGGATATAACTCACTGTGCCAAAGCACAGCCCCCACACCACTAGAGGGATATCGTCAACCACCAACTTACCATCCTGAGACAAGGCTGAGGTTAGCCCACAAAGATCTCCGCCACGGCACAACCCAAGGGGGGCAACTCCCAGGTAACTTTTGACCCCTCAACATTATCGATCACCACTGAGCTGACAGTTCTAATTAACAGAAAAGACAGTGAGTGCATTCCTAGGTTATCTAAAAACCCCAGAGCTAAGTTTCTGTAGGTTCAACGCTAGGTTAACGACCTTATGTGGTTACACAGTCCCCAACCCATTAGTTTCTTCCTAGTTGGAATGGTGTTCATTAACTTTAATTACTCCTTGTCCATGTCTCACAATCCCTTCTTATGAACTCATATTGTTAATCAGATATTGTAAAACAGAGTATAAGTTTTACTTAGTTACAGTTCCATTTAAAATGATTTGTTCAGTCATTTAATCATAATTTTACCAACAGAAGTCCTGACGAACCATGTCCAGATAAAACGTCCGGAGTGAAAAAGTTGAATGAAAAAAAGTTGAGGGAAAAACTAAAAATATAAACGATAATTAAAAAGTAGAAAACGTAAAGTTGTCAGGTAGCAAGGTAAGGTTGGCAACAAAACGCACAGTAG
Source organism: Oncorhynchus tshawytscha (assembly GCF_018296145.1). Classification (NCBI taxonomy): domain Eukaryota; kingdom Metazoa; phylum Chordata; class Actinopteri; order Salmoniformes; family Salmonidae; genus Oncorhynchus; species Oncorhynchus tshawytscha. The sequence continues at coordinate 40,418,330 of NC_056438.1, read as the reverse complement.
CACGTAAACAAGTCTGCTAGTTGTGACCAGAAATGACAAACAATAGGGAGTGTCCCAAATGGCACCCTATTGCCTATGGGCCTTGGCGTTTTAGTAGAAGGTATCTTTGGAATTCCAGTAATTCTCACCTGCCCACCAGGTGGCAGGGTGACAGGTTGTCTGTGCGAACCAGACCGCTCCTCTCTTTTCATCTTCATCAGTTTAGCTTTCTCTCATATGCCTCCTTGATAACAGGATGGACTTGTAATGTGCTAAGGAAATCTTCACCTTCCTTTTCTCTGCAAGTCTCTACACTACAGACGTATTTGTGCAGACCAAAATAGACACGTCACCTTTCATGGCCGGATCAGGACATACCAACACAAGTTCTTCCATGGTCTCTGCTACACCCACAACCGATCCTGATAACTCAAGCTTGAGCGACAAATAGCCATCAAATGGATACTGATCAGAGCTAAGTCCCCATATCTCTAAGTTTCCTACTGGAATCAATGGCAAATGCGTCAGGTACTTGTCATAAAAGTATCTGTAAAGTAGCGTAATCTGAGAACCACTATCTAGTAAAGCTTTAGCATAGATACCTTCAATCTGTACAGGAACAACAGAACTTGGACCAACTAAACATGTAGGTAGCATGTCTTTCATGTCTTCAAACTTGTGGCACTTTGTGGAACATATCTTCACCGGGATGTCAGGCCGCTCCTTTACTGGGTGCCTCTGTAGTTTCCCATAGACCGCTTTTGTTTGATCAGTTGTGTGTTGACTTTCCTCAAGTTATCTTCACCTTCACAGTTTCTCTTGAAATGGCCATCTTCTCCACATCTATAACAGAACACTCCGGGTTTGCTGTCAGCTTGTGTCTGTTCTTGTGATTGATTTACTTTCTTGTTTTTGATTTTTAAAAATGCCACATCTGACCTTTGTGTGTCAGATTGAGCTGCTGTGACATTAGCAGACAGGAGACGCATCATTTCAGTTTTTAAACATTTTAGCTCTTTTCTTCTATCTCAGAATTAGCTTCTTTGCAAATTGTAGCAACAGGAGCAACAGCTGATTACTTCACAACACTCTTCGTTGTGTTCCTGTCTTGAATCATGTCCTCCTCCTCCTCCCTTACTTCTTGCAGCAGCTCAGTAAAGGTTGGTGGTTCACACAGCTTATAGGTCATGCGAATACGAAGTGCAACCATGTCATGTAAGGATGCACCTCTCACTACTTGGCCAATGCTTGTGCGATTCATCTCTGACAGCTCAATGCCTCCTTTTCGATACACAGTATGCAGCAATTTGTCTCAACAGGTAAGCTGAACGCTTTTCTCCTTCACTCTACAATGTGTTTCTGAACCTTACCATGAGATCAGGTGCACTTTCGGTGGTACCGAATGCTGTTTCTAGAGCCTTCATGTATTTGATCGCTGTAGCATGGGGGTTTCCTGTCTTGCAGAACCTCACAATGTCAGCAGCAGGCCCTTTAAGACTTTATTATTCTCTGTTCTTTCACATTGTCGGTGCACTGCCATTCCTCTAGAAAATTGGTGGTTTGTTCAGCCCATGCGTCATACTATTCCTCACCACTAGAAGTGGGTATCACACCCAAAACCGGCTGCCGCATGCGTCATTGTGCGCCAACGTGCATAAATGTATTTTGTCCCCCCACAACAAACGCGATCACGACACACAGGTTAAAATATCAAAACAAACTCTGAACAAATTATATTAATTTGGAGACAGGTTGAAAAGCATTAAATCAAATCAAATCCAATGTTATTTGTCACATACACATGGTTAGCAGATGTTAATGCGAGTGTAGTGAAATGCTTGTGCTTCTAGTTCCGACAATGCAGTAATAACCAACGAGTAATCTAACCTAACAATTCCACAACTACTACCTTATACACACAAGTGTAAAGTGATAAAGAATATGTATATAAATATATATGAATGAGTGATGGTACAGAACAGCATAGGCAAGATGCAGTAGATGGTATAGAGTACAGTATATACATATGAGATGAGTAATGTAGGGTATATAAACATAAAGTGGCATAGTTTAAAGTGGCTAGTAATACATGTATTACATAAAGATGGCAAGATGCAGTAGCTGCAGCAAGATGCAGCAGTTTAAATGAGTACAGTATATACATATATGAGACGGTATGTAAACATTATGTTAAGTGGCATTGTTTAAAGTGGCTAGTGATACATTTTTACATACATTTCCATCAATTCCCATTATGAAAGTGGCTGGAGTTGAGTCAGTATGTTGGCAACAGCCACTCAATGTTAGTGGTGGCTGTTTAACAGTCTGATGGCCTTGAGATTGAAAAACAGCTTCTGTCTCTCGGTCCCAGCTTTGATGCACCTGTACTGACCTCGCCTTCTGGATGATAGCGGGGTGAACATGCAGTGGCTCGGGTGGTTGTTTATGGCCTTCCTGTGACATCGGGTGGTGTAGGTGTCGTGGAGGGCAGGTAGTTTGCCCCCGGTGATGCGTTGCGCAGACCGCACTACCCTCTGGAGAGCCTTACGGTTGTGGGCGGAGCAGTTGCCATACCAGGCGGTGATACAGCCCGACAGGATGCTCTCGATTGTGCATCTGTAGATGTTTGTGAGTGCTTTTGGTGACAAGCCGAATTTCTTCAGCATCCTGAGGTTGCTCCTGAGGTTGCTGCTGCGCCTTCTTCACAACGCTGTCTGTGTGGGTGGACCAATTCAGTTTGTCCGTGATGTGTATGCCGAGGAACTTAACTTACTACCCTCTCCACTACTGTCCCGTCGATCTGGATAGGGGGGTGCTCCCTCTGCTGTTTCCTGAAGTCCACAATCATCTCCTTTGTTTTGTTGACATTGAGTGTGAGGTTATTTTCCTGACACCACACTCCGAGGGCCCTCACCTCCTCCCTGTAGACCGTCTCGTCGTTGTTGGTAATCAAGCCTACCACTGTAGTGTCGTCCGCAAACTTGATGATTGAGTTGGAGGCGTGCATGGCCACGCAGTCGTGGGTAAACAGGGAGTACAGGATAGGGCTCAGAATGCACCCTTGTGGGGCCCCAGTGTTGTTACCTACCCTCACGACCTGGGGGCCCGTCAGGAATTCCAGTACCCAGTTGCAGAGGGCGGGGTCGAGACCCAGGGTCTGACGAGTTTGGAGGGTACTATGGTGTTAAATGCTGAGCTATAGTCGATGACCAGCATTCTCACATTAGGTATTCCTCTTGTCCAGATGGGTTAGGGCAGTGTGCAGTGTGGTTGCAATTGCGTCGTCTGTGGTCCTATTGGGAGGTAAGCAAATTGGAGTGGGTCTAGGGTGTCAAGTAGGGTCGAGGTGATATGGTCCTTGACTAGTCTCTCAAAGCACTTCATGTTGACGGAAGTGAGTGCTACGGGGGCGGTAGCCGTTTATCTCAGTTACCTTAGCTTTCTTGGGAACAGGAACAATGGTGGCCCTCTTGAAGCATGTGGGAACAGCAGACTGGGATAAGGATTGATTGAATATGTCCGTAACACACCAGCCAACTGGTCTGCGCATGCTCTGAGGACGCGGCTGGGGATGCCGTCTGGGCCTGCAGTCTTGCGAGGGTTAACAAGTTTAAATGTTTTACTCACGTCGGCTGCAGTGGAAACATGACTGAATACAAACAGTGTAGCTATTCCCTCCGCAAGGCAATCAAACAAGCTAAGTGTCAGTACAGAGACAAAGTAGAGCCGCAACGGCTCAGACACAAGAGGTATGTGGCAGGGTCTACAGTCAATCACAGATTACAAAAAGAAAACCAGCCCCGTTGCGGACCAGGATGTCTTGCTCCCAGACAGACTAAATCACTTTTTTTGCTCGCTTTGAGAGAGCCCGTAGCTTTTGGTAGCGGGCCGTGTCAGTGGCACTGTATTGTCCTCAAAGCGAGCAAAAAAAGTGATTTAGTCTGTCTGGGAGCAAGACATCCTGGTCCGCGACGGGGCTGGTTTTCTTTTTGTAATCTGTGATTGACTGTAGACCCTGCCACATACCTCTTGTGTCTCAGCCGTTGCGGCTCTACTTTGTCTCTGTACTGACACTTAGCTTGTTTGATTGCCTTGCGGAGGGAATAGCTACACTGTTTGTATTCAGTCATGTTTCCGGTCACCTTGCCCTGGTTAAAAGCATTGGTTCGCGCTTTCAGATTCGGCGAATGCTGCCATCAATCCAGTTTCTGGTTTGGGAATGTTTTAATTGTTGCTGTGGGTATAGCGTCGCCGATGTACTTTCTAATGAATACGCTCACCGATTCAGCGTATTCTTCAATGTTGTTGATGGACGCAATGCGGAACATATCCCAATCCACGTGATCGAAGCAGTCTTGAAGCGTGGAATCAGATTGGTCGGACCAGCGTTGAACAGACCTGAGCACGGGAGCTTCTTGTTTTAGTCTCTGTCTGTAGGCTGGAAGCAACAAAATGGAGTCCTGGTCAGCTTTTCCGAAAGGAGGGAAGTGGAGGGCCTTATATGCGTCGCGGAAGTTAGAATAACAATGATCCAAGGTTTTACCAGCCCTGGTAGCACAATCGATATGCTGATAGAATTTAGGGAGTCTTGTTTTCAGATTAGCCTTGTTAAAATCCCCAGCTACAATGAATGCAGCCTGAGGATAGTTGTTTCCAGTTTACATAGAGTCAAATAAAGTTTGTTCAGGGCCATCAATGTGTCTGCTTGGGGGGGAATATATACGACTGTGATTATAATCGAAGAGAATTCCCTTGGTAGATAATGTGAGGAATTCTAAGTCAGGTGAACAGAAGGACTTGAGTTCCTGTATGTTGTTATGATCACACCACGTCTTGTTAATCATAAGTCATACCCCCCCGCCCCTCTTCTTACCAGAAAGATGCTTGTTTCTGTCGACGCGTGAAGAAACCAGCTTGCTGCACCAACTCCGTTAGCATCTCTCGAGTGAGCCATGTTTCCGTGAAGCAAAGAACGTTACAGTCTCTGATGTCTCTCTGGAATGCTACCCTTGCTCGGATTTCATCAACCTTGTTGTCAAGAGACTGGACATTGGCGAGTAGTATGCTAGGGAGTGGTGCGCGATGTGCCCGTCTCCGGAGCCTGACCAGGTGACCACTTTGTTTGCCCCTTTTACGGCATCGTTGTTTAGGATCGCCGGCTGGGATCCGATCCATTGTCCTGGGTGGTGGGCAAAACACATGATCCGCTTCGGGAGAGTCATATTCCTGGTCGTAATGATGGTGAGTTGACGTTGCTCTTATATTCAGTAGTTCCTCCCGACTGTATGAAATGAAACCTAAGATTACCTGGGGTACCAATGTAAGAAATAAAACGTAAAAAAACAAAATACTGCATAGTTTCCTAGGAACGCGAAGCGAGGCGGCCATCTCTGTTGGCGCCGGAGGTAGAATTAGGTTAGGTTGTCCGTAAACATTTATGCAAATGTAGCTAGCTAGCTTGCACTTGCTAGCTAATTTGTCCTTTTTTGCTAGCTTGCTGTTGCTAGCTAACGTGTCCTGGGAAATAAACATTGTGTTGTTATTTTACCTGAAATGCACAAGGTCCTCGACTCCGCCAATTAATCCACACATAAAAAGGACAACCTAATCGTTTCTAGTCATCTCTCCCCCTTCCAGGATTTTTCTTCTCTTGACTTTATATTGCGATTGGCAACTTTCATAAATTAGGTGCATTATCGCCATTGACTTCATTCGTCTTTCAGTCACCCACATGGGTATAACCAATGAGGAGATGGCACGTGGGTACCTGCTTCTATAAACCAATGAGGAGATGGGAGAGGCAGGACTTGCAGCGCGATCTGCATCAGAAATAGAACTGACTTCTATTTTAGCCCTGGGCAACGCAAACGCTCGTTGGCGCGTGCAAGCAGTGTGGGTGCAATAATTGAATAACATAGATTTCTACATTTATTTTGCAACGCTCACGCACGCGACAAAGGCGGTGTGGTCAGCCTGTGAGTCTCAGATGGCACATTGTTGCATTTCTCTACCAGTGAACTTACGGCAGTAACCATTTCAGTGTTCATTTCAGCACCAGAGGGACTTAGCAGGCCTTTAACATCAGCTAGTCTTAACTTCATGTCTTAGAAAGGATAATAGCTTCGCCTGAAAATCTTCACCCTCTCTCTCAACAGAAGATGTGACTTGTGAAACTGTGGGTACATTCCAGGGCCTCAACTCTCCAGGCATCCCAACACTCGCCATGTCGTTAAGGTTGTTTGATAGCTCTACCAAAACATACTGCTTTTTATAAGCTGAATAAGAACAACGACCATGCAGTCTAATTTGACCAAAATCCTTAACGTAAGTCAACGTTTACAGCAGAACCTCATCAGATCCTCTGTAACACTGCTAAGGACAAATGCACGATTAGTAGCTAGTTGTTTCTCTCTACACCAGGTAACAATCTCTTCAACATCCACCCATGTTGTAAGTCTATGCCTATACAGCAATGTCAGAATGAAATCCCAAATTTCAAGTCAACATTTTCAAATGGTGAGTCAGTGTAGAATCTTAGTATAGATGTCAGCAGTGAAAACATTGAACAAAAAATGTACACCAGTCATTTCTGAAAATATCCATCAAAAATCCTAGACGAGCCCCCCAAAAAGTAACCCTCTCACCAGGCTCGAATTTGACTCTCACGATATTACCTTATGTAGAATATCTGAACAGCATGGGATGTTAGGTGAGAATGTTACGGTTTTCCCATGTCCAAATTATTTCAAGCTTGCTTAACCTCTAGTGACACCCCATCCTGTGAACGGGACCGTTATCATCATCTGACACTAATTAGTATAACGCAATGGACATAAATCTTCCTAGAAAATCTTCCTATTCATGAAAATCACAAGTGAAATATATTGGAACACAACTCAGCCTTTTGTTAATCACCCTGTCATCTCAGATTTTCAAAATATGCTTTACAGCCAACGCTAGACAAGCATTTGTGTAAGTTTATCATAGCCTAGCATAGCGTTATGCCTTGCTAGCAGCAGGCAAACTTGTCACGGAAATCAGAAAAGCAATCAAATTAAATCGTTTACCTTTGATGAACTTCGGATGTTTTCACCTACGAGACTCCCAGGTAGACAGCCAAAGTTCATTTTTTCCCCAAATATTATTTTTGTAGGCGAAACAGCTCCGTTTGTTCTTCACGTTTGTCTGAGAAATCGCCCGGAAATTGCGGTCACCACAATTCACCACCAAATTTTTTTCCAAATTAGCTCCATAATATCGACAGAAACATGGCAAACGTTGTTTAGAATCCCTCCTCAAGGTGTTTTTCGAATATCTATTCGATAATATATCCGTCGGGACAATTTATTTTTCTCCAGGACCGATTGGAGTAATGGCTACCTCTGTACTTTACGCGAGAATCTCTCTCGGAGCCACCATGTGACCACTTACGCAATGTGCCCCCATACGGCTATTCTTCAACATAAATGCGTGAAACTACTTCACAATGCTGTAGACACCCTGGGGAATACGTAGAAAGTGTAAGCTCATTGATGGTACATTCACAGCCATATAGGGAGTCATTGGAACGCAAGCGCGTTCAAAACCTGGGGCACTTCCGGATTGGATTTTTCGCAGGCTTTCGCTTGCAAACATCAGTTCTGTTATACTCACAGACAATATCTTTACAGTTTTGGAAACGTTAGAGTGTTTTCTATCGAAAGCTGTCAATTATATGCATCTTTTCCTGACGTTTTTTTCCCAAAAATGAAAATACTGCCCCCTAACACCAAGAGGTTTTGGCGCTCAAAAAAATTACGACACACATGAAGTCCAGAAGCACCTCACGTTGTGGTTACTCACCACTCGTAGATATTCCTTCAGCGAAGTATGGCAGTTCCTTGCAGGTGTCCTCATATGATTCACAGCAAGCACAGCTATCAATGCAGACAGTACTCCTTAGCAGCAACAGATATGGAAACATGAACTTGTTAATCTTCCACAAGCAATTCTCTCCAGGTCTCGCACGATGCTAGGCTAACCTCGAGGCTGTCAAATACCTCCACGATGAGACGGTAGCTTCAGGTCTTTCGTAACAAAAGAATAATACTCAATTATAAAATAAAATCAGGATTTCCCTTCAAAACTCGGTAGGTAGGGGTTTTGTTCTACTTTTATCATCTTCTTTCATCGTTTTTCCTTCACCAACACTGATAATGTCTCTCCATCTTTCTTTCTTTCCTCGTCTCTCTTTCTTTCCCCCCTAGGCCTCTTGTTAACCAGGTCAACTCTCCCATTGGCCACAGCTTAATCTTAGGGATAGGCGGGACACCAGCCGACAACATCCAGTGAAATTGGGCGCGCAATTCAAATAAATAATCGGAACATTAAACATTCATGGACGTACAAGTATCTTATATAATTTAAAAGCTTAAATTCTTGTTAATCTAACTGCATTGTCCGATTTACAATAGGCTTTAATGGTGAAAGCATACCATGCGATTGTCTGAGGACGGCGCCCCACATTAACACATTTTTCAACCAGCACAGGCTCCATAAAATCACAAATAGCGATTAAATAAATCAGTTACTTTTGAAGATCTTCCTCTGTTTTCAATCCCAAGGGTCCCAGCTACAACATAAATGGTCGTTTTGTTAGATAAAATATTTCTTTATATCCCAAAAAGTCTGTTTAGTTGGCGCCATCGATTTCAGTAATCCACTCGTTCAACATGCAGACAAAGGAGTCCAAAAAGCTACTGTTAAACTTCGTCCAAACAAGTCAAACGATGTTTCTTTTTAATCCTCAGGTACTCTAAAATGTAAATAAACTATAATATTTCATACGGAAAGTAATATGTTCATTAGGAAAGGAAAATTAGTGTGCGCGCACGCTCTCCCTCACGCGCCAAAAGACTGATATTGTTCCAATGGTCTCCTAACCAAAACTCCAAATTCTTGCTTGTTTTTCAAGAAACAAGCCTGAAACCTTGAATAAAGACTGTTGCCATCGAGTGGAAGCCATAGAAATTGCAATCTGGGAGACGGATTTACATAGGAACAATAGTTTTACATTATAAGAGCCTGGGACCTTAATTTTTTTTTATTCTGGTTGGCTTTTCTTCGGATTTCTGCCTGCCATATCAATTATGTTATAGTCTCAGACATTATCTTAACAGTTTTAGAAACGTCAAAGTGTTTTCTATCCAATGCTACCAATTATAGGTACATCCTGGTTTCTGGGCTTGAGTAACAGGCAGTTTACTTTGGGCATGTCAGTCAGGCAGAAATTCAGGAAACTAGACCCTATCTCTAACAAGTTTTAACAAGATACCTTATTGGTCAAAACTTAAACTGAAAAATAAACCAACCTATTCACTTGTACATTAAATAAATATTTATTCAAAATAAATACATTTACGACATTACAATTCAGGAGCAATTCGATCACCTTTTAAATCTAATACCAATTAATTATACTTGGTAAACTCTATACTTGGTTTTAACAAGGATATTACATTAGAATAAGGCTGTAACGTAACAAAATGTGGCAAAAGTCAAGGGGTCTAAATACTTACTGAATGCACTGTATATGGGTGGGCAACTTTAGCCAAACAGAAACGTTGCATGTGTTGTATAAAAATCATTCAAGAGACATACATACAGGGAACATACACATTTCAAAGCACTTGGATCACAGTAATAACAAGTACATAGGCTAATTTCATGATTAATTGTATTTATTGTGTTCTGTAGGAAGTTGAAATGTCATATTTGGGTGCAAGAAAGGAACACTCCATGACTATCTTAGACCACCTTTTGCCAAACAATAAATACAAACATCACCAGTAAATACAAAATCCAATGTTAAATGTTTTGTTCACAAAATATTCACACATTGTATTCATCAGAAGAGAAATGTGTGCAATTGTGTTCATTGTTTCCGGCAACCAGTAAATACTTCTGCACAACATCCCATCAGTGTCATACCATGTACAATATATGGAAAGATAGTCCACCTTCGGTAAATTAAATTGGACATGATTTGAAAAGGCACATACCTGTCTATATAAGGTCTCACAGTTCACAGTGCATGTCAGAGCAAAAACCAAGCATGAGGCCGAAGGAATTGTCCGTAGAGCTCGTGTCGAGGCACCATTGACATTTCTAATTCTGTATAACAAGGATGTATAACATGTCCTATTAGGCTGAAGTATTAAAACAGTATAACAACAGCATGTATGCGTATCTCTCCCTAAGCAGTGAGTTAGCGCGTGCATACAAGGCACAAGTGAGCTACTGGCGTGCTTGCGCTTTTGTATTGATCTGGTAAACAATTGGATAGGTCTTTGTCGTTCAACAGCATCACATTAACTCTATCTTGATGGTATTTGAGTCACATATTCATGTCCAGCACTGCCCATCTCCCACCGAAATGCTTTGGCCCCCGACAGTTGCTGTTCAGCATATAGGCTTGTTTTGGTGCTAGGGGGGAACAAGGAGTTCCCTGAAGGGAACACGCCCTCCCATTCAGCTGATAAAAATATTATTTAGAAATAGAAACTTTCACACATTAACAAGTCCAATACAGCAAATGAAAGATAAACATCTTTTTAATCTACCCATCGTGGCCAATTTTTAAAAATGTTTTACAGCGAAAACACAACATATATTTATGTTAGATGACCACCAAATTCAAAAACACACAGAGCGATATTTCACAGTCACAAAAGCATAAGTATAGATAAAATGAATCACTAACCTTTGATTATCTCCATCAGATGACACTCATAGGACATCATGTTATACATGTATTCTGTGTTTTGTACGATAATGTGCATATATATATATAAAAAATCTCAGGTTACAATGGGCGTGTTACATGCAGTAATGTTTTGATTCCAAAACATCCAGTGATTTTGCAGAAATACTCACAATGAACATTGATAAAAGATGCAAGTGTTATTCACAGAATTAAAGATAAATGTATCCTCTATGCAACCGCTGTGTCAGATTTTTAAAAAAAAACTTTACGGAAAAAGAAGAATCTGAGAACGGCGCTCAGAACCCAAATAAATAGCCACCATTTTGGTCAACAGAAGCTACAAAAAACACTATAAATATTCACTTACCCTTGAATATCTTCATCAGAAGGCAGTTCCAGGAATCCTTTGATTCCATCAAAACTTTTAAATAACATATGAAATCATGTAGTAACCAAAAAAGTGTTAAACAAATCAAAACATATTTTATATTTGAGATTCTTCAAAGTAGCCACCCTTTGCCTTGATGACAGCTTTGCACACTCTTGACATTCTCTCAACCAGCTTCAAGAGGTAGTCACCTGGAATGCATTTCAATTAACAGGTATGCCTTGTTAAAAGTTAATTTGTGGAATTTATTTTCCTCTTAATGCGAGCCAATCAGTTGTGTTGTGACAATGTAGGGGTGGTATACAGAAGATAGCCCTACTTGGTAAAAGACCAAGTCCATATTAGGGCAAGAACAGCTCAAATCAGCAAAGAGAAACAAGACATGAAGGTCAGTCAATCTGGAAAATGTCAAGAACTTTGAAAGTTTCTTCAAGTGCAGTCGCAAAAACCATCAAGAGCTATGACGAAACTGGCTCTTATGAGGACTTCCACAGGAAAGGAAGATGCTATGACGAAACTGGCTCTTATGAGGACTTCCACAGGAAAGGAAGATCCAGAGTTACCTCTGCTGCAGAGGATAAATTCATTAAGAGTGACCAGCCTCAGAAATTGCAGCCCAAATAAATGCATCACAGAGTTCAAGTAACAGACACATCTCAACATCAACTGTTCAGAGGAGACTGTGAATCAGGCCTTCGTGGTCAAATTTCTGCAAAACAAAACACTACTAAAGTACACCAATAAGAAGAAGAGACTTGCATAGGCCAATAAACACAAGCAATTGACATTAGACCGGTGGTCTGATGAATCCAAATGTATGATTTTTGGTTCCAAATGCCGTGTCTTTGGGAGACACAGAATATGTGAACCTATGATCTCCGTATATGTGGTTCCCACCGTGAAGCATGGAGGAGGAGGTGTGATGTTGTGGGTGTGGTTTGCTGGTGACACTGTCTGTGATTTATTTAGGCACACTTACCCAAGATGGCACACTTAACCATCTGGTTTGCGCTTAGTGGGACTATCATTTGTTTTTCATGTGTTTCATTTGTTTTTCAACAGGACAATGACCCAAAATACAACTCCAGGCTGTGTAAGGGCTATTTGACCAATGAGAATTCTGGAGTGCTGCATCAGATGACCTGGCCTCCACAATCACCCAACCTCAACCCAGCTGAGATGGTTTGGGATGAGTTGGACCGCAGAGTGAAGGAAAAGCAGCCAACACATGCTCATCATATGTGGGAACTCCTTCAAAACTGTTAGAAAAGCATTCCAGGTAAAGCTGGTTAACAGAATGCCAAGAGTGTGCAAAGCTGTCATCAACGCAAACACTTTTTGGGGTATTACATTATTCCATATTCCATATTATTCCATGTGTTATTTCATAGTTTTGATGTCTTCACTATTATTTTACAATGTAGAAAATAGTCTAAATAAAGAAAGACCCTTTAATGAGATATTTCTGTATTTAATTTTCAATTAAAAAAATGTAATATAAAGAAATATTTTCACTTTGTCATTATGGGGTATTATGTGTAGATGGGTGTGTAGATGGGTGAGAAAAAAATTTACTTTTCTAAAGAACGACAAGAACTGTGTGCATTTGAGAGGGGTGTATTTTTATTTTGTAAAACTTTGTTCATTGCAACAAATGATGATAGAAACTGTGTTTTTAGAATAAATGATGATTTCTGAATAATTGTGAAGGTACGGGCAGCACGTGAGTTCATGACTTAACTATAAAGCTCCACTCCTCATTTAATTCTAAATGCCTAATTGCGTGCAAAATAATGCTTTCAACTACAAAAACAATGTTTCTTTGCAGGACAAGGATTGTCCTGATTATCAAGAATTCTTGAATTGCTTCGACTTGCATTTCTGGTTGTCCGGATGCAAGTTTCACCTTCCAATTATTTCAGATCTTCAAGAATGCAACTTTCACCATGGCATGGACCGTGGCTATAGGTTGGCACAGAATAATTATTAGAATATGGCAAATATGGATCAATTATTGCATTCTATCCATGCTGGCTACCTGAGACATGAAAAAGGTGAGAGGGCATACAGGCTGTCTCCAATTTATTAATACGCAATTTGCCTAAATTGCTAATGGAAGCACTTCAACCACTTTATTTTAATTCAACACCGTAGGTTTTTACGCAAACTTTTAGAATGTTTTGGTGTGACTTCATTACGTCCAGCTGTTTTTATGGACAAAAGATAGTTAAAGGATGACTGCACTTCCTGATTTGGCCTCGTTTTAGTGGTTAATTCAGAAATATTAGCAGCCATTACTGAACATGAGTTGGTTTCGCGGTGTGGTTTGATGTGGGTGTATCTTGTGTGTGTTAGCAGGCAAGTCAAATTATTTCACCAATTAGCTTCAGCCGGCTGTTGTGCGACTGTGGCAAAGTTGTTTTGACTTTAAATAGCCTGTCTCCAGGGCTAGTTAGGGGCAGTCAATAAATTACACAATGTAAATTAGACAATATTTTATGTTGCACACCTTTTAGTTTCCACATTACATCAAATCTAATTTTATTTGTCACATATGCCGAATACACCAGGTGTAGTAGACCTTACAGTGAAGAGCTTACTACAAGCCATTAACCAACAGTGCAGTTAAGAATGATACGTGTGTGTGTGTGTGTGTGTGTGTGTGTGTGTGTGTGTGTGTGTGTGTGTGTGTGTGTGTGTGTGTGTGTGTGTGTGTGTGTGTGTGTGTGTGTGTGTGTGTGTGTGTGTGTGTGTGTGTGTGTGTGTGTGTGTGTGTATGTATGTAGAGTATGTATGTAGAGTTAAAGTGCATAGATAATTAACAGAGAGCAGCAGCAGCGTAAAATAAGGGGGGCAGTGCAAATAGTCTGGGTGACTATTTGATTAGTTGTTCAGGAGTCTTATGGCTTGGGGATAGAAGCTGTTAAGAAGTCTTTTGGACCTGGTCTTGCCGCTTGCTGTGCGGTAGCAGAGAAACCAGTCTATGACTAGGGTGGTTGGAGTCTTTGACAATTTTTAGGGCCTTCCTCTGACACCGCCTGGTACAGAGGTCCTGGATGGCAGGAAGCTTGGCCCCAGTGATGTACTGGGCCGTACACACTACCCTCTGTAGTGCCTTGCGGTCAGAGGCCCAGCAGTTGCCATAACAGGCAGTGGTGTAACCAGTCATTTAGGCAGGTTACCTCGATGGTGCAGCTGTATAACTTTTTTGAGGATCTAAGGACCCATGCCAAATCTTTTCAGTCTTCTGAGGGGGAGCAGGCTTTGTTGTGCCCTTTTCATAACTATATTGGTGTGTTTGGACCATGATTGTTTGTTGTGGGCACCAAGGAACTTGAAGCTCTCAACCTCCTCCACTACAGCCCTGTTGATGAGAATGGGGGCGTGCTCAGTCCTCCTTTTCCTGTAGTCCACAATCATCTCCTTTGTCTTGATAATGTTGAAGGATAGGTTGTTGTCCTGCCACCACACGGCCAGGTATCTGACCTCCTCCCTATAGACTGTCTCATCGTTGTCGGTTATCAGGCCTACCACTCTTGTGTCATCTGCAAACTTAATGATGGTGTTGGAGTTGTGCCTGGCCATGCAGTCAAGAGTGAACAGGGAGTACAGGAGGGGACTGAGCATGCACCCCTGATGGGCCCCCATGTCGAGGATCAGCGTGGCGGATGTGTTGTTACCAAGCCTTACCACCTGGGGGCGGCCCGTCAGGAAGTCCAGTGTCCAGTTTCAGAGGGAGGTGTTTAGTCCCAGGGTCCTTAGCTTAGTGATGAGCTTTGAGGGCACTATGGTGTTGAACGCTGAGCTGTTGTCAATGAATAGCATTCTCACATAGGTGTTGCTTTTGTCCGGATGTGGAGTGCAATAGAGGATCTATGGATCTGTTGGGGTGGTATGCAAATTGGAGTGGGTCTAGGGTTTCTGGGATAATGGTGTTGATGTGAGCCATAACTGGCCTTTCAAAGCACTTCATGGCTACAGACGTAAGTGCGACGGGTCGGTAATCATTTAGGCAGGTTACCTTAGTGTTCTTGGGTGGTCTGCTTGAAACATGTTGGTATTACAGACTCCATCAGGGACAGGTTGAAAATGCCAGTGAATACACTTGCCAGTTGGTCAGCGCATGCTTGCAGTACTTAACTTAACTAGGAAGTTGTTAATGTTCTTAGCTTTATCGTTTGAGAATAGACAAGTGAAAAGATTCTGGGGATGAGCATGCGTATCTTCAATATGTACCACATGCTCAGAATACATGTCCTGGTAATCCGTCTGGCCCTGCGGCCTTGTGAATGTTGACCTGTTTAAAGGTTTTACTCAAATCGGCTATGGAGAGCATGATCACACAGTCGTCCAGAACAGCTGATGCTCTCATACATGTTTCAGTGTTACTTGCCTCGAAGCGAGCAAAGAAGTAATTGAGCTTGTCTGGTAGGCTCGTGTCACTGTGCAGCTCGCGGCTGTGCTTCCCTTTGTAGTCTGTAATAGTTTGCAAGCCTTGCCACATCTGACAAGCGTCAGAGCCGGTGTAGTACGATTCAATCTTAGTCCTGTATTGACGCTTTGCCTGGTTGATGGGGCATAGCAGGATTTCTTATAAGCTTCCGGGTTAGAGTCCCGCTCCTTGAAAGCGGCAGCTCTACCCTTTAGCTCAGTATGGATGTTGCCTGTAATCCATGGCTTCTGGTTGGGGTATGTGCGTACAGCCACTGTGGGATGATGTCATCAATGCACTTATTGATGAAACCAGCGACTGATGTGGTGTACTCATCAATGTCATCGGAAGAATCCCGGAACATATTCCAGTCTGTGCTAGCAAAACAGTCCTGTAGCTTAGCATCTGCTTCATCTGACCATTTTTTTGTACAAGTCACTGGTGATTCCTGCTTTAGTTTTTGCTTTAAGCAAGAATCAGAAGGATAGAATTATGGTCCGATTTGCCAAATGGAGGGTGAGGAAAGATTTGTATCCATCTCTGTGTGTGGGGTAAAGGTGGTCTAGAGTTGTTTTCCCTCTGGTGGCACATTTAATATGCTGGTAGAAATTAAGCGCCACCTCTTGATGAGCGTTTTCCTGTTTGCTTATGGCGGGATACAGCTCATTGAGTGCGGTCTTAGCGCCGTCATCGGTTTGTGGTGGTAAATAGACAGCTACAAAGAATATAGATAGTTTAAGGCACTGCATTTCACTGCATGAGGCATCACTACAGTCCCTGGTTTGATTCCAGGCTGTATCACATCTGCCCGTGATTGGGAGTCCCATAGGGCGGCGAACAATTGGCCCAGTGTGTTTGGCCGGGGTCGGCCGTCATTGTTCATAAGAATTTGCTCTTAACTCATTTGCCAGGTTAAGATTTTTTTTTTTTTAAATGCCCGAGTTCGTACGGGAGTTGCAGCGATGAGACAAGACAGTAACCAATTAGATACCATGAAATTGGGGGTAAAACAAATGTGAATCTCTTTTCGGTCATAAGAGACATTATGTACAAAATAAGTTAGGTGACTGTAAAACGGCAGCCATCTCCTCCGGAGCCATTATTATCAAACCACGCTTGAAGTGGTTTGATGTTTTTAAGTTATTGAAATTTGGAGCTAATGGAATTTTAACATATCCCATGTACATTGTGTAACATACCGATGGTCCCTAACTAGCCCCATAGGGATATCCAAAGTCAACTCTAATTCACCATAGGCATTACAATTGGGTTGCAGGCAGCTGTACTATGAATAGATGATTACTTATGTGCTGCCAGCTGTCTTCAGGATTGAAACAAACCCAACCTTCACTTATGTTGTGATGCAGTCAAGACCACAAGTCTTACAAAACTCATTATCCTATTTGCGCTTTGTAGTCAATTTTGTTGTCCTCGTTGGGTAGAGCTAGTGGCTTCCCCCTCTCTCCCTCCTACACCCAGGTTCTGCAATAAATTAGTAATAATAAAAATAAAAATAGTAGGTAATAAATTCCTGGAGGAGACTCTCTCCCCTGGCCATGCAGAAAGAGTTTAACAGTAGAACAAAGGAACTTCTTCTACATCACAGAACTTGAGAACTGAACAATATCCATGTTTTGGAGAATGTGTAAACGTTCGGTGGAGAAGCCAGCTACGACCCGGTCCATTTTGTTTCATGTTTGTGACCTCATGAAAGACAATACAGCCACATTACCATAACTCTGTTTATACAGGTGCCTCCGTTATGAGTAAAGATGAAACTATTTGTGAAATGATGTAAGGTGGTTAAACCTTTATTGAAAGAGCACTGTATTCCCTTCAAAGTTTAACTAAGTCGTTGGCCCGCCCCCATGAGCACAGACATGATCTGGCATCATGGAACAGCCCTTTTCTACTGTCAGGAATAAAAACCCCTCCTGAAGAAATCCTTTTCAGACCACGTGTACCTCGATGGACACCGAGGGGGCACAGGTTGAGTTTAGACCACTAAAACCTCAGTTTAAGCTAAGGTTGCAATGGTTGTTGAATTCCTAACCATACCACGTGGTGCATTGGCTACAAGGCGGGAAATGGTTCAACTCTGAGAATATCGATCCCGACAGAATAAGAGCAAATTTTAGATACTAATTACTAGCCTGCAGCTAGAAATGATGTCAACCTGGGATGCGAAGACCGACAACCGCCGAAACATCTATTCTATGAGAACATTTCTGAATGGTTCTCTGAAGTATCCATACTAACCACAAAAGACCGCGAAAGACACTCGGACGAACTCTCCAACAACAGGACTGATGATTCCAACAGAGATCACGACGACAAAGGGGGCATAAATACTGTTGATATTGATTGCAATTACTCCTGAATGAGTGAGCGTTCATGTGCAAAGGTTTAGCATTTCAATTAATATAATTATCAACTGTGGAGTGACTCTTTTTGTCTTTCCCACCCTACTCAGTCCACACCTTCTTCCCTTTGTCCACCAAGCCATCATATCGGCTTAGCCCACTAGGGAACCTCCCTTATCATTTCCTTGTTCCATATCTACTGTTTGTGTGTTTATGCATTTCTGTGTTTATTTAGTTAGCTAGGATATAAATGATTAAGGCAATTGATGTATGGATGATTCATAGTAAATGCTGGGTTCGTGCAGATATCCAACAATTTACAACGTTTGGAAGGAGACTAACGTGAGGTAAAGAATAATTCATTAATTAGAAGACGAACTGATCAGATATTAAAATATCTGAAGATGTAACGGTTTTCTAGTGGTGATGAAGGAGAGTCGGACCAAACTGCAGCGTGTCGATTGAGATTCATGTTTAATCAAATAAAGAAACACGAACACTACACAAAACAATAAACGAAACCGAAACAGCCTATCTAGTGCAAACTAACCAAGAGTACACATAGGACACTAAGGACAATCACCCACAACAAACTCAAAGAATATGGCTGCCTAAATATGGTTCCCAATCAGAGACAACGATAAGCACCTGCCTCTGATTGAGAACCATTCCAGACAGCCATAGACTTTGCTAGATAACCCACTAAGCTACAATCCCAATACCACCACCAAAACCCCAAGACAAACACACCACAATTACAAAAACCCCATGCCACACCCTGGCCTGACCAAATACATAAAGATAAACACAAAATACTTTGACCAGGGCGTGACAGAACCCCCCTAAGGTGCGGACTCCCGAACGCACAACCTAAACCTGTAGGGGAGGGTCTGGGTGGGCATCTGTCCGCGGTGGCGGCTCTGGTGCTGGACGTGGACCCCACTCCATAATTGTCTTAGTCCACCTCCTTAGTGTCCCTTGAGTGGCGACCCTCGCCGCTAACCTTGGCCTAGGAAACCTAACAACGGGCCCCACTGGACTGAGGTAGCTCGGGACCGAGGGGAAGCTCGGGACCGAGGGGAAGCTCGGGAGTGAGAGGAAGCTCGGGAGTGAGAGGAAGCTCGGGAGTGAGAGGAAGCTCGGGAGTGAGAGGAAGCTCGGGAGTGAGAGTAAGCTCGGGAGTGAGAGTAAGCTCGGGAGTGAGAGTAAGCTCGGGAGTGAGAGGAAGCTCAGGAGTGAGAGGAAGCTCAGGCAGGTTGATGGATCTACCAGATCCTGGCTGGCTGGTGGTTCCGGCAGATCCTGGCTGACTGGCACTTCTGGCGGATCCTGGCTGACTGGTGGATCCTGGCAGACTGGCGGATCCTGGCTGACCGGTGGATCCTGGCAGACTGGCAGTCCTGGCGGATCCTGGCCGACTGGCGGATCCTGGCCGACTGGCGGATCCTGGTCGACTGGCGGATCCTGGTTGACTGGCAGTTCTGGCAGATCCCGGCTGACTGGCGGATCTGGAAGAGTCTGATTGACTGGCAGATCTGGAAGAGTCTGGTTTACTGGCAGATCTGGAAGAGTCTGGTTGACTGGCAGATCTGGAAGAGTCTGGCTGACTGGCAGATCTGGAAGAGTCTGGCTGACTGGCAGATCTGGAAGAGTCTGGCTGACTGGCAGATCTGGAAGAGTCTGGCTGACTGGCAGATCTGGCGACGCTAGGCAGACTGGCAGTGCTGGGCAGCCTGGCGATGCTGGGCAGACTGGCGATGCTGGGCAGACTGGTGGCGCTGGGCAGACTGGCGACGCTGGGCAGACTGGCGGTGCTGGGCAGACTGGCGGTGCTGGGCAGACTGGCGATGCTGGGCAGACTGACGGCGCTGGGCAGACTGGTGACGCTGGGCAGACGGGGGGCACTGGCGGCGCTGGGCAGACTGGCGGCACTAGCTGCTCCATATAGGCTGACAGCTCTGGCGGCTTCTTACAGACTGACAGCTCTGGCGGCTCCGTGCTGACTGGCTGCTCCTTGCAGCCTGGCAGCTCCTTGCAGACTGACAGCTCCGTGAAGACTGACAGCTCCGTGCAGACTGACAGCTCCTTGCAGACTGACAGCTCCATGCAGACTGGCTGCTCCATGCAGACTGGCTGCTCTATGCAGACTGACATCTCTGGCTGCTTCATGCAGACTGACAGCTCTGGCTGCTCCATGTAGGCTGACAGCTCTGGCGGCTCCGTGCAGACTGGCAGCTCCTTACAGACTGGCAGCTCCTTGCAGACTGGTAGCTCCGTGCAGACTGGCAGCTCCGTGCAGACTGGCAGCTCCGTGCAGACTGACAGCTCCTTGCAGACTGACAGCTCCTTGCAGACTGACAGCTCCTTGCAGACTGGCTGCTCCATGCAGACTGGCTGCTCTATGCAGACTGACATCTCTGGCTGCTTCATGCAGACTGACAGCTCTGGCTGCTCCATGTAGGCTGACAGCTCTGGCGGCTTCTTACAGACTGGCAGCTCTGGCGGCTCCGTGCAGACTGGCAGCTCCTTACAGACTGGCAGCTCCTTGCAGACTGGCAGCTCCGTGCAGACTGGCAGCTCCGTGCAGACTGGCAGCTCCGTGCAGACTGACAGCTCCTTGCAGACTGACAGCTCCGTGCAGACCGGCAGCTCCGTGCAGACCGGCAGCTCCGTGCAGACCAGCAGCTCCGTGCAGACCGGCAGCTCCGTGCAGACTGGCAGCTCCTTACAGACTGGCAGCTCCTTACAGACTGGCAGCTCCTTGTAGACTGGCTGCGCTGAACAGGCGGGAGACTCCGGCCGCGCAGGAGAGGAGAAAGGCTCTGGCTGCGCTGAACAGGCGGGAGACTCCAGCAGCGCTGTAGAGGAGAAAGGCTCCGGCAGCGCTGAACAGGTGGGACGCACTGTAGGCCTGATGCGTGGTGCTGGCACTGGTATGCCGTGCATGCTATGCCAAGCCCACACCTTTCTTTCTACTCTGTCCAATACATCCTCCACACTCTCAGACTCAGCACTCTGCTTCGCCGACAGCTCCAATTCCATCCATGGCTCTGCCCAGGGTCCTTGTCCGTCAAGGATCTCCTCCCAAGTCCATTTATCCAAAGAGTGCAGCCTCTCCCAATGCTGCTGCTGCCTCTGTTGCTTCTCCTGCTGCTGCCTTTGCTCCTGCTGCTGCCTTTGCTGCTGCTGCTGTTGCTCCTGCTGCACCTGTCGCTTCTCCTGCTGCTGCTGTTGCTGCTGCCTCTGTTTACCACGCCGCTTGGTCCTTGGTTGGTGGGTGATTCTGTAACGGTTTTCTAGTGGTGATGAAGGAGAGTCGGACCAAACTGCAGCGTGTCGATTGAGATTCATGTTTAATCAAATAAAGAACCACGAACACTACACAAAACAATAAACGAAACCGAAACAGCCTATCTAGTGCAAACTAACCAAGAGTACACATAGGACACTAAGGACAATCACCCACGACAAACTCAAAGAATGTGGCTGCCTAAATATGGTTCCCAATCAGAGACAACGATAAGCACCTGCCTCTGATTGAGAACCATTCCAGACAGCCATAGACTTTGCTAGATAACCCACTAAGCTACAATCCCAATACCACCACCAAAACCCCAAGACAAACACACCACAATTACAAAAACCCCATGCCACACCCTGGCCTGACCAAATACATAAAGATAAACACAAAATACTTTGACCAGGGCGTGACAGAAGAGTTATATTAGGAAAATTCTAACTTTGTAATCTGAAGATTTTACTTGGTGCCCCGACTTCCTAGTTAATAACATTTATATGATTAGTTTAATCACGTAATAACAATTACAGAGAATCGATTTGATAAAATAAGTCTTCACTTTAATGATGCCAAAGACACGACACAGTAGAATAAATGTTTCTGACTCATATCGATGCCTTTTTCTATTTTCTATGCCTTTTTCTATTTTCTCTGTCAAGTGTGGTGCCAGGACAACAATCTCTCCATCAATGTGAGCAAGATAAAAGAGCTGATCGTGGACTACAGGAAAAGGAGGGCCGAACAGGCCCCCATTAACATCGACGGGGCTGTAGTGGAGCGGGTCGAGAGTTTCAAGTTCTCTGGTGTCAACATCACCAACAAACTATCATGGTCCAAACACACCAAGACAGTCGTGAAGAGGGCACGACAACACCTTTCCCCCATCAGGAGACAGAAAAGATTTGGCATGGGCCCCCAGATCCTCAAAAAGTTATACAGATGCACCATCGAGAGCATCCTGACCAGTTGCATCACCGCCTGGTATGGCAACTGCTCGGCATCTGACTGTAAGGCGCTACAGAGGGTAGTGCATACGGCCCAGTACATCACTGAGGCCAATCTTCCTACAATCCAGGACATATATATTAAGTGGTGTCAGAGGAAGGCCCAAAAAATTGTCAAAGACTCCAGTCACCCAAGTCGTGGACTGTTCTCTCTGCTACCATATGGCAAGCGATAGCGGAGCGCCAAGTCTAGGACCAAAATTCTCCTTAACAGCATCTACCCCCAAGCCATAAGACTCCTGAAAAATTAATCAAATGGCCACCCAGACTATTTACATTGACACGCCTCCATTTGTTTTCACACTGCTGCTACTCTGTTTATTATCTGTGCATAGTCACTTTACCCCTACCTACATGTACAAAATAACTCGACTAACCTGTATCCCCGCACATTGACTCGGTACCGGTACGCACTGTATACAGCTTTGTTACTGTTATTTTTATTGTGTTACTTTTTATTTCACTATTTTTACTTTAGTTTATTTAGTACATATTTTCTTAACTCTTTCTTGGACTGCATTGTTGGTTAAGGGCTTGTAAGTAATAATTTCACAGTAAGGTCTCCAGCTGTTGTATTGAAAGCATGTGACAAATAAAATTTGATTTGATTTGTAACTGATGAGTTGTAAACATCACATTTAATTTGTTTGCAATCGCATTTGCCGGCAATAATTGTGTCTGTTCACTTGTGCATGTCAATTTTGCGTGCTCAGACTTACGATGACAAAGAGATTTGTAGATGTGCAAACAGTAATTTGCAGAGAAAGAGAGAGCGAGCTCTGGGAGGTGGGACCTTGTGTCAATTAGATACGGTTTTGGTAGATTTGCCTAAACTGGTTAGTTGGTGCCAGCTCACATGGGCCATGTTGTCTGGTGCAACAGCGACGTGCATTAACAGTTTACCGCTGAGACTGATTGTGCAATGTCCACCATCTTCTTTGTAATTTGTTTTTGGAAGCTATTGTCCAAGTTATTGTTATTAAGAGTTTGTAACTCTGTTGTAGGCTGATAGTTGCGGTGTTGGGAAAAGTACCAGAAGGTCATACTTGAGTAGTAAAGTAAAGTAAAGATACCTTAATAGAAAATGACTCAGGTAAAAGTGAAAGTCATGCAGTAAAATATTACTTGAGTAAAAGTCAAAGTATTTGGTTTTAAATATACTTCAGTATCAAAAGTAAATGTAATTTCTAAAATATACTTAAGTATCAAAAGTAAATGTATAAATAATTGTAAATACTTTTAAATGTTTTTAATTTACGGATAGCCAACAAAGCATATGTGTTTTGTGAATCTGCCACATCAGAGGCAGTTGGGATGACTGGGGATGTTCTCTTGATAAGTGCGTGAATTGGACCATTTTCCTGTCCTGCTAAGTATTCAAAATGTAACGAGTACTTTTGAGTGTCAGGGAAAATGTATGGAGTAAAAAGTACATTATTTTTTTGAGGAATGTAGTGAAGTAGAAATAGTCAAAAATATAAATTGCAAAATACAAATACCCCAAAATAACTACTTAAGTAGAACTTTAAAGTATCTTAACTTAAGTACTTTACACCACTCGATACAAGGTACCAAAATCGATTAGGTGAAGCTACTTTTCAAGCTATTTTTAAGCTAGCTAGTTAGCTAACGTTAGCTTGATTTTGTATGGAGCCATAGCCATCTAGCCAGCATAATCATTAGAAAAGGAATCATTCACCTGCTCAGACCTAGCAACTGACATAAATCCCACGATGTATTGATCACCCAGATAGATCTGGAGTTTTAGTAGACACACAACTGAATGTAGAAAATAATTGATCTAGCTTTGACATTGGCTGCATTTGGTACTGCCCTTTGGATTCATGTAAAACCCTATCTAAACCATTTGCAATTGTCTATCCGCACTCTCCAGGCTGCAATCTATTCCCAGTTAGACTGTTCAGGGTTTCATCAGCTCCCTGGGGGATGTGAAGGACATCCAGAACTCCCTGGCCGAAGTCAGCAATGACTGGAGGCAAAGCATCAACACCATTGAGAACCTGAAGGACGTAAAATATGCTGGAATGTAACACAGTAAGCTTGCCTCAGCCATGGAGAACCTGAATAATATATTTTCATGTACAGTATGTTCAGCTGCACCATTACATGACACTTGATTGGGAACTATTATTCTTGGCTTGCATTGCATTTGATGTGACACTGTACAGTTACAATGTATTTGTGTATTAATATTTATCCTCTCTTCCTGTGCAGTGCCTGAGATGGTGGGAGACACTTCGTTAATTAAGCAAGCCGAGTTGCTGGAGGGCCAAGACAATCTGATGAACCTGCAGTGCTCATGGAATGACCTCATGTACAATCAGTAACGCATTGGCAGCAAGAACATGCACAACATGAACCTCATTTGAAACTACTTTGGACAGGTGCAGGGCCCGTCAGACAACCTGGTCAAGCAGCTGTGGATAGTGTTGTAGCATACCATGGGCAAGGCTGGAGGCCACAGAAGCAGTGATGCTGGTGCAGTGCTTCCCAACACATTACAACACCTTGACAGGTTCTTCAAGCTCTACCACAACACTCTGTCCATGAGGGTGCAGGAACTGGCTGCAGAGTGTGGGAGAAAGATGTACATATAGGGAGAAACTTAATACTGTACCACAAGAGAAAGATACACTTAGAGTGCATTTGCCATTCTGGTAAAATGCATTGTCTATTGTATAGGACAGGAAGCCAAAGTAAGGCCAGCTGGACATACCAAGGTCAGAGGGACATACAAAGGAGGGGGTCAGCCAAATGACCAACTGATGGACTATAGACATAGGGCATATATTTTTAGGACATGAACAGAAAAGACACATAGTCTACTAGTCCTAATAAGGACAAGCCAAACATAAGGGGCCCATAGGATAAGATGGGCATGTATTATTTTTGGGACATGAAGAGGTCCTGGCACCATTATAACTTGACTGAAAGCAGATATGGGCGTTATTGGGCGTGAACAAGCAGGAAGCACAGATTAAAAGATAATGGTGGCAGATGGACTGAGGAAAGTAACTTCATTTGCATGTGGGATGGACTCATATGTTGTATGTGTATAAATCAGAATCAGTGCTCTGGAAAAGTGTGTGTTCCGCAGACCATCTAGGCTTCTGATATGTTTGTATTAAAAGCCTATATTGAATTCACAAGTTCTTGTAAGTGTTATATTTTGTAACGATCCTCCACGACAAGAGGACCTGACGGCCAACAAGACATTACAACACCTTGACAGGTTCTTCAAGCTCTACCACAACACTGTGTCCATGAGGGTGCAGGAACTGGCTGCAGAGGACCTGATTACCAACAAGACATTACAACACCTTGACAGTTCCTTCAAGCTCTACCACAGTACTGTGTCCATGAGGGTCCTGGAATTGGCTGCAGAGGACCTGACGACCAACAAGACATTACAACACCTTGACAGGTCCTTCAAGCTCTACCACAACACTGTGTCCATGAGGGTACAGAAACTGGCTACAGAGGACCTGACGACCAACAAGACATTACAACACCTTGACAGGTCCTTCAAGCTCTACCACAACACTGTGTCCATGAGGGTCCTGGAACTGGCTGCAGAGGACCTGACGGCCAACAAGACATTACAACACCTTGACAGGTTCTTCAAGCTCTACCACAGTACTGTGTCCATGAGGGTCCTGGAATTGGCTGCAGAGGACCTGACGGCCAACAAGACATTACAACACCTTGACAGGTCCTTCAAGCTCTACCACAACACTGTGTCCATGAGGGTCCTGGAACTGGCTGCAGAGGACCTGACGGCCAACAAGACATTATAACACCTTGACAGGTCCTCCAAGCTCTACCACAACACTGTGTACATGAGGGTGCAGGAACTGGCTGCAGAAGAACCTGACGGCCAACAAGATTGCGTCCCTCATCTGGTTCCTTAATTAATACTTACAAAAGTAAGTTTGCACTTCCCTCTGTGTAACTCATTTATAGGGGCCTGTGTTTTGGTTAATCATGTCACATGACCTGGATGTTAACTTTCATTAAAAAGGTAGAGACAATACATCACGCAAAGTAGCCACAGGTGTAAGTGTCCATGATTGAGTCTTTGAATGTAGAGTTGGAGATAAAATCAAATCCTATTTATTTATAGAGCCCTTTTTTACATTAGCAGATGTCACAAAGTGCTACAGAAACCCAGCCTAAAACCCCAAACAATGCAGATGCATAAGCATGGTGGCTAGGAAAAACTCCCTAGAAGGACAGGAACCTAGTAAGAAAGCTAGAGAGGAATCAGGCTCTGAGGGGTGGCCAGTGCTCTTCTGCCTGGATATAAGAGAACATGGTTATTAAGATTGCTCTAAAACTGTCCAGTTTAAGTGTTTTTTGCAGCTTGTCCCAGTCGCTAACTGCAGTGAACTGAAAAGAGGAGCAACCCAGGGATGTGTGTGCTTTGGGGACCTTTAACAGAACGTGACTGGCAGAACAGGTGTTGTATGGGAAGGATGAGGGTTGCAGTAGGTATCTAGCCAGGTATACAGAGATGGCCAGTTTACAGAGGGGCAGCAGGTATCCTCTATCTCAGTGGCCATCTTCCAGAGATAGTTTCCCCCCTCTGCTGGTTCCATACTCTCTCTTATAGGGGAAGGAGAACATGTCATTAGTACCGTCAGCTGTGCTTAATTGCCTCTGGTTACCTTGTCTCCCATGCCTTGTTGGACTACTATCCGTGAGCCCAGCCTGCCCTCTGGTGGTCCTTCCACATTCATGTGTCCGATACAATGTACACTATGTTGGGTAATTGCAACCAACATTTGCAGCAATGTGGGGATTTCTATGAGAAATAGATGTTCCACTCAAAAATAATTGTCCTGCTTCATTCAATATCTGCATTAGATTTTTGACAAGTTCACTTAGGTTGGTGAGGGGATGTTCCACTCAAAAAAAAAAGATCACTTGGTCCTAGTGAAATACACAGCACTCAGTTTAGGCATGGAGGCAGATCATTAAAGAGTAACAGCAGCAGATCGCAGTAAGGTCTGATTTTGAACACCTCGGCTATGGCAGTGAAGTCACACAGCCAGCCATTCCCCTCAGCCCGGAGGAGAACAGAGATGGGGCAGACAAACTGTAACAGCAGTATACATTACAATACATGCCAATAACCGCATTATCTACCAAGGCAATTCTCTTCGATTATAATCACAGCCGTATATATTCCCCCCCAAGCAGACACATCGATGGCTCTAAACAAACTTTATTTGACTCTTTGTGTCACGACTTCTGCCGAAGTCGTTGCCTCTCCTTTTTCGGGCGGTGCTCGGCGTTCGACGTCACCGGTCTTCTAGCCATCATTGATCCATTTTTCATTTTCCATTGGTTTTGTCTTGTCTTCCCACACACCTGTTTTCAATCCCATTCATTACCTGTTGTGTATTTAACCCTCTGTTTCCACTCATGTCTTTGTCAGAGATTGTTTAATTGTCAGTGTTGTTATTTTATTTTGTTTTGTTGTGTTGGTGCGCGACGGGTCCTCGTACCCATGTTTTTTCATGTCTGTACGTTTAGTGTTATGGAGCATGTTCTGTTGACATTTATTAAAAGTCTCCATTTACACTTCATTTTGACTCTCCTGCGCCTGACTTCCCTGCCACCTATACACACGATGCTGACAGAATCTCTGACCATAAAAATATGAAGTCAGCAGGAGAGGACACTACGCCCATGGAGTTGGAGGAATATGTCCGGGAACAAGCAGAGGCGATTGACTGTTTGAGCACGGTAATGGATCGCATTGTCCAGAATATGGATCGCTGGGAGAGACAGGGAGTTTCTCCAGCGCCTCCACCACCACAACCGGAATCTCCCTTGAACGCTTTTCCCCCTCCGGAACCGAAGATCCATTTATCCCTACCCACGGGATACAACGGAGATACTGCCGGCTGCCAGGGTTTCCTCCTAAAGCTGAACTTGTATCTGGCCACGGTCTCCCCAGTACCATCTGACCGTGAGAAGAGTTACGCCCTCGTCTCATGCCTCACTGGGAAAGCCCTGGAATGGGCCAGCGCTGTGTGTAGAAAGGAGGATGCAGCGTTGGACCATTTTGAGGAGTTCACCCGCCAATTCCGGATAGTATTCGACCATCCACCCGAAGGCAAAGCAGCGGGTGAGCTCCTCTATCATCTGAGGCAGGAGACGAGGAGTGCACAGGAGTTTGCTTTGGAGTTTAGGACCTTGGCTGCCAGCGCTGGATGGAGCGACAGGGCCCTGATCGACCATTACCGTTGTAGTCTACGTGAGGACGTCCGTCGGGAGCTGGCCTGTAGAGACACCACCCTCACCTTCGACCAGCTGGTGGACATGTCCATCAGGCTGGACAACATGCTGGCTACTCGTGGACGTCTAGATCAGGGTCTGGTTGTTCCATCCTCCTGCACCCTCTCTCCCGAACCTATGGAATTGGGAGGGATGGTGCGCAGGGAGATCGGAGGGGTTCCCGCTCGAGCACCATTCATTCATGGTCACCACTGCTGGTCGGTGCTGGGTTGGTTCCTCTGGGAATAGAGAAGGCAGGCAGGGCATTCTGGCATCACCACAGGTGAGTAGGCACCATTCTCATCCAGAGCCCTCTGTTGCACTAATGTTTGTCTCGGTCTCTTTTCCTGATTTTTTCCCCATGCATTCCCAGTATAAGGCGCTAGTAGATTCAGGTGCGGCTGGAAATTTCATTAATAAAAGTTTAGCTCATAGTTTAGGGATCCCTATTGTTTCTGTGGATATGCCTTTCCCTATTCATGCCTTAGATAGTCGACCATTAGGGTCAGGGTTTATCAGGGAGGTAACCGCACCTTTGTGTATGATAACGCAGGAGGGTCACAAGGAGAAGATTAGTCTTTTCCTTATTGATTCTCCTGCGTATTCTGTGGTGCTAGGCCTACCCTGGTTAGCTTGTCATAACCCCACTGTTTCTTGGCCACAGAGGGCTCTCCAGGGGTGGTCGCGAGAGTGCTCAGGTAAGTGTTTAGGGGTTTCCGTTGGTGCTACTACGGTGGAAAGTCCAGACCAGGTCTCCACCGTGCGCATTCCCCCCGACTATGCCGATTTGGCTCTCGCCTTCTGTAAAAAGAAGGCGACTCAATTACCACCCCATCGACGGGGGGATTGTGCGATAGATCTCCTGGTAGACGCTGCATATCCCAAGAGTCACGTGTATCCCCTGTCGCAAGCGGAGACAGAGGCTATGGAGACATATGTCTCTGAATCCCTGCATCAGAGGTTCATTCAGCCATCCATTTCACCCGTCTCTTCGAGTTTCTTTTTTGTGAAAAAAAAGGATGGCGGTTTACGCCCGTGCATTGATTATCGAGGTCTAAATAAAATCACAGTGAAATATAGTTACCCGCTACCTCTGATCAATACGGTTATTGAGTTAATGCACGGGGCACGCTTTTTCACAAAATTGGATCTCAGGAGTGCGTACAATCTGGTGCGTATTCGGAAGGGTGATGAGTGGAAGACGGCATTTAGCACCACCTCAGGTCATTATGAGTACCTTGTCATGCCATATGGGTTGATGAATGCTCCATCAGTTTTCCAATCATTTGTAGATGAGATCTTCAGGGACCTGCACGGGCAGGGTGTAGTGGTGTATATCGATGATATTCTGATATACTCCGCTACACGCGCTGAGCATGTGTCCCTGGTGCGCAGGGTGCTTGGTCGCCTGTTGGAGCATGATCTATATGTCAAGGCTGAGAAATTCTTGTTCTTCCAACAATCCATCTCCTTCCTAGGGCATCGGATTTCCACTTCAGGAGTGGAGATGGAGAGCGACCGCATTACAGCCGTGCGTAATTGGCCGACTCCAACCACGGTAAAGGAGGTGCAGCGTTTTTTAGGGTTTGCCAATTACTACCGGAGGTTTATCCGGGGTTTTGGTCAGGTGGCTGCTCCCATTACCTCACTGCTAAAGGGGGGCCCGGTGCGCTTGCAGTGGTCGGCTGAGGCGAACAGGGCTTTTGGGCACCTGAAGACTCTGTTTACCTCGGTGCCTGTGTTGGCTCATCCGGATCCCTCTTTGCCATTCATAGTGGAGGTGGACACATCCGAAGCTGGGATAGGAGCAGTGCTCTCTCAGCGTTCGGGCACGCCACTGAAGCTTCGCCCCTGTGCTTTCTTTTCGAAGAAGCTCAGCCCAGCGGAGCGAAACTATGATGTGGGGAACCGAGAGCTGTTAGATGTCGTAGAAGCCTCGAAGGTGTGGAGGCATTGGCTTGAGGGGGCTAAACACCCTTTTCTCATCTGGACTGACCACTGCATTCTGGAGTACATCCGGCAGGCGAAGAGACTGAATCCTCGCCAGGCAAGGTGGGCCATGTTTTTCACTCGTTTTGTGTTTACTCTTTCTTACAGACCAGGCTCCCAGAACGTTAAGGCAGACACATTGTCTCGGCTGTATGACACAGAGGAGCGATCCATGGATCCCACTCCCATAATCCCAGCTTCGTGTCTGGTGGCGCCTGTAGTGTGGGAGCTGGACGCGGACATTGAGCGGGCGTCACGTACAGAGCCCTCTCCCCCGGAGTGTCCAGCTGGTCGTCTGTACGTTCCGTCTGCTGTCCGCGACCGATTGATCTATTGGGCTCACACGTCATCCTCCTCTGGTCATCCTGGCATAGGTCGGACGATGCGCTGTCTTGATGGGAGGTACTGGTGGCCCACTTTAGCTAAGGACGTGAGGATTTATGTTTCCTCCTGCTCGGTGTGCGCCCAGTGCAAGGCTCCTAGAGACCTGCCCAGAGGAAAGCTACAACCTCTACCCGTTCCTCAACGGCCGTGGTCGCACCTGTCGGTGGATTTTTTGACTGATCTTCCACCTTCACAGGGTTACACCACGATCCTGGTCGTTGTGGATCGGTTTTCGAAGTCCTGTCGTCTCCTCCCTTTGCCCGGTCTCCCTACGGCCTTACAAACTGCAGAGGCCCTGTTTACACACGTTTTCCGGCACTATGGGGTGCCTGAGGATATAGTGTCTGATCGGGGTCCCCAGTTCACATCAAGGGTCTGGAAGGCGTTCATGGAGCGTCTGGGGATCTCGGTTAGTCTTACCTCAGGTTTTCACCCCGAGAGTAATGGGCAGGTGGAGAGAGTTAACCAGGATGTGGGTAGGTTTCTGCGGTCTTATTGCCAGGATCGGCCGGGGGAGTGGGCGAAGTTCGTGCCCTGGGCATAGATGGCTCAGAACTTGCTACGTCACTCCTCCGCTAACCTTACCCCTTTTCAATGTGTATTAGGGTATCAGCCGGTTCTGGCTCCTTGGCATCAGAGCCAGACCGAGGCTCCTGCGGTGGACAATTGGTTTCGGTGCGCTGAGGAAACCTGGGAGGCAGCCCACGTCCACCTTCAGCGCGCCATAAGGCGCCAGAAAATTGCCGCAGACCGTCGCTGCAGTGAGGCCCCAGTGTTCGCACCAGGGCACAGGGTCTGGCTCTCGACCCGAAACCTGCCCCTCTGCCTGCTCTGCCGGAAGCTGGGGCCATGGTTTGTGGGGCCGTTTAAAGTCCTGAGGAGAGTGAACGAGGTATGTTATGTTAACCCCTCGTTCCATGTGTCTCTCCTCAGGTGGCTGGCCTGCTCCAGGAGGCTGAAGTGCGTGATGTTCCTCCGCCTCCTCTAGACATCGAGGGGGTCCCGGCGTACTCTGTTCGATCCATTTTGGATTCGAGACGTCGGGCGAGGGGCCTTCAGTACCTCGTGGACTGGGAGGGTTACGGGCCGGAGGAGAGATACTGGGTTCCGGTGGAGGACGTGTTAGATCCTTCCATGTTATCAGAATTCCACCGTCTCCATCCGGATCGCCCTGCACCTCGCCCTCCAGGTCGTCCCCAAGGCCGGTGTCGACGCACTGCTGGAGCCGCGCGTCAGGAGGGGGGGTACTGTCACGACTTCTGCCGAAGTCGTTGCCTCTCCTTGTTTGGGCGGTGCTCGGCGTTCGACGTCAACGGTCTTCTAGCCATCATTGATCCATTTTTCATTTTCCATTGGTTTCGTCTTGTCTTCCCACACACCTGTTTTCAATCCCATTCATTACCTGTTGTGTATTTAACCCTCTGTTTCCCCTCATATCTTTGTCAGAGATTGTTTAAATGTCAGTGTTGTTATTTTGTTGTGTTGGTGCGCAACGGGTCCTCGTACCCATGTTTTTTTCATGTCTGTACGTTTTAGTGTTATGGAGCATGTTCTGTTGACATGTATTAAAAGTCTCCATTTACACTTCATTTTGACTCTCCTGCGCCTGACTTCCCTGCCACCTATACACACGATGCTGACACTTTGCAAACTGGAATCCACATATCCTGAGGCTGCATTCATTGTAGCTGGGGATTTTAACAAGGCTAATCTGAAAACAAGACTCCCTAAATTGTATCAGCATATCGATTGCGCAACCAGGGCTGGCAAAACCTTGGATCATTGCTATTCTTCCGTGACGCATATAAGGCCCTCCCCTGCTCTCCTTTCGGAAAAGCTGACCACGACTCCATTTTGTTGCTCCCTGCCTACAGACAGAAGCTAAAACAAGAAGCTCCCGCGCTGAGGTCTGTTCAACGCTGGTCCGACCAATCTGATTCCACGCTCCAAGACTGCTTCCATCACGTGGACTGGGATATGTTTCGTATTGCGTCAAACAACAACATTGACGAATACGCTGATTCAGTGAGCGAGTTCATTAGAACGTCCGTTGAAGATGTCATTCCCATAGCAACGATTAAAACATTCCCAAACCAGAAACCGTGGATTGATGGCAGCATTCTCGTGAAACTGAAAGCGTGAACCACTGCTTTTAATCAGGGCAAGGTGACCGGAAACATGACCGAATACAAACAGTGTAGCTATTCCCTCCGCAAGGCAATCAAACAAGCTAAGCGTCAGTATAGAGACAAAGTAGAATCGCAATTCAACGGCTCAGACACAAGAGGTATGTGGCCGGGTCTACAGTCAATCACGGATTACAAAAAGAAAACCAGCCCAGTCACGGACCAAATCAAATCAAATTGATTTATATAGCCCTTCGTACATCAGCTGATATCTCAAAGTGCTGTACAGAAACCCAGCCTAAAACCCCAAACAGCAAGCAATGCAGGTGTAGAAGCACGTTGGCTAGGAAAAACTCCCTAGAAAGACCAAAACCTAGGAAGAAACCTAGAGAGGAACCAGGCTATGTGGGGTGGCCAGTCCTCTTCTGGCTGTGCCGGGTGGAGATTATAACAGAACATGGCCAAGATGTTCAAATGTTCATAAATGATCAGCATGTTCGAATAATAAGAAGGCAGAACAGTTGAAACTGGAGCAGCAGCACGGCCAGGTGGACTGGGGACAGCAAGGAGTCATCATGTCAGGTAATCCAGGATGTCTTAACTGTTTTGCCCGCTTTGAGGACAATACAGTGCCACTGACACGGCCCGCAACCAAAACATGCGGACTCTCCTTCACTGCAGCCGAGGTGAGTAAAACATTTAAACGTGTTAACCCTCGCAAGGCTGCAGGCCCAGACGGCATCCCCAGCCGCGCCCTCAGAGCATGCACAGACCAGCTGGCCGGTGTGTTCACGGACATATTCAATCAATCCCTATACCAGTCTGCTGTTCCCACATGCTTCAAGAGGGCCACCATTGTTCCTGTTCCCAAGAAAGCTAAGGTAACTGAGCTAAACGACTACCACCCCGTAGCACTCACTTCCGTCATCATGAAGTGCTTTGAGAGACTAATCAAGGACCATATCTCCTCCACCCTACCTGACACCCTAGACCCACTCCAATTTGCTTACCACACAAATATGTCCACAGACGATGCAATCTCAACCACACTGCACACTGCCCTAACCCATCTGGACAAGAGGAATACCTATGTGAGAATGCTGTTCATCGACTACAACTCAGCATTTAACACCATAGTACCCTCCAAACTCGTCATCAAGCTCGAGAACCTGGGTCTCGACCCCGCCCTGTGCAACTGGGTACTGTACTTCCTGACGGGCCGCCCCCAGGTGGTGAGGGTAGGTAACAACATCTCCACCCCGCTGATCCTCAACACTGGGGCCCCACACGGGTGCTTTCTGAGCCCTCTCCTGTACTCCCTGTTCACCTACGACTGCGTGGCCACGCACGACTCCAACTCAATCATCAAGTTTGCGGACGACACAACAGTGGTAGGCTTGATTACCAAAAACGACGAGACGGCCTACAGGGAGGAGGTGAGGGCCCTCGGAGTGTGGTGTCAGGAAAATAACCTCACACTCAACGTCAACAAAACTAAGGAGATGATTGTGGACTTCAGGAAACAGCAGAGGGACCCCCCTATCCACATCGATGGAACAGTAGTGGAGAGGGTAGTAAGTTTTAAGTTCCTCGGCGTACACATCACAGACAAACTGAATTGGTCCACCCACACAGATAGCATCGTGAAGAAGGTGCAGCAGCGCCTCTTCAACCTCAGGAGGCTGAAGAAATTCGGCTTGTCACCAAAAGCACTCACAAACATCTACAGATGCACAACCGAGAGCATCCTGGCGGGCTGTATCACCGCCTGGTACGGCAACTGCTCTGCCCACAACCGTAAGGCTCTCCAGAGGGTAGTGAGGTCTGCACAACGCATCACCGGGGGCAAACTACCTGCCCTCCAGGACATCTACACCACCCGATGTCACAGGAAGGCCATAAAGATCATGAAGGACAACAACCACCCGAGCCACTGCCTGTTCACCCCGCTATCATCCAGAAGGCGAGGTCAGTACAGGTGCATCAAAGCTGGGACCGAGAGACTGAAAAACAGCTTCTATCTCAAGGCCATCAGACTGTTAAACAGCCACCACTAACATTGAGTGGCTGCTGCCAACACACTGACTCAACTCCAGGCACTTTAATAATGGGAATTGATGGGAATTGATGTAAAATATATCACTAGCCACTTTAAACAATGCTACTTAATATAATGTTTACATGCCCTACAGTATTTATCTCATATGTATACGTATATACTGTACTCTATATCATCTACTGCATTTTGTAATACATGTATCACTAGCCACTTTAAACCATGCCACTTTGTTTACATACTCATCTCATATGTATATACTGTACTCGATACCATCTACTGCATCTTGCCTATGCCGCTCTGTACCATCACTCATTCATATATCTTTATGTACATATTCTTTATCCCTTTACACTTGTGTGTATAAGGTAGTAGTTTTGGAATTGTTAGTTAGATTACTCATTGGTTATTACAGCATTGTCGGAACTAGAAGCACAAGTATTTCGCTACACTCGCATTAACATCTGCTAACCATGTGTATGTGACAAATAAAATTTGATTTATTGATTTATTAGTGGAAATAGTGGGGAAAAGGTGGCTTAATTATAACAGAAATCATAAGTTATTGGCTGAATTTGACTGAATAGTTAGATTAAGTGTGTATTTTCTGATGAAAATCCCCTTGGGGAAAAAAACACATCTGTATACCTGAAGAGGAAGTGCTCCCTCTTTCCTCTCGTTTGTGTTTTTAAAGGTGACCGTTTTCTGCATCAGAGCTTTGATGCACTCAACGACCAATCTGAGATGGGCCTTTGTGGTCATCTCCTAAACACATCACATGAATACAAGCTACCACATAACACTGTCACACGAGATCCATCTGGGAGGTACTTCCTTTTTAGACTGTTGATAAACACCCTATGAGTGGATGTATGGTTATACGTTAGTCACATTTGGTCAGAGAATTTATTAATTAACATATTCCTATATACAGTGTGGGACTCAATTGAATGTTTGACCGTTGTAGATGATGGCAGTCATGTACTGGATATAGCACTGAGGGAGCTGCGGGTCTATCAAGTAGTCTTCCTTTTAGGTGATTGCCTCTTCGCTGTACCTGAACATCCAATATTTGACATTCGTAGACGAGGTGTACAGTACTTTGAATTCCCTGAGATACTTTTACTAACCTCTGTGTAAAGTCATATCCAAAAACATAACACAATTATTAAGACAACTTTTATAAGCCTTCATCTGTTTTAAACAGAGCTTCAAGAACCTGCTCTTTAAGTTCTTGTCGATCTAGGCACCCACAAAGATCAGATGTGAGGCGAGAGAGGAGAAAACAGATGTCAGATTATCTCTCATGACAAAATTAACAATGGATATACAGTACTAACTAGAGCTGTGGTACTTATTCAGACAAGAATCAATTCTCAGGTCACCTAGGCCGGTGATGTGTTTTGCAGTCCTGTGGGTGTGCTAAACCTCAATCTGCCTGTGGTCCATCTTCAGTTTCGCCGAGATCATTTCCCTTACTTTGTCCTCTGACTCCTTCCAGGTCTTGTGGAGATTCAGCAATTCCGTCCACAACAATGTCTTCATTGTTATCATGGATTCACATACAGAACTGATGTCCTGGAGAGTGGGCACATACAAAAAGTAAATGTTTGAGAGATGGTTTTACATTAATTAAAGGTCAGTACAGAATGCAGCCCAAAAAGATCCAAGATGGCGTAGCAGTGGGATGTTTTGATTGTCTTGTCCCGTCCCTTGTATATATAATTTCTTTCTTCTTATATTTTTCGTATAGATTTTCTATCATATTTTTCCATCTACGGACGGAACATACTCTCCTGCAACCTGCCTCACCCAAT
Source organism: Oncorhynchus tshawytscha (assembly GCF_018296145.1). NCBI lineage: Eukaryota > Metazoa > Chordata > Actinopteri > Salmoniformes > Salmonidae > Oncorhynchus > Oncorhynchus tshawytscha. Next base: position 40,381,444 of record NC_056438.1, on the reverse strand, counting down.
GCGGTATGGATCTGCTATTTTTTATACTTTAGAACCATAACCCCCTTCAGAGGCTAGCCAATTAACTAGCTTCTAGCTAGTAGTCAGTTAGCCACTGCTAGTTAGCCATCACCATTAACTGGGACATCTACCAGCTTCAGCCCGGTCAACTCCTGCCAGCCTGCACAGGGCGATATCAACCCAGAGCATATCAGACTGCTTTTCTCCACCATATCTCCGGATTCCTATCGCAAGCTCTGAACCTTTACTCCAGATCATCCCTTGACTTTCTTCAAAGGGGGGTGTAATGTCCGGGGTGTAGTGGAGGAAGGAGTCAGACGCAGGAGACAGAGAGTTCAGAGTAGAAACGTCTTTAATACACCGACCAGGTGAAAAAGCGGACGCCACTCAATACAAATACCCCAAACCACAGGGGAACTAAACTGTATCCAAAAAACAGCTCACGTACACGAAACAGCCGTGACATACATGCGTGCACGACAAGTACACATAGAACAATTCCGTACCAAGAGCAGGCGGGCCAGCTGTCTAATAAAGCCCAACTAATAACCAAATTAACAACAGGCGATGGAAATCCCTCAACATCGACGGATCCAAAATGTCCCCTACCGGTACCCAGCACCTCTCATCCGGACCTACCCCTCCCAGTCCACGAGGTACTGCAGGCCCCTCACCCGGCGTCTCGAGTCCAGAATGGCCCGTATCGTGTACGCCGGGGACCCCTCGATTGTTCCTGATCAATTCGGCAGTAACGGGTCTTTCTTGTGCCACTACAAACTAACTAAGTTGCGCTAGCTAGCTCTATACCCGAAATGTACTGTAGCCTAATGTTATAGCTAGCTAGCTTTGTTTTCTATACCCGAAATGTACTGTAGCCTAATGTTATAGCTAGCTAGCTTTGTTTTCTATACCCAAAATGTACTGTAGCCTAGTGTTATAGCTAGCTAGCTTTGTTTTCTATACCCGAAATGTACTGTAGCCTAATGTTATAGCTAGCTAGCCTCAGTGCATCTCATTACAAACAAACTGGAGAAGTGTTTTGATGATTACTAAGGGTAAAAGAATGACTGACTTTGACTCGTATTAGTTTTGGAGTCACTATACCTGTGTGCTGAAGCTAGCTAGCTAACGTGTCTGTGAGATCTAATATTCTACACCATTCTGCTTCAGTAGGAATACAGACGGTATACAACGATTGCCCGTGAAAGTCTAATAGATGTTTGTTTGTTGTCATCCTGTTACAGACAATCGGGCTTGGCGGCCTACAGATGCTTTTCAGACTTTGTTCCACATGTGGAGAAGCTAGGTACAGGACACCAAATCCCCTTGCCTGCAGGTCACGTGTTGTTGGGGCCATTCAAAGCAATTTATCCGTCACACGCCACACAGTATGTTGGGTATAAAGAAGTTGATGACTCCGATGTGAAAAAGTCCATTACAACGATCTCTCCTTGTGTCAAAGTGACTCTGAACAACTCGCTGCACAACCCAAACACATCTTATGAGTATTCCCTCTGTAGAAGTGTAGTATTTGTCATAGGTGTTAGTAGTTTTATTTTTCGTCTACAGTGTATATACATACACTGAACAGAAATATAAACACAACGATTTTACTGAGTTACAGTTCTTTATAAGGAAATCAGTCAATTGAAATAAATTCATTAGGTCCTAATCTATGGATTTCACATGACTGTACAAGGCTGTAGACATGGGTGGGTCTGGGAGGGCATAGGCCCACCCACCTGGGAGTGGGCCTGGCTCCCCAATCAGAATTAGTTTTTTTCCTCACGAAAGGGGTTTATGACAGACAGAAATACTCTTCACTTTCATCAGCTGTCCGGGTGGAAGTGGCTTATGGTAGATAAAATTAACATTAAAGTCTCTGGCAACAGCTCTGGTGAACATTCCTGCAGTCAGCATGCCAATTGCACACTCCCTCAAAACTTGAGACATCTGTGGCGTTGTGTGACACAACTGCACATTTTAGAGTGGTCTTTTATTGTCCCCAGCACAAGGTCCACCTGTGTAATGATTATGCTGTTTTATCAGCTCCTTGATATGCCGACGCTGTCAATTGGATGGATTATCTTGGCAAAGGCCATATTCTCACTAACAGATATGAACAACATTTGAGAGGCTTTTTGTACGTAGGGAACATTTCTGCAATCTTTTATTTCCGTGCATGAAACATGGGACCATCACTTTACCTGTTCCCACATGCTTCAAGAGGGCCACCATTGTTCCTGTTCCCAAGAAAGCTAAGGTAACTGAGCTAAACGACTACCGCCCCGTAGCACTCACATCCGTCATCATGAAGTGCTTTGAGAGACTAGTCAAGGACCATATCACCTCCACCCTACCTGACACCCTTGACCCACTCCAATTTGCTTACCGCCCAAATAGGTCCACAGACGATGCAATCTCAACCACACTGCACACTGCCCTAACCCATCTGGACAAGAGGAATACCTATGTGAGAATGCTGTTCATCGACTACAGCTCGGCATTCAACACCATAGTACCCTCCAAGCTCATCATCAAGCTCGAGACCCTGGGTCTCGACCCCGCCCTGTGCAACTGGGTACTGGACTTCCTGACGGGCCGCCCCCAGGTGGTGAGGGTAGGCAACAACATCTCCTCCCCGCTGATCCTCAACACTGGGGCCCCACAAGGGTGCGTTCTGAGCCCTCTCCTGTACTCCCTGTTCACCCACGACTGCGTGGCCATGCACGCCTCCAACTCAATCATCAAGTTTGCGGACGACACAACAGTGGTAGGCTTGATTACCAACAACGACGAGACGGCCTACAGGGAGGAGGTGAGGGCCCTCGGAGTGTGGTGTCAGGAAAATAACCTCACACTCAACGTCAACAAAACTAAGGAGATGATTGTGGACTTCGATGTCCAGAGGGGGAGGAGGGACCTCCGGCACCTCACCGTCCTGCAGGGGACCAGCTACCACCGGCCTGAGGAGAGACATATGAAACGAGGGGTTAATACGATAATAGGAAGGGAGTTGTAATCGATAACACACCTTGTTTATTCTCTTCATGACTTTGAAGGCCTTACACACTACGGCCCCAGCTTCCGGCAGGGCAAGTGGAGGGGTAGGTTTCGGGTCGAGAGCCAGACCCTGTCCCCTGGTACAAACACGGGGGCCTCACTGTGGTGGCGGTCAGCACTCCTCTTCTGCCGTCCACTGGAGGGATTCCTGGACGGCCCTGCAGGTCTCCTTGGAGCGCTGTACCCACTCCTCCACCGCAGGAGCCTCGGTCTGACTTGGATGCCATGGTGCCAGGACCGGCTGGTACCCCAACATGCACTGAAATGGGGACACGTTAGTAGATGAGTTGCGTAGTGAGTTCTGGGCCATCTCAGCCCAGGGGATGTATCTCGCCCACTCCACTGGCCGGTCCTGGCAATACGACCGCAGAAACATACCCACCTCCTGGTTCACTCTCTCCACCTGCCTATTACTCTCGGGGTGGTAACCGGAGGTCAGCTTGACCGAGACCCCCAGACGCTCCATGAACGCCCTCCATACCCGGGACATGAACTGGGGACCCCGATCAGAGACGATGTCCTCTGGCACCCTGTAGTGCCGGAAGACGTGGGTGAATAATGCCTCCGCAGTCTGTAGGCCTGTAGGGAGACCGGGCAACAGGAGGAGACGGCAGGCCTTAGAGAACCGATCCACAATCACCAAAACTGTAGTGTTCCCCTGAGACGGGGCGAGATCGGTCAGGAAATCTATGTATAGGTGAGACCATGGCCGTTGTGGAACGGGAAGGGGTTGTAACTTCCCTCTAGGAAGGTGCCTAGGAGCCTTACTCTGGGCGCACACCGAACAGGAAGAGACATAAACCCTAACATCCCTAGCCAAAGTGGGCCACCAATACTTCTCCCGGAGGCCTCCCACTGTCCTTGCCATTACCCAGGGTGAGCCGAGGAGGGTAGGATGTGAGCCCACCGAATCAGTTGGTCCCGGGCACAAGGCGGCACGTACTTCCGCCCAGCCGGACACTGAGGAGGCGCGGGCTCCACCCGTAACGCCCGCCCGCTCGATGTCCGAGTCCACCTCCCATACCACTGGTGCCCATACCCATACCCGTCCACCTCCCATACCACAGCCTTGAGGCAGGAAGGATGGGAGCAGGCTCGGTGGACCAATCCTCCGTGTCGTAAAGGCGGGACAGTGCATCAGCCTTTACGTTCTGGGAGCCCGGTCTATACGACAAAGTAAAACGGAATCAGGTGAAGAACATGGCCCACCTTGCCTGACGTGGGTTCAGTCTCCTAGCTGCCCGAATATACTCCAGATTCTGGTGGTCAGTCCAGATGAGAAAGGGGTGCTTAGCCCCCTCAAGCCAGTGTCTCCACACCTTCAGAGCCCTGACCACCGCTAACAACTCCCGGTCCCCCACATCATAGTTACGCTCGGCTGGACTGAGCTTCCTCGAAAAGAAAGCGCAGGGGCGGAGTTTTGGTGGCGTACACGAGTGCTGTGATAGCACCGCACCCACCCCAGCCTCGGACGCATCCACCTCCACTATGAATGCTAGAGAGGGGTCCGGGTGCGCCAACACGGGTGCATCCGTGAACAGCGCCTTTAACCTGTTGAATCTCTGTCCGCCTCTGCTGACCACTGCAAATGCACCGGGCCCCCCTTCAGCAGTGAGGTAATGAGAGCCGCTACCTGGCCAAAACCCCGGATAAACCTCCGGTAGTGGTTGGCAAAACCCAAAAACCCGCTGCACCTCCTTTACCGTGGTCGGAGTCGGCCAATTATGCACGGCCTTAATGTGGTCACACTCCATCACCACCCCCAAGGTGGAAATGCGATAACCCAGGAAGGAGACGTCTCGTTTGGAGAACACACACTTCTCAGCCTTGACGTATAGGTCATGCTCCAGCAGTCTACCAAGCACCTTGCGTACCAGAGACACATGCGCAGCACGGGTGGCTGAGTAGATCAGAATGTCATCGATATAAACAACCACGCCCTGCCCGTGCAGGTCCCTAAGAATCTCGTCTACAAAGGATTGAAAGACGGCTGGAGCATTCTTTAACTCATACGGCATGATGAGGTACTCATAGTGGCCCAACGTGGTACTAAACGCGGTTTTCCACTTGTCTCCATCCCAAATACGCACCAGACTATACGCGCTTCTGAGATCCAGTTTTGTGAAGAACTGTGCTCCGTGAAATTATTCCACCGCTGTAGCGATGACAGGTAGTGGGTAACTAAACCCCACTGTGATGGCATTTGGACCTCTATAAAAGTAAACTTGAGGAGACGGGTGAGATGGAGGGCCGAATGTACCCCTGTCTCAGAGACTCCGTGACATATGTCTCCATAGCCAACATCTCCTCCTGGGACAATGGGTACACATGACTCTTGGGAAGCACAGCGTTTACCTGGAGATCTATCGCACAATCCCCTCCCGGTCGATGAGGTAGCGATTGCCAAATCGGCATATTCGGGAGGCATGCGCACCGTGGAACCCTGGTCTGGACTCTCCACTGATGTGGCACCGATGGAAACTCCCAGACACCTTCCAGAACACTCCTCTGACCACCCCTGGAGAACCCCCTGTCTCCACGAAATCTTAGGATTGTGCCGAGCCAGCCAGGGAATCCCCAGCACCACTGGAAACGCAGGCGAATCAACAATAAAGAGACTTATACGCTCCCTATGATTCCCCTGCGTCCCCATGTCCAGCGGAACAGTGCCCTCCCTGACCAACCCTGACCCTTATAGGGAGTGCACGGGAAAGGGAGAATCTATCGGCACAAGCGGAACACCCAACTTGATGGCGAGTCCACGATCCATAAAGTTCCCAGCTGCACCTGAAACCCTGGGGCAGCAGGGTAGCCTAGTGGTTAGAGCGGTGGACTAGTAACTGGAAGGTTGCAAGTTCAAACCCCCGAGCTGACAAGGTGCAAATCTGTCGTTCTGCCCCTGAACAGGCAGTTAACCCACTGTTCCTAGGCCGTCATTGAAAATAAGAATTTGTTCTTAACTGACTTGCCTAGTTAAATAAAGGTAAAATTAAAAAAAAATAAACTAGCGTCTTATGCTGGGAAGAGGGGAAAAAAATCAAGAAATAAAATCAAGACAAACATGTGACCAACAAGGGGTTCTGGGTGAGTTTGGTGCTGACTCACCTGGGGTGACCGAGAAGCGTTCCGCCTGCCATCTCGACTCCCAGACGGACCCCCCCAGCACCGATCGGCCATGTGACCTCTCCGACCACAGCTGGTGCAGGGGGAGCCTCCTCCTCCGGTACGCCTCGGCACGGCCCCTACCAACTCCATCGGAATGGGAGCGGGGGTGCTGGGTGGTGGAACGCACAGGACCCTCTCCGAATGCCGGTGGGCAGCAGGCAGATTGTCCAGCCGGATGGACATGTCAATTAGTTCATCTAGGGAGAGAGCGGTGTCCCGTCGATAAGGGCCCTGTCGTTCCACCCAGATCCAAGGTCTGGAACTCCAGCGCGTAATCCTGGGCGCTCCTCCTCTCCTGCCTAAGATGGAACAGTCGCTCTCCCGCCGCTCGTGCCCCTGGAGGGTGGTCAAACACGGCACGAAAGCGGCGGGTGAACTCTGGGTAGTGCTCCTTCGCTGAGTCTGGGCCATTCAAGACCACGTTCGCCCACTCCAGAGCACGACCCGTCACGCAGGAGACGAGGACACTCACCCTCTTCACTCCCGAGGGAGTGGGTCTCACGGTCGCCAGGTACAGTTCCAGTTGGAGTAAGAACCCCTGACACCCCGCCGCCGCTCCATCATAATCCCTCGGGAGCGCAAGACGGAGAGCGCTGGAGCCGGGGGATGGAGAGAAAGGAGAAAGGGAGTCTTGAGCTGGGGAAGCCGAAGGTGGAGAGAGGAGACCACTCCTCTCCCATCGGTCCATTCTCTCCATCATTTGGTCCATGGCGGATCCGATCCGATGGAGGATGGTGGTGTGGTGGAGAACACGTTCCTCCATCGATGGGAGGGGGTTGGCCGCTGCTCCTGCTGAAGTGGTTTTGTAATAATTGTTTGTTTCTGTTGTTCAGTTCAGGGCACCATTGAAAGGACTGATTAATGGGGGTTGGGGTAAATGTGAAAATGGACCAACTGAAGTGGAAGATTCCCGGTATTTGTGATGCTCATCGTTTGATGTGACGCAGAAAGGGTGGCGTGAGTGGTGAAACAGAAGTCATTGTCTGTTCTTTTGAGTTTTGATATTGAGTCTTTGACCGACAGTGATGTTAGGATATCAGTAATCCCTTACAAGCTTTTTTGGCCTGAGGTACGACTAAACAGATTTAGCGGAGTAGGTAGGTGAGTTCTAAATGAGTGTATGGGTTATTGTAGACTATTTGTGGATTTTTTTTAAAGCAAGGTGTAAGGGAGTTATACTCCAGACTAGTTGGTGGCAGTAATGCAACATTTATTTGATGCCACAGTCATTAAACCTGATAGAAGAAGAAACAGGTCCCACCTCCCAGATCTCATGCTCGCTCTCGCCTTACTTGCAAATGGCTGTTTGCACATCTACCAATATTTTTGTCATTGTAGGGCGCAAAAGTACAGCTTAAAGTCTGAGTGTGAAATTGACATGTGTGGCAATAATTGCGTAATTTCAACAATTTCGTTTTTTTAATGTTCACAACTCATCAGTTACACGTTTGAGTATATGTGTTTACAACTACAGAGTATTATTTCATGTTCACAATTAATCAGTTCCACACTTACAAATGTATTCTACACGCCCAAATCATTATGTCAATGATTTACCTCCCACTTCTGTTTGTCTCCACAGGGCAGAGACATGCGCAAAGTTTTTCCTTGTTTATTTTCGTCACGAACGTGGGGAGAGACATGGCGTGCGTGCGCTAATGACAGACAGCAGATAGGGCGAGAGAAAAAAAAACAAAGGGAAAAGATAAGCGGCTGCCAGAGCCTCTACAATAATTGCAATAACTGAATTGTCTCTCGGTGCCTAAAAGCTTGTTCTTGAAAAACGTATCACCACATTTGGCAATGAGGACATCTGTCGCCTGTGCATACCATTTGTTTTTGGAGGATTCGGGGACACAACTGAATCGGGTTTTTACAGCTGAAAGGGTGTAATTAAAGCTTGGATAGAGGGAAAGGTTGGAAATAGTGTGGAGGGGACGTTTTGGGCTGGACATTTCACCATATCCAACGGATAATTAAAAAAATGATCTCATCGTGTTATTAAACAAAGGTTGATTCCGTAGCCTACAATTCCTATTTCAATCTCTAATTCGTGGTGTTGGTTTTTTGATTTTCCACTCATCTTTTTCCGTGGTAAAGGATGCCAGACCAGATCTCGGTATCCGAGTTCCTCTCGGAGACCACCGAGGACTACAATTCCCCCACGACTTCCAGTTTCACCACCCGGTTGCAGAGCTGTAAGAACACCGTCAATGTTCTGGAGGAGGTAAGGCCGTGCAGAAAACGCTTAATTGGCAATGAGATGAGCACAGGGAACAAACATATAAACTCAACTATGAGTTACGTGAATGTCATGCAATTGCACTTGCAATTAGTCCATAATCGGCTCTTGAAATTGAATGAAATCGGCCCCAACTCTCTCTCGAACTGCTTCAACACAGCATTCATTCTGCTATACCTGAAGGGCAGGCTATGTTAGGCTACAATGCGTTCACGTTGTGCAATAGGGGCCACGCATTTTCCACAGGGATGCGTGTTGGCATGCGGAAGAATGAATGGTCAGATAAGCCCATTGTTCTGGTAGGTCTATTTTAATATTTAATTTATAGCGGTCCCATGGATGGTAGGAGTGATTCCATATGAAACCAGGACAGAAAAAGACCATGATTGGGGGGATTTTCACGAAATTAAATAAAACAACGTGGAGGAAGACTGTTGACATACATTTGACATCTGTATCTTAAAGCATAATTGAGAAATAATTGATCAAAGTTGCCATATTGATAACATTTTGGCCATACCCGGCCTCCTTTTATAGGCGGCAGGTAGTTAAGAGGGTTGACCAGAAACTGAAAGGTAAAAAATCTGCTGATGTGCTCCTGAGCAAGGCACTTATATCTCTAATTGCTCCTGTAAGTCGCTCTGGATAAGAGTGTCTGCTAAATAGTTAACCGAAATTACAAAATGACATTTTGGTTTCCTTACCATGTAACCAGTCCATGGACTAGGTGTGACAGCAATCTTTGCTTTAGTTTCCCTGGCACTGTTTCCACCTGCTAATATTGGTCCCATGACTTTAATAGTATTTGTGCCACATGCTAAAATGTTATCCTCTGGAAACAGTATCAGGGAAACTAAACCATGGTATGGGTTGCGGTCATGCCTTGTCCATAGTCTGCTTACAGGGTAAGGAACCCAAAATGCCATTTTGTAATTTGGGTGAACTATCCCTTTAAGACACCATAATGTTTCATCTGTAGGTGCTACAAAGCAACACTTGGTTTCATATGAAGCTTTACTTTTTGCTCTGTAATATGAGTAGTATTTTGATATCAATACAAAAATATGTAGTTATATGACATTCATTTATGAATATAAAACAAATATAAAGATGAATATTGAAAACACAATTTGTGGCAAATTGTTCTTTATATTGCTGAACATAATATTCTGTATGGGCATATCAAAGGTCTAGAGTGGGATTTCTGCTACTTTTAGACTTACTATCCAATTTGCATTACCAACAGAATTAATGTGAACATTTATAAAAAATGTTTGCCCTCTGCTAGTGATTTGCAGTATGTGCAATGATACAAGTGAAAGGTGGGCAATGATTGGTTATATTGCCTACTATTCCAATTTCTCTGAATAAAATGGACCATATCTTTAAAACTAGCCGAGATCCCACACTGGAACTTTGATATGCCGTTGAGCAGGGTTCCCACACTGGAACTTTGATATGCCGTAGAGCAGGGTTCACACACTGGAACTTTGATATGCCGTAGAGCAGGGTTCACACACTGGAACTTTGATATGCCGTAGAGCAGGGTTCACACACTGGAACTTTGATATGCCGTAGAGCAGGGTTCACACACTGGAACTTTGATATGCCGTAGAGCAGGGTTCACACACTGGAACTTTGATATGCCGTAGAGCAGGGTTCACACACTGGAACTTTGATATGCCGTCGATTAGTTATATCCATATTAGTTTTTCTATATTAGTTTTTATTTTTAAATTAGAATAGTTAGGCTGTTTATGGCCATGGCAGTTCACATGTGCAGCAAAGCATTGGCTATGCAATGATTGTAAAATTATTTGACTCAAATATGCCACTGTACAGTGCAGCAAAGCTGTGTGATATTGCAATGCCATATACTGATAGGGTACACTTAACCCAGCCTAGTCACCAGTGCTGTTTCCTAGGCTACAATGTATACATTGATAATGTAGGTCTACAATTCCACCTTGTCTGTTTTGTAAGAATTTAGAAATGTCATTCCCACACTGCTCGCTACACAACTTGTAACCATATAGCTTTGGATGGCAGAGCAAACTTGCCACACCTCCTCTCAGTAAAAATCAGGGAGTTCGATTAGCCTAAGCTGGGGTGCACCGAGTTATGGCCCGTGACGTGACTGGGCAAAACCTGTGATGGAGCCCTTCTCTAATCGAACAGTAATCTGCACCGGTCATATTGTCAATAAGGCAGCATGTTGCATCGTTAAGGAACATATATTTTCCATAAAATAAATGTTTGAACTTTCAAACTAGTTTTCATTGTGAAGGCAGATAAAGCACATATGGGGATTTTATTAAGCGCAAACCCTTATTCATGCAAAAACTCTGAAACTCTCATTACCGTAATTGCTGGACTATTAAGTGCACCTGAATATAAACCGCACCCACTGAATTATTTAAAAATATGTATTTTGTACATAAATAAGCCGCACGCACATGTCTATAAGCCGCAGGTGCCTACCGGTACATTGAAACAAATTAACTTTACACAGCCTTTCAACTAAACACGGAGTTGTAACAAAAATAAATAGGCTTTAACGAAACACGGCTTGTAACAAAAATTAAAACCGTAGCCTACCAAGAAAGTCATTGGTCACTATCTTCCTCCTCCTGTGCACTGAAACCACTGAAGTCATCTCCTTTGGTGTCGGAGTTGAATAGCCTCAGAATTGCTTCATCCGATGTTGGATCGTTTTCATTATTGCTCTCATCACTTTCATCCGGAGGCAAATACCCCGCTGAGCTCATGCTGCCCCTTCAACACGCAGCAGTCCAGCCTTTCGAAACCCGTTGATGATAGTGGATTTTTTGACAATGCTCCACGCTGTCAGGACCCACTGGCAGACTTTACCATAAGATGCTCTTCGCCTGCGGCCCGTTTTAGTGAAGGATTTCTCCCCACTTGTCATCCAAGCCTCCCACTGAACAAGGAGCGCCACCTTAAATGCACGATTTACACTGATGTCGAGTGGCTGCAAATACTTTGGGCCATCTGCTTTTCTTCCCTCTGAAAGCTTTTGTTGTATTTTTGCACTGAGTCAGTTCCTCACGCTGCTGTTTCCAACGTCTTATCATCGACTCATTAAGGCCAAGCTCCCATGCAGCAGCTCTATTTCCTTTTCCAACAGCCAGATCGATCGCCTTCAACTTGAAAGCTGCATCATCATATGCATTTCTCCGTGTCTTTGCCATGATAAGGGTGACAAAATTACTACCGGAATCAGAATGATGGGAAGTTTGAGCGCGCTCAATTTACGTCACATTATGTGACGGTGCTTAGTTTTTTGGCGGCATGAATCTTGTGAAAGCGGGAAAAATCCATAAATTAGCCGCGTCATTGTATAAACCGTGAGGTTCAAAGTGTGGGAATAAAGTAGCAGCTTATAGTCCGGAAATTACGGTACTCAACTTTTGGGGAGGCAGGTAGCCTAGTTGTTAGAGCGTTGGGCCAGTAACCGAAAGGTTGCTAAGATCGAATCTCAGAGCTGTCGTTCCTTGGCCATTATTGTAAATTATAATTTGTTCTTAACTGACTTTCCTAGTTAAATAAAAAATAATACTCCACGTGCTTGACTTCTGCTTTGAACGGGGTGTAACTAATGGGAAATGGCTAGATAGTTAGCAGTGTTAAGTGTAAGTGACGTGACGTCACTCGCTCTGAAAAGTTGGATTTGTGGTGGCATTTGCAGAGCGATAGGTAATGGCGCTTCTTGTAGGAAGTTGTTGATGTGTTCAGAGGGTCCTTGGTTCAAGCCCAGGTTGGGGCAAGGAGAGGGACGGAAGCATTACTGTTACAGTGGCACTCGTTACAAAACGGGGGCACCCAGTTACAAAACGGATGCAGTCACTTATCACCCAGTGAAAACTCCTACTCGGTGAACAGCCGTGTTGCTGTGCATGTGTTAGTTTATTTACGTCTCTGCCTCATTTCTAAATGGCTTAAATAAAAACTCTGAAAAATAACATTTTAAAATATATATATTTTTTGTAGGTTAATTTAGGATGTAGGGTACAACCTAAGGACATTGTAGTAGCACAAACATAATCATGATGCAGTCTACACATTGCATTGGGGAAAAACAACTGTTATTTCGCTTCTCAATGATCATGCAACACCCCGAGATTTGATAGACTGCACATGATTGAAATTTGCCAGAGTAGTCTGCGTTTTGACCACAAATAACATACAAATGTTATTTTGCTTCTCAATAATCATGAAGCACAGCACAATTTTATTGCAACGCCGGAGTAGCCTGTTCTAAGTCTGGTGAACCCGAATGATCTGCGTGTGTAGACCAGAGTTTGGGCTTGTTTGTTAAGTAGAGAATCCCACACATGCACAAAAGGTTCAGGTGATCGGGAAGAGGTGTCCAGACAATTTTGCCGCAGCCACTTTGAAAATAATTTGCCCTCAGAAAAGGGATAGACAGAATGGGAGAAGCCAATGGGGAAGTTAGGAAGGACATAATGTAGCCTACATGTTTTTACTGGGGAATTTGTGTATAAGCATTCTGTGTAGTAAAGTGAACCAGTGATGTGAAACAGCACAATGCAAATTCTTTAAATTATGATATATTAGAGGCTACAATGATGCTACTGGAATTTTAACACGTTGTTAGCCCTGGTAGGGCGAACTGTGACCAATGTTCACCATGGAAAGAAGTAGAGTGTGTTCAACCAACGTGAGTAGAGGTGCAACCTAAAAATATGCAAACATCAATGGACAGGAAAAGGTCACTAGCTATTAAAAATGGGTAGTTTTATTAAGCAAGTTTAAAAGATAGATTTTTCGGCCTTCATAGCCTTCTTCAGAATCTCTTGCTAAATAAAACGAAGAATATTTAATGGTGAGCGAGTGTTGCTGCTTTTCCTGTCCACCAATGCTCAACATGCTCTGTAACCTATGCCCTTGTCCAATAAAATCCTCAAAAAAACGGGCTTGCAATGAGATCTACATCAGCTAATTGGTCAACTGTGGCGAATGTATTGGAACGTAAAGGAAGACCGATGAGCTCACAGATTGCTATGACGCAGTTGTCGGTCTATTATAGGCTATTGTTTTCACTTTGAATCATTTTAATGCCTCTATTTAGGCTTCCAGTTGACAACTCTCTGGTTTCCTAGTGTGTTCATATTCTCTTGGGGAAATGCAAGGCAAAAGTGATGAATCACCTGGGGCAGAGAAGAGGTGCATGATGGTCTTTTGATGTTGGCACACTGGGTTCATTGCACTGCAGTGACTGCACAGCTCTTTTCTTGTCACACTTCACATCTCTTAAACTTAAATGTATTTTGTCTGTATAATCAAATTGTATTTGTCACATGTGCTGAATACAACAGGTGTAGACCTTACTGTGAAATGCTTACTTACAAGCCCTTAACCAGCAATGCAGTTTGAAGAAAATACCTAACAAAAAAAGTAAGAGAAAAATAACAAATAAAGAGCAGCAGTAAAATAACAATAGCGGGGCTACAGGGGGTACTGGTATTGTCAATGTGCGTGTGCACCGGTGTCGAGGTAATTGAGGTAATATGTACATGTAGTTAGAGTTATTAAAGTGACTATGCATAGATGATAACAGAGAGTAGCAGCAGAGGGTGGGGGGGATGGGAGAACAGTCTGTGACTAGGGTGGCTGGAGTCTTTGACATATTTTAGGGCCTTCCTCTGACACCGCCTGGTACAGAGCTCCTGGATGGAAGGAAGCTTGGCCCCGGTGATGTACTGGGATGTACGCACTATCCTCTGTAGTGCCTTGCGGTCTGGGACGATTAGTTGCCATACCCGGCAGTGAAGCAACCATGCTCTCGATGGTGCAGCTGTAAAACCTTTTGAGGATCTGAGGACCCATGCCAAATCTTTTCTGTCTCGTGAGGGGGAATAGGTTTGTCGTACAGTCTTCACAACTGTCTTGGTGTGCTTGGACCATGTTAGTTTGTTGGTCATGTGGACGCCAAGGAAGTTCTCAACCTGCTCCACTACAGCCCCGTCGATGAGTGGGGGCGTGCCCATTTCTCCTTTTCCTGTAGTCCACAATCATCTCCTTTGTCTTGATCACATTGAGGGAGAGGTTCTTGTCCTTGCACCACACTGTCAGGTCTCTGACCTCCTCCCTATAGGCTGTCTCATTGTTGCCGGTGATCAGGCCTACCACTGTTGTCATCAGTGAACTTAATAATGGTGTTGGAGTCGTGCCTGACTGTGCATTCACGAGTGAACAGGGAGTACAGGAGGGAACTGAGCACGTACCCCTGAGGGGCCTCCGTGTTGAGTATCAGCGTGGCAGATGTTGTTACCTACCCTTACCACCTGGGGGCAGCCCGTCAGGAAGTCCAGGATCCAGTTGCAGAGGGAGGTGTTTAGTCCCAGCTTATTGATGAGCTTTCAGGGCACTACAGTGTTGAACGCTGAGCTGTAGTCAATGAATAGCATTCTCACAGGTGTTCCTTTTGTCCAGGTGTGAAAGGGCAGTGTGGAGTGCAATAGAGATTGCATCATCTGTGGATCTGTTGGTGTGGTATGCAAATTGGAGTGGATCTAGGATTTTTGGGATAATGGTGTTGATGTGAGCCATGACCAGCCTATGGGTCGGTAGTCATTTAGGCAGGTTATCTTAGTGTTCTTAGGCACAGGGACTATGGTGGTCTGCTTGAAACATGTTGGGATTAGAGACTCGGACAGGGAGAGGTTGAAAATGCCAGTGAAGACATACTATACACAGTTAAGGTGGCA
Organism: Oncorhynchus tshawytscha; assembly: GCF_018296145.1. Taxonomy (NCBI): domain Eukaryota; kingdom Metazoa; phylum Chordata; class Actinopteri; order Salmoniformes; family Salmonidae; genus Oncorhynchus; species Oncorhynchus tshawytscha. Next base: position 40,366,222 of record NC_056438.1, on the reverse strand, counting down.
GGTCGCTGGTTCGACTCCCCGAGCCGGCAAGGTGTAAAAATGCCCTTGAGCAAGGCGGTTAATCCCCAACAGCAATTGCTCCTTGGGCGCCAATGACATGGACGTTGATTAAGGCATCCCCCCGCACCTCTCTGATTTGAGGGGTTGGGTTAAATGGGGAAGACACATTTCAGCTGAATGCATTGTTGTGCAACTGACTAGGTATCCCCTTTCCCTAATTATTAATGGTTACAGAGTACATTTTCATGGGGGTGGTAGTTGCCTCGTCCCCCTAATGACTTAGGTACCTACACCATAGACATGCATCACACACACACCCTCATCATCTCCATCAGCAGCATGAATGTGTTTATGCATTGTTTCTCATCGATTCATTCTCTAATCGAACCGAATCGTACCGAATCATTTCAAACTAAAATGTGTTGTTCCTGTGGTATTGGAGCCCATGTAGATGGGTATCGAATTGTCTTGAAAGGTAAAAATGCAAATCCCTACCCGAGAGTCTATGGAGTTCCATTTAATTTTCATTGCAACAAAGAAATGCAAAAGTTGAAAGGGACATTTTACCTTGGAACTGCCACTGCGTGTCGTCATTACTATATTAGCAACATTATGTTGTTGTCATAAACATCAACATTATCCAAACCACTAGCTAGAATGAGTGCATTTTAATTTCACTGGTAGAATCGGTAAGTTTCAACTTCCGGTGTATTCGTCTGCTCATAGTGAACCACAAGTCCAGCATTCATAACGACTGCAGATACTTTTGTATATATGGTGTATGTGGACACCCCTTCAAATTGGTGGATTTGGCTTTTTCAGCCACACCCATTGCTGATGGGTGTATAGAATCAAGCACACAGCTATGTTATCTCCATAGACAAACATTGGCAGTAGAATGGACTTACTGAAGAGCTCAGTGACTTTCAACGTGGCACCATGTCAGCTAATATGGGTTAAGCGTTGGATGAGGGATGGTGTGAAATACGCAAATTGTCAAACAGTCTAAATTCTAATGTTGTGGCATAGTTCTCATGACTGATTGCAACCAGACAACTAAAAAACAGCACTAATAGGTCTTGTTCATGGGGTAGAATATTATAGTCTCGTCCATGGGATAGATTATATAATAGTCTCGTCCATGGGGTAGAATATTATATTATATTCTTTCTTTTTTCTTGTTTTTTTGTTTGAATTTTACCCCTTTTTTTCTTTCCCCAATTTCGTGGTATCCAATTGTTTAGTAGCTACTATCTTGTCTCATCGCTACAACTCCCGTACAGGCTCGGGAGAGACGAAGGTTGAAAGTCATGCGTCCTCCGATACACAACCCAACCAAGCCGCACTGCTTCTTAACACAGCACGCATCCAACCCGGAAGCCAGCCGCACCAATGTGTCGGAGGAAACACCGTGCACCTGGCCACCTTGGTTAGCGCACACTGCGCCCGGCCCGCCACAGGAGTCGCTGGTGCGCGATGAGACAAGGACACCCCTACCGACCAAGCCCTCCCTAACCCGGATGACGCTAGGCCAATTGTGCGTTGCCCCATGGACCTCCCGGTCGCGGCCGGTTACGACAGAGCCTGGGCGCGAACCCAGGGACTCTGAGAATATTATATTATTTTCCATGAGGTAGATTATATAATAGTCTTGTCCATGGGGTAGAATATTATAGTCTTGCCCATGGGATAGATTATATAATAGTCTCGTCCATGGGGTAGATTATATAATAGTCTCGTCCATGGGGTAGATCATATAATAGTCTCGTCCATGGGGTAGATCATATAATAGTCTCGTCCATGGGGTAGATCATATATAATAGTCTCGTCCATGGGGTAGAATATTATAGTCTCGTCCATGGGGTAGAATATTATAGTCTCGTCCATGGGGTAGATTATATTATAGTCTCGTCCATGGGGTAGATTATATAATAGTCTCGTCCATGGGGTAGATTATATAATAGTCTCGTCCATGGGGTAGATTATATAATAGTCTCGTCCATGGGGTAGATTATATAATAGTCTCGTCCATGGGGTAGATTATATAATAGTCTCGTCCATGGGGTAGATTATATAATAGTCTCGTCCATGGGGTAGATTATATAATAGTCTCGTCCATGGGGTAGATTATATAATAGTCTCGTCCATGGGGTAGATTATATAATAGTCTCGTCCATGGGGTAGATTATATAATAGTCTCGTCCATGGGGTAGATTATATAATAGTCTCGTCCATGGGGTAGATTATATAATAGTCTCGTCCATGGGGTAGATTATATAATAGTCTCGTCCATGGGGTAGATTATATAATAGTCTCGTCCATGGGGTAGATTATATAATAGTCTCGTCCATGGGGTAGATTATATAATAGTCTCGTCCATGGGGTAGATTATATAATTGTCTCGTCCATGGGGTAGAATATAATTGTCTCGTCCATGGGGTAGAATATAATAGTCTTGTCCATGGGGTAGAATATAATGGTCTTGTCCATGGGGTAGAATATAATAGTCTTGTCCATGGGGTAGAATATAATAACACAATATAGAATATAATATATATAGAATATAGAATACAATATATATAATATAGAATACAATAGTCTTGTCCATGGGGTAGAATATAATAGTCTCGTCCATGGGGTAGAATATAATAGTCTCGTCCATGGGGTAGAATGTAGAATATAATAGTCTCCTCCATGGGGTAGAATATAATAGTCTCCTCCATCGGGTAGATTTTATAACCATGGGGTAGAATATAATAGTCTTGACCATGGGGTAGAATATAATAGTCTTGACCATGGGGTAGAATATAATAGTCTTGACCATGGGGTAGAATATAATAGTCTTGACCATGGGGTAGAATATAATACTCTTGACCATGGAGTAGATTATATAATAGTCTTGACCATGGAGTAGATTGGTCAACGCATGGAAGAGTACTAGTATACGCATGGAAGAGTACTAGTAAGCCAGTGACTCAGCCCCTGTAATAGGGTTAGAGGCAGAGAATCCCAGTGGAGAGATCGGAACCGGCCAGGCAGAGACAGCAAGGGTGGTTCGTCGCTCCAGTGCCTTTCCGTTCACCTTCATACCCCTGGGTCAGACTACACTCAATCATATGACCAACTGAAGAGATGAGTCTTCAATAAAGACTTAAAGGTCGAGACTTAGTCTGCGTCTCTAACATGGATAGGCAGACCATTCAATAAAAATTGAGCTCTATAGGAGAAAGCCCTGCCTCCAGCTGTTTGCTTAAAAATTCTAGGGACAATAAGGAGGCCTGCGTCTTGTGACCGCAGCGTATGTGTAGGTATGTACGGCAGAACCAAATCGGAAAGATAGATAGGAGCAAGCCCATGTAATGCTTTGTAGGTTAGCAGTACAACCTTGAAATCAGCCCTTGCTTTAACAGGAAGCCAGTGTAGAGAGGCTAGCACAGGAGTAATATGATAATTTTTTTTGATTCTAGTCAAGGTTCTAGCAGCTGTGTTTAGCAGTAAACTAAAGTTTATTTAGTGCTGTAGCCGGAAAGTGGAGCATTGCAGTAGTCTTATCTAGAAGTGACAAAAGCATGTATTACTTTTTATGCATCATTTTTGGACAGGAATTTACCGATTTTATTATTATTATTAAAAAAATATATATTTCCAATTTTTTTTGCAATGTTGCGTAGATGGGGGAAAAATGCTGTCCTTGAAACAGTCTTGATATGTTCGTCAAAAGAGAGATCAGGGTCCAGAGTAACGTCGAGGTCCTTTACAGTTTTATTTGAAATGACTGTACAACCATCAAGATTAATTGTCAGATCCAACAGAAGATTGCTTTGTTTCTTGGGACCTAGAACTAGCATCTCTGTTTTGTCCGAGTTTAAAAGTAAAACATTTGCCGCATCCCACTTTCTTATGTCAGAAACACAGGCAATTTTGGGGCTCCGGAGAAGGCAATTTTGGGGCTTCGCCATGTTTCATCGAAATGTACAGCTGTGTATCATCCGCATAGCAGTGAAAGTTATGTTTCCGAATGACATCACCAAGAGGTAAAATATATATTGAAAACAAAAGTGGTCCTGTAACATCGCCTTGAGGAACACTGAAATTTACATTTGATTTGTCAGAGGACAAACGATCCATAGAGACAAAATGACATCTTTCCGACAGATAAGATCTAAACTTGTCCGTGTAGACCAATTTGGGTTTCCAATCTCTCCAAAAGAATGTGCTGATCGATGTCATCAAAAGCAGTACTAAGGTCTATGAGCACCAGGACAGATGCAGAGCCTCGGTCTGACGCCATTAAAATGTTGTTTACCACCTTCACAAGTGCAGTCTGAGTGCTATGATGGGGTCTAAAACCAGACTGAAGCATTTCGTATGTTGTTAGTCTTCTAGAAGGCCTACACACACTGCCACAGGATGAGTTGCCAAGCAACTAAATCTATGGATCACTAAATCAATAGTTCACAAGTCACTGAGCACAAATCTGAATTCATACTGTATGGATGAACATATACAAAAAGAGGATGTTCATGTCATCTACGTTGTTGTAATTGACTTGCCTTCATTGTTAAAACAAAGCCTTCAATCACCCCACTTCCCTGCCTACACACACTGCCATAGAACTGAGGTGTGTTTGTGTGTTCATTTGTTGACGATGATTCAAGCCATGATTCAAACACACACAGGCATAGTTCAATGGGCCTATATTTGGCTTATACTTGTAAACTGTAATGTAGAGCTGTATATTGTGTTTTGTGTCGATTTGAGTTGCATCAGCAAAAAAGCGGCAAATGGAGAGGTGTGTAATTCTTGCCGACGCCTACTTGTGTGTTCAACTCGTACAAATCATTCATTCCTTAAAGAGCCATGGTTACCATGGCACAAGTCTGATTTATTTTGGAATATAAGCACAGATAGCAATTCCAATGTACAGACAATCAGTCCGCAGGGATGTCAGTGTACGCCATGCCAGAAAATAAAATATCTTTAAAAAAGTGAAGGCATTGTGTAATAAACACTTGACTGAACTGTCCATTTGCAATGGTGGTTGAATGTCATTGTCCATGAAAGAAAATAGCTTTTCATGATTAGGGCTGAGATTCTAACAAGTGCAGATAATCAACATCAGCAGGTGATTTTCCTCAATAGAAACTAGAACCATGGGCCTCCCGAGTGGCGCAGTGCTAGAGACGTCACTACAGACCCGGGTTCAATCCTAGACTGTAGGCTGTGATTCGAGGTCCCATAGCGCGGGGCACAATTGGCCCAGTGTCGTCCAGGTTAGGGGAGGGTTTGACCGGGGGGGCTTTACTCATATACGCTATAGCGACTCGTTGTGGCAGGCCGGGTGCCTGCAGGCTCACCTCGGTGGACTGTGTTTCCTCCGATACATTGCTGCGGCTGGCTTCCGGGTTAAGTGGCTGGGTGTTTAGTGCGGTTTGGTGGGTCATGTTTCGGAGGACGCATGATTCGACCTTCGCCTCCCGAGCCCGTTGGGGCGTTGCAGCGATGAGACGAGATCGAAATTGGGGAGAAAAAGGGGGTAGCAAAAAATAAACTTGAACCATTAGTTTGGTATTGTCAAAAGGGGATCCAGAGTTGTACTATGACCAGATCTGTCAGAGAGCGAGAGAAAGAACATAGAGGGAGAGCATGAACAGAGAGTAATGCATTTTCCGATACTGATAATCTAATCCAGAGAGCGAGAGAGAGCACGATAGAGCCTCTGGGCTTTCCAAACATAGAGAAAAACCCCAGGCACAGACACTGCAGTCAGAGGATTTCAGGGCTACCGATGCAGACATAAAACCCACCAGTAGAAACTTACTGCAGTAATAATGCGGTAACGACAGACTTCATCTCAGTGTGGAGTGCTTTAAATTGTGCATGTCAAATATGAGGTGGCTCTATTCAATTAACTGTTGTTTCAATCCGGGCCTTGTTTCAGTTTATGTAGTTTGAAGATAATCGCACTGTGGTTCTGCGAGGCGATTATATCTGTATTCATGTTTCTAACAAATGTGTGTGTGTGTTTGTGTGTGTGTGTTAGCACTAGGGTTGGGCGGTATACCTTATACTGTATATGTATTTTGAAATACCCATGTTATGATTTTCAATAGTAACTACTGTTAAATATTTGTTTGTATTTTTGAATACACAAACAAAATAAATACCTCCAGTCAACTTGTGCACAAGGTAATAGATAAAGCACATCATGTTCTTCATTTCACATGTCAGATTATTCATTATGAAACATTCCCCAAATGGCTGATTTAAGCCATGTCATTTGTGTTTACATAGAAACACAATGAGCAAATGGGAGCCTTGTGATGTCAGTCACTCCAGGTCAGCGTGTTATTTACTTATCTGTATGAAATTCACAACTATTGTTTAAAGTAGTTTTTAATCAAGTTAATTGCAGGATTTGCTGTGATTAATACCAAAATATTATTAAAAAACATTACATAAATATTCACCTCTTTTTTTGTTGTTGTAACGGTTAGGAAAATCTGGTAAATTGACAAAGCCCACTTTCTTTAACCTTAATGTAAACTTGTTTTGACATAGCATTGTTGTTTTTTAGCTGTATATATTTATGTTTTAGTGTATTTAGAATACTTTCAATACTTTCAGTGCGATGAATCACGATTAATGAAAATGAGTGTACTGAAATTACAAAAAGTTAACTTGACAAAACTGATTTAATTCTGGCAGCCCTAGTTTAAAGTGAATTATCTAAGATGTGCAACATTTATTATATCCAGCTGTGTATTTGGTTTGCTAACTTGTTAGCTAGTGGCTTGCAATATCAAGCATCTTGGTAACAGCAGCTGCTAGAGACAATCCCCTTCTGGATCAAGGGATCCTGGATCCCCTCCTGCTGTGTAATATGTGTTTTGTGTGTGTAGTAAACTGTGAGTAGCCTTTTGAGATACTTGTATAACGTTGAGTTGTCTGTCCTTGGGCTTAGTTTGTTTGCTCATGCTAGTTAGCATTTACCATGTATCCAATACAGGAATTCCCATGTATAGGATTTGTTAGCTTTCTAGTAAAACATGCTTGTTGGGTTTTTATCTATCATGGTCCAAACACACCAACACAGTTGTGAAGAGGGCACAACAATGCCTCTTCTCGCTCAGGATTCAGCCTTTATTTAACTAGGCAAGTCCGTTAAGAACAAATTCTTATTTACAATGACGGCCTTCTGGAAACAGTGGGTTACCTACCTTGTTCAGGGGCAGAAAGACAGATTTTTACCTTGTCAACTCGGGGATTTGATCCAGCAACCTTTTGGTTACTGGCCTAGCGCTCTAACCACTAGGCTACCTGCCGCCCCAGGAGGCTGAAAGGATTTGGCCTGGCCCCTCAGATCATTAAAAAGTTCTTGACTGGCTGCATCATCACTTGGTATGGCAACTGCTTGGCATCCGACCGCAAGCCGCTACAGAGGGTAATGAGTACAGCCCAGTACATCATTGCCATTCAGGACATGTTGAAATCATGAACATGTATTGATCATATCTTTAGTAATGCTTCAGAAATGTGCTTGAAAGCAGTGTACAGATCCATCAGATGTAGTGATCACAACATAGTAGCCATATCTAGGAAATCCAAAGTTCCAAATTCTGGGCCTAATCTAGTGTATAAGAGGTCATACTATAAGTTTTGTAGTGATTCCTATGTTGTTGATGTAAAGAATATTTGTTGGTCCGTGGTGTGTAATGAGGAGCAAACAGACGTTGCACTTGACACATTTATGAAATTGCTTATCCCAGTTACTAATAAGCACGCACCCAATAAGAAAATCAAAACTGTAAACACTGTTAAATCCCCTTTGATTGATTGAGGAATTTAAAAATTGTATGGTTTAGAGGGATGAGGCAAAAGGAATGGCAAATAATTCTGTCTGCACAACCGATTGGCAAAGTACTGCAAATTTAAGAAATCATGTGACTAAACTGAATAAAAAGAAGAAACTACACTATGAAACAAAGATAAGTGACATAAAGAATGACAGTAAATAGCTTTGGATTCTGTAAAGTCAGTGTGGAAGAGGTGAAAAATGACAAGCCACTGGGGTCTGACAACTTGGATCGCAAATTACTGAGGATAATAGTGGACAATATTGCCACTCCTATTTGTCATATCTTCAATTTAAGCATCTTAGGAAAGTGTGTGCCCTCAGGCCTGGAGGGAAGCAAAAGTCAATCTGCTACCTAAAAATAGTAAATCCCCCTTTGCTAGCTCAAATAGCCGACCAACCAGCCTGTTACCAACCCTTAGTAAACTTCTGGAAAACATTGTGTTTGACAAGATACAATGCTATTTTACAGTAAAAAACAGGCTTTCAGCATGTTTATAGGGAAGGACATTCAACAAGCACAGCACTTACAGAAATTACTGATGATTGGCTGAGAGAAATTGATAATAAAAATATTGTGCGGGCTGTTTTGTTCGACTTCATTTCAGCTTTTGACATTATCCATCAAAGTCTGCTGGAAAAACGTGTTATGGCTTTACACCTCCTGTTATAATATGGATAAAGTGTTACCTGTTTAACAGAACACAAAGGGTGTTCTTTAATGATGGCCTCTCCAACATAATCCATGTAGAAACCGGTTTTCCCCAGCTGTTTAGGCCCCTTACTTTTTCAATATTTACTAACAACATGCCACTGGCTTTGAGTAAGGCCAGTGTGTATGTATGTTGATGAATCAACACTATACATGTCAGCTACTACAGTGACTACAATTACTGCAACAATTAACAAAGAGCTGCAGTTAGTTTCAGAATGTGTGGCAAGGAATAAGTTAGCCCTAAATAAAAAATATAAAAAATGAAGCATTATATTTGGGACAAATCATTCACTCAACCCTAAACCTCAACTACACCTCGTAATGAATAATGTGGAAATCGAGCAAGTTGGTCATGGTCAAAACATATTGATACAACAATAGCTAAGATAGGGAGAAGTCTGTCCATAATAAGGCGCTTCTCTACATTCTTTACAGAACTATCAACAAGACAGGTCCTACAGGCTCTAGTTTTGTCACACCTTGACTACTGTTCAGTCATGTGGTCAGGTGCCACAAAGAGGGACTTAGGAAAATTGCAATTGGCTCAGAACAGGACAGTATGGCTGGGTCTTGGATGTACACAGAGAGCAAACATTAATACTATGCATGTCAATCTCTCCTGGCTCAAAGTGGAGGAGAGATTGACTTCATCACTACTTGTATTTGTGAGAGGTATTGGCATGTTAAAAGCACAGATGTTTAACTTCTTAGGGACTGGGGGGAAATATTGAGTAGCTTGGATAATAAGGTGCCCAGAGTAAACTGCCTGCTACTCAGGCCCAAAAGCTAGAATATGCATATAATTAGTACCTTAGGATAGAAAACACTCTGAAGTTTCTAAAACTATTTGAATGATGTCTGTGAGTATAACATCATATGGCAGGCAAAAACCTGAGAAAAAATCCAACCAGGAAGTGGGAAATCTGAGGTTTGTAGTTTTTCAAGTCATTGCCTATCGAATATACAGTGTCTATGGATTCATATTGCACTTCCTATGGCTTCCACTAGATTTCAACAGTCTTTAGAACCTTTTTTGAGGTTTCTACTGTGAAGGAGGAGAGAATGAGAGCTGTTTGAGCCAGAGGTCTGTCAGAGTGCCATGAGCACAGTCTCGCATACGCTCGTGAGAGGTAGCTGCGTTACATTACATTTCTAAAGACAAAGTAATTCTCCGGTTGGAACATTATTGAAGATTTATGATAAAAACATCCTAAAGATTGATTCTATGCATCGTTTGACATTTTTCTGCGAACTGTAATAGAACTTTTTTGACATTTCGTCTGAACAAGTGATATCGCATTATGCATTTGGATTACTGGGCTAAACACGTGAACAAAAAGGAGGTATTTGGACATAAATGATGGACTTTATTGAACAAAACAAACATTTATTGTGGAACTGGGATTCCTGGGAGTGCATTCCGATCAAGATCATCAAAGGTAAGTCTATATTTATAACGCTATTTCTGACTTTTCTGACACCTCTCCTTCTTTGGAAAATGGCTGGATGTTTTTCTGTGACTAGCGCTGACCTAACATAATCGCTTGGTGTGCTTTCGCCGTAAAGCCTATTTGAAATCTGCTGTTTTGAATTTGGCACCATGCAATTTCACTGGCTGTTGGCGAGGTGAGACGCTACCATCCCACATATCCCAGAGAGTTAAACGACGAGCACACAGCTCAGACACCCATGCATACCCCACAAGACATGCCACCAGAGGTCTCTTCACAGTCCCCAAGTCCAGAACACACTTTGGGAGGCTCACAGTACGACATAGAGCCATGACTACATGGAACTCTATTCCACATCAGGTAACTGATGCAAGCAGTAGAATCAGATTTAAAAAACAGAAAAATGCACCTTAAGGAACAGTGGGGACTGTGAAGCAACACAAACATAGGCGCAGACACATGCATACACACACACGTACACATGGATTTTGTGTTGTAGATATGTGGTAGTGGAGTAGGGGCCTGAGGTCACACACTCAGTGTGTTGTGAACGCTGTTATTAATGTGTTGTAATGTTTTTAAAATTGTGTAACTGCCTTAATTTTGCCAGACCCCAGGAAGAGTAGCTGCTTCCTTGGCAGCTAATTGTGATCCATAATAAATACAAATACACCAGGCGGTGTCAGAGGAAGACCCTAAAAATTGTCGGACTCCAACCACCCAGGTCAGAGACTGTGCTCTCTGCTACCACATGGCAAGAGGTATCGATGCACCAAGTCTGGAACCAACAGGACCCTGAACAGCTTATACCCCAACGCCATAAGAATGCTAAATTAGGTTAAATAGTTTCTCAAAAAGCTATCAGGACTCGCTGCATTGACCCTTTCTACACTAACTTTCACTCATCACATACGCTGCTGTTACTGTTTATTATCTGTCACTATATTCCTCGTTATATGTACATATCTACCTCAATTACCTCGTACCCCTGCACATCAACTCGGTACTGGTGTCCTGTGTATATAGCCAACCTATCATTACTCATTGTGTATTTATTATTATGTATAATGACTTTTCTATTATTTCTCTATTTTCTCTCTGCATCGTTTACAAGGGCCCATGAGTAAGCATTTCACTGTTAGTCCATACCTGTTTAGAAAGCATGTGACGAATAACATTTGATTGAATTTTGTTGACATGAGACACTTTTGATGGAAGAACCGAGAGTTAGAAAAATGCAGGTACCGAACCGTTTTTCATGTTGTAGTATCGAAAATGTACCAAAGTTACGGTATACCATACAACACTATTGTGAACAACAGGAATGGATAACATGCATTCTTCCAACATGAGCAGTCCAACATTAATTATAAGCTTTTGAGCCTCACATTCTAAAAATGCTGGGTTGAAATCTCAAACATGAACCTTCAAATAATCAAACTGGTGACAACTCTGTCCTCTATAGGGTAAAGATGATTAACATGTATAAAGATGGGCAATCTAAGGATCATTTTCCATGGATGGTCAATGTGATCTGCCTGAGAAATTATCTGGCGTTGATAAAAACAATTGGTGCTCCCCATGACTAACAGCAGTTAAGAAGAATTAAACTATTGGTCCAAATATCAGTCTATGAAATTTTGCGACTGACTTTTACATTATTTTACATACTGTACCTCTTTGATCTTCATCAGTACAATAGTACCAGAATCACTCGCTCTGATTTAGGATTTTTTTTGGTCAGTTTGAAAGGTAAAGCATACATGGTTGTCTCGACTGGTTTATAGGGTAGCTTTTGGGACTGAGCTGTGTCTTTGTGGAAGGAAAATTGCCTGGCTCAGCTGGTGTCATTGTGGTGGAGTTGACTGACGCTGTTGTGACTTTGTCTGGGGACAGTGGCGGGGCGATGCACTATGGCAGCGTTACACAAGCCCTGTCTCCTGTCCTCGGGAGTGAGGTCACCAAACCATTCATGGTTACTGCTGCTGTTGTCTCGACTGAGATTTGAGTCTCGTGGATTCTCTTTGTCACTGTAATAGGAAAACAGTGTGCCCTAAATGTAACAAAAGAAGGGGTTGAGCTGCTCAATTTGTTTTGAGTTTCAGGTGTAATGGTAGAAACACTAGGATGGTGCAGTGTCATGATAGATGGGGCAGTAAGACTATCATAATGCTTAATTAAAAGTATGGCAGTTAGAGAACAGCACATCTGATGGATACACACACGACTCACCTATACAGTAGTCAGTTAATGTTGATTTCCACATCTCTGTTGTTTTGGTCAGTGGAAACCACCCAAACACGATTTTGCATATTTGAAGTGCTCTTCAGTGTCATTAAATAAGTACCCTCTTTGTAAAACTTTGCCCCTACTACTTCTTTCCTCTGTCAAGGCAACAATAACAACTCCCCTAACCTGTGTCAAGGAGTGAGGGGTCTGAGTTGTGTGGTTAAGAATGTGTTTCCTGATGTATCATGTCAGAAATGTTGTTACTAACTCTACTGTAACACGGAACCCAAACCGGCTGCACGCACATCGTGCATAAATAAATTTTGTCCCCCTACACCAAATGCGATCACGACACGCAGGTTAAAATATTAAAACAAACTCTGAACCAATGACATTAATTTGGGTACAGGTTGAAAATCATTAAACATGTATGGCAATTTAGATAGTTAGCTTGCACTTGCTAGCTAATTTGTCCTATTTAGCTTGCTTGCTGTTGCTAGCTAATTTGTCCTGGGATATAAACATTGAGTTGTTATTTTACCTGAAATGCACAAGGTTCTCTACTCCAACAATTAATCCACACGGCCAACCAAATAGTTTCTAGTCATCTCTCCTCCTTTCAGGCTTTTTCATCTTTGAACTTATATGGTGATTGGCATCTACACTTCCATAGTATTACCACGACAACCAGCAAAACATCTTTCAGTCACCCACGTGGGTATAAACAATGAGGAGATGGCATGTGGGTACCTGCTTCTTTAAACCAATGAGGAGATGGGAGAGGCAGAACTTACAGCGCGATCTGCATCAGAAATAGGAATGACTTCTATTTTAGCCCTTGGCAACACAGTCGCTCGCGAGCATTGTGGGTGCAATAATTGAATAACATGGATTTCTAAATGTATTTTGCGACGCTCGCGCACGCGATGTGTCTGGTCAGCATGTAAGACAGCTTTGAGGATTGTTCGTAGGTGAAACATTTCACCCTTCCTTTATCCTGTTCATAGTGCCCAATTAAGATTAATGTCACTTTATTCATGAATTGTACACAAGGTCCAGCGGAAATTTGACTTCCGCTTTATCCTAACCCCTCCAAAAGACACACATGCATATACAGGTTGGAGCAGGGGGATAACACACCGCAGCCACCTGCTGCTTTTAGCCAGTTGTCCTTCTGGTGTGAAAATAGTATTTTTTTCAGCCTGTATCTAGTAAGTCTCTTTTGCTTTTAAAAAAATTTTAAAATATTTTTTATGAAATTTTATTATAATAGATGAATCCATATAAATACAAATCTAGAAATGGTGTTCAAGGGACAAAAAGTTATTTTATAGTCATAATGCACCTCGTCTTCCAAATCTTATTGTCCACCATAAGTATTTAGTATTGTCATTCCTGCTATTGTCATCCATCAACAAACCTACTCATCCCAGGGTTTTTCTTTATTTCTACTATTTAATACATTGTAGAATAATAGTGAAGAAATCAAAACTATGAAATAACACACATGGAATCATGTAGTAACCAAAAAAGTGTTAAACAACTAAGATAGCCCTATTTGGTAAAAGACCAAGTCCATATTATGGCAAGCACAGGTCAAATAAGCAAAGAAAAACGGCAGTCCATCATTGCTTTAAGACATGAAGGTCAGTCAATCCGTAAAATGTGTGTGCAGTTGCAAAAACCATCAAGCGCTATGATGAAACAGGCTCTCGTGAGGACCGCCACAAGAAAGGAAGACCCAGAGTTACCTCTGCCGCAGAGGATAAATTCATTAGAATAACTGCACTGCAGATTGCAGACCAAATAAATGCTTCACGGAGTTCAAGTAACAGACACATCTCAACATCCACTGATCAGAGGAGACTGCGTGAATCAGGCCTTCATGGTTGAATTGCTGCAAAGAAACCACTACTAAAGGACACCAATAAGAAGACATTTTTGGTTCCAACCGCCATGTCCTTGTGAGACGCAGAGTAGGTGAACGGATGATCTCCGCATGTGTGGTTCCCATTGTGAAGCATGGTGGAGGAGGTGTGATGTGGGGGTGCTTTGCTGGTGACACTGAGTGATTTATTTGCGAATTCAAGGCACACTTAACCAGCATGGCTACCACAGCATTCTGCAGCGATACGCCATCCCATCTGGTTTGTGCTTAGTGGGACAATCATTTGTTTTTCAACAGGACAATGACCCAACACCGCTCCAATCTGTGTAAGGGCTATTTTACCAAGATTGAGTGCTGCATCAGATGACCTGGCCTCCACAATCACCCGACCTGAACCGAATTGAGATGGTTTTGGATGAATCAGACTGCAGGATGAATGAAAAGCAGCCAACAAGTGCTCAGTAAATGTGGGAAATCCTTCAAGACTGTTGGAAAAGCTGGTTGAGAGAATGCCAAGAGTGTGCAAAGCTGTCAAGGCAACGGGTGGCTACTTTGAAGAATCTCAAATTAACACTCCCATTCAAAAGTTTGGGGTCACTTAGAAATGTCCTTGTTTTCCATGAAAACATACATGAAATGTATTGCAAATTGAATAGGAAATAAAAAATATTGATTTTTAATTGAAATAATTAATTGCAAAGAATGTACCGGTGGTTATACTAGGGAAATTGGGTTTCCATAGCTAGCTTTGATTGTGAGAAACAACCTCTGGATAATCAAAACAGAGCTTTGTGAGGTGTTAACATTCACAGTTAGCCATTGTTATGTAAATGAAAGCTGAAAAGTACCATGTCCTGGCTTTGGTCTGCCGGAGCCATGGCCCAGTGTGACACGGGTGCCGGCCCACAAAGAAACGGAAAAGTCTGAGCCTTTTGGGTAATACACTGGGTTAAATCTTGTATGTAAATGCACCAATAGTCCTTTGTAATATAAATGAGTTTGACAGAGTTATGTCAGACTCAAGGGGGTTAGTGAGAAATGCTATGAAATGGAGCAGTGTGATTGGTTAGTGAGTCATTTCCAGTTGAATAACCCAAATGATTTAGCAAATTCTCAATAGTCATAAAGATGTCAGAATACAGATATGACGTCATTGTTTTAGAACTATCCACTGAGTGGTTCAATATGCCCATAAATCAGTGCAATCAAATTTTTTGTTTTTTATAAATGCCGGTGTCATGGAAATAGAATTGGGGTCATGTATACTGTGATAATGCAGATACAATAAAAGAGTAACGGAGAGCAATTTATAACACGGCAAACTTGGCATACGTGGCATTTGTGGAACATCTTTATGCACGTCTGCTATTTTGCCTTCAACATAATGTTGAAAGCCCTGTCGCTGCTGCAGCCTTCTGTCATAAAAGTTCAGGAAACATCCACCTCAGCACTTGTCTCTGTGCTATACACTTCCATCTATCCCTGACCACTTGCAAAGTGGGCCATTTTTAGCTGTGCTGAGAGGGAAGGTTGTAATCTTGCAAAGGTTTAGTGTTTCTTCCTTGACGATAACTGGTGCAGCTCTACATGAGTGTTGTCTAATTTGCCTTTGGCAAGTCGCTCTCAGGGATGTTTTGGTTTGGAAAGGGAAAGGGAGTTGAATAGTGGTAGTCTGAGAGGGAGATCTGGACAGGTAGTGATAGAGGGTTAGGAAAAGGACAGAGGAGAAGGGAGAATGTACTAGAAAAATAGGTAGAGGAAGAGCGAAAGAAAGAGTTGAGGGCTAAATGTTGGGTTTAGTGAAGTGGCTCCATTGAGATCAAGAGACGTGAGTGCGTGCACCTTCTGACCAAATAGCTTGGCAGTGTGATGTATGTTCAGCTGCATTGTCTGGCTGTATGCACATCAGTGTGGGTGAGAGTGTGCGTGAGAGTGTGTGTGTATTTTTTATGCTACCATTCAGACAGGGTCTTGAAAATCCAGTCTCTCTCATGACATCACTTGATATTGTCCCATAGATGTGTTACTTTTCCTACAAACTTGAAATGGACACAATGGCTATGTTAAGCCTGAATGTGTTTGTTTGATGTATTTGTGTTTGGTAGGTTTTTGCTGAGTAACAGCACTTTGCACGCTTGTCCTTGGCAAATCTAAATACTGGTGATTGACACCTTTCTTTATGGTCTTTGCTGACCCAGTTCATTGTTTTGGACTTGGACAAGAGAATGCTGAATGAGGTTGTCAGTTGTGTTTGGCTCACACTGCAGAAATGGTCTTGCATCTGAGTTCTGGAAGTGTGTGTGTGTGTGTGTGTGTGTGTGTGTGTGTGTGTGTGCCTGCATGCCTGTGTGCAAGAGAGAGAACTCTCATTATCAGGTGTCTCCTGGACTAAAAGCCATGCTTAATTCATTTTATCCATACCACAGCCATTTGAACATTCAAATTTTCCAACAAGGCACATTTTCTAATGAAGTAGGAAGTGAAGTGCTCTGTTGAAAACAATGCAAAAACCTTCCCATAGTGTGATCTGCAGCCTGTATATTAAAAGTGGCTGCACACCAACGCACAAAAATGTTATATTTAGATTTGGAATAATAATCATACTCCTAATAATTCATTTAATTTGTAAAGCGTGTTTCTGCCACCCAAGGCGCATACACATGCCATAGTAAAAAATACAAAAATAGATTTCCCCTCACTCGGAGGACCTTGTCCAATGCTGCACTGAGGTCCAATGGTATGAGGATGCTGGCAGTCCCAGAGTCAGCACTCATGAAGAGGTCATTGGTGGCCTTTACCAGGGCAGTGTCGCTGCGGTGTCTAGCCCCAAAACTTGACTGGAAGGGCTCCAGTAGCTTGTGTAGCTTGTGAGGGGCCAGATGGTGTTGGAGGAGCTTACCAAGGAGCTTACCTGAAAAGGGCAGGTTGGAGTTCTCAAGGTCATCTCGGTCAGATCCAGGCTTTTTAAGTACTGGGTGAGCTGAGGAGAACATTGCTGTAGAACCATTGCTAGTGCACTGTCATTGCTAGGGGTGTCCCCATCTGGCTGTATTCGTAACCGTATCCCTAAATTGACAGTTAATAGTCAGATTGGCTGATAATCATGATCTAAAAAATGTAATTGTTTTTAAAATAGTTGAATTATTTAGAGCGCACTGCACTTCGCACTGTGACATGAAAGAGATGCGTGCTGGCTGCTAAAAACATATATTATTTTTTAGATCACGCATAATTACAAAAATACTCTTATCATAATCATATTGTGACAATTCTCCATATCGTTACGATACTAGTTTTGATGGAGTACTCAGAACAGCCCTAGTCTCAGTCCTCTACCAACCTGATCTTAATACAGTGCTTTATTAGCTAACTGCACTCGTCGTCTATGGAGAATAGCTATGAAAAAGGTCTATGGAGAATCTTTATTCAAGGTGTTTTTAGTCTAGGAATAGGTTCAATCTGGGTCCAGGAAATCATCACAATGAGTTTAATCAGGTGTGTTTAATTAGCGCTGGAGCAAAAGTGTGACACTGTTGCGGTCCTCGAGGACAAAAACTACCCCGCCGTTGGTTAAAGGAGAAGTCTGCCTGTACCACTTGCCAAGTTCCTTGTTGTGAGAGCATTTTGACTCAGATCCAACCCACTGGGCACACCACATCATTTCAAGATGGATAATTGGGTAATGTTTGGTTGATACGTTGATCAGTGAGATTATAAGCTATTTACTTGTATTTATTCAGGGGAGCTCATTTGCAATGGTGCCCGGAGGACAAACATTCCATAAATACCCCCCAACCCCAAAAAAGACAGCTATACATTGAAACAGGTTATTACAACAAGTTATAATAGTCAATTGAAACAATTGCACACTTCAGTGAACTCCTTTAATAGCAGAGTTTTAAACTGCCCTATCAGCACCAGGAAATCCAGGTGGAATTTGTTCTGTAAGGTATTCCATAACTGTGGTGCTTAAAACTAAAGGTGGATTTAACCAACTTTGGAGACAAGCGGGTCCTTGAGTTTACCAACAAATGGGTTTGGTATCTTATATTTCAACACCTCTTGATCTTTTCCACATTTTGGTGTGTTACAGCCAGTGTCACTGTTTTTTGGCAGAAATGCCTTCTGGAACATGTGAACTTTCATGTGCCTTAATAAAAAACGTGTATGCCATCTGTAAATACGAATCAAAATGTTTAATTACAAACCTTGTTGGTTAAGCCACAGAAAAAGTCAGCAACCTTCCCACTAGCCATTATTGGCTGAGATGAGTGTGCTGGACATGCCGAGAGAGGAGTTCGGATTGGTCTGCCATATAGAAGGTTTCTGTCTATTTGAGCTGGTCAGTCTGTGTTGGTAATCCTGTCGAACGCAGTAAAAAAAAATGTATTGTATAGTGAAGCTGCATAAGTGTTGCTCTCCACTTTCTGGAGGATCAAGTTTTGAAATCAGTGGAATTAGAGAATAATAGCTAAAGAGAGAGAACACCTGTCTCCGGATTACATCTTCAAATTAAGGGCAACCGTGGCATGGCATCTGTGACAGGGCGACGAGTCCATCATACATGATGATGTATACAGGTAAGACAATCTAGCGTCAGCTAGCTACATTTTCCAGATATTACACATTTCTAATTTTGACACAAGGTGGTTTTATGTCAAGTTAGTGTACTGTTAGCTAGCTAGCTAACATTAGCTGGCTGGCTCCCTAGCTAACATTACATGTATGATGTTATTATTTGTATCCCAGAACCATTTGTTTTGCTAGTTAGAACCTAATATGAGCTAGCTAACAATGAACCTGGTTGGTTAGCTCCCAGCAGATTCATGCAGGGTAGTACCGACATGATTTGGCACTATGTTCATTGTTGTTTAACTAGCTAACATTAGCTGGCTGGCTCGTTACGTGACGTGTGTGTGATCTTAAACATTGTTTACCTAACTAGGTTCATTGTTTACTAGCTAGCTAGCTAACTAGGTTCATTGTTTACTAGCTAGCTAGCTAGCTAGCTTTATGTCTTAAGCTAAAGTGTACAACACCCTTTGAATATGGCCCGTGTCAGTAAACATCAGCAAAAAAGTATAATGAAATTGTTGCCAGCAGAGCTGGTTAGGCTGTTTTTGGCATACATAACTGTAACTGCAATGGCATACATAACTGTACGTCTGCATACAGATTAATATTACAGGATTTAATACATGGACCAATATTATTTATATATCTATCTATAGAGAGTTTTTGTTCATATCCCAGAAATGTTCCATATGCACAAAAAGCGTATTTCTCTCAAATTTTGTGCACAAATTTGTTTACATCCCAAGAAGCTGATTAAACAGTATGATCATTACACAGGTGCACCTTGTGCTGGGACAATAATAGGCCACTCTAAAATGTGCCATTATGTCACACAACACAATGCCACAGATGTGGGCAATTGGTATGCTGACTGCAGGAAAATGTCATTTAAATTCTCTACCATAATCCACTTTCTATATATAATTATATGTGTTATTTTTGATTTAATACATTTTTGTTGTTTTTCCATGTTTTTTCTTTATTTTCTTATTTTACCCCTTTTTCTCCCCAATTTCTGTAATTTCTGTACACCTGGCGACTGTGTCAGTGTGCACTGCGCCCGGCCCACCAGAGGAGTTGCTAGTGCTCAATGGGACAAGGACATCCCTGCTGGCCAAACCCTCACCTAACCAGGATGACGCTGGGCCAATTGTGCGCCGCCCCATGGGTCTCCTGGTTGCAGCCGGCTGTGACAGAGCCTGGACTCGAACCCAGAATCTCTAGTGGCACAGCTAGCACTGCGATGCAGTGCCTTGCGCCACTCGGGAGGCCCTTCAACATATTTTTGAGAATTTGGAAGTATGTCCAACTGGCCTCATAATTGCAGACCAAGTGTATGTTGTCTTGTGGGTGAGTGGTTTGCTGGTTTTGCTGTCAATGTTGTGAGCAGAGTGCCCCGTGGTGGTGGGTTATGGTATGGACAGGCATAAGCTATGGACAACGAACACAATTGCATTTTATCGATGGCAATTTGAAGGCACAGAAATACTGTGAAGAGATCCTGAAGCCCATTGTCATGCCATTCATCTGCCACCATCACCTCATGTTTCAGCATGATAATGCAAGGCCCCATGTCATAACTATCTGTACACAATTCTTGGAAGCTGAAAATGTCCCAGTTCTTCCATGGCCTGCATACTCTCCAGACATGTCACACATTGAGCATGATGAGATGCCCTGGATTGACGTGTACGACAACGTGTTCCAGTTCCCGCCAATATCCAGCAACAGGCCACAATCAACAACCTGATCAACTCTATGCGAAGGAGATGTGTCGTGCTGCATGAGGCAAATGGTGGTCATACCAGCTACTGATGGGTTTTCTGCCCCTACTTTTTCACGGTATCTGTGACCAACAGATGCTTATCTGTTTTCCCAGTCATGTGAAATCCATAGATTAGGGCTTAATTAATTTATTTAAATTGACTGTTTTCCTTATGAACTGTAACTCATTAAATATTGAAAAATGTTGCATTTATTCAGTATAGTAAAGAGAGCAGGTCCCAGTACCGACCCCTGTGGTACACCTTTCATAATATCCAGGAAACTATACTTGACACCATCAGAAAGCACACATTGTATCCTGTTTGTCAGATAGCTCTTAAACCATTTGCAAGACTTACTTCCAGGCCCATTTAAGAATGAGTAGGGAATGGTCAACGATGTTGAATGCCTCAAAAAGCTCAAGAAATAGGGCAGCACAATGTTTTTTTACGATCTTAGCAATTTAATGCATCATCTAAAACAAGCATAGTGGCAGTGCTATGTCCAGTACTAAAATCAGACTGGTGCCTATTTAGAATAGAATGAGAAGTTTTTAAAAAGTTGTTAACTGGGAGTTGGTCAGGGATTCACCTTAAAAAGTCAGCTAAAAGTGAGTTGAGTTATCACTATGCTTTCAACCATCTAAAAGCACCACCGAATTCCAATGGAAAAACAATGTCCAGTTTATGTTTTAGTTGTCACCCAAATGTCTATCACTGCTCTTTCACAGCGAAGTTCAAATCAGATATTTCATTTATTTATTCATCAGTTTATTGTGTTATCACTCTGATTCATCTAAAAGCACAACCAAATTACCTGAATTGCAGTTGAGATTACATTAAAAGTACAAAATGCAAGTGATCAGTGCTGTAGAAATTCTGCACAGATTATTACAGCAATCGTGAAGATCTCCACAGACCTGCAATGACCTATACATGGTATCTTGAACATGTATGCTTTACAGGTATATGATTACAGAAGAAGAAATGTATAGGTACACTAACCTCAATGTGGCCATGGACGTGTTACTCATTTTAAGGTTGAATATTACATTAGTTTGTAAGATGGCCTTAACTTTTGGCTATTTACTGTATTAGAAAAGTGATATTGAATTGTGCTGGGTTGACAACGCATCCAAAAATATACATTTACATCTGAGCCGCTGGCATAATCTAAATGTTTTACTTTTATTTTTGGTTGATTTGGATATGTGAATCCAACTCATTTTTTTAACTTGGTAAGTTAATGGGCTATTTATTGTATTTCAAAAGGGAACTTGAATTCTTTGGTTTTCAATGCAATCGAATATCAACATTTGAAGGAGATTTCTCTTTCTCTTGGATACTTCCATCTGTTCCACTGACTTAGTCTGGCTTTAATTTCAGTTTGTCTACAAATTAATAATTGAGATGTTCGATGCACGTCTCCATCTCAACCAAAAATAGAAATAGAAAAATAGGACTAAATGAAACTTTAAATTGAGTTTCATTTGCTTTAGTCCTAGTCTTTGACTTTTGGTTGAGATTGAGACGTGAATCTGACATATCAATTATTAATTTGTAGACAAACTGGAATTAAAGCTAAAATAAGTCAGTGGCACAGATGGGACTATCCAGAGACAGGTCCTTCAATGTTTAATATTTGGTTGCATTGACAACCAAACACAATTCAATATCACTTAATATCATTACATTTTAAATCAGGGGTTGAAACCCTAGCCTAGGCCTATAATTACTCTACCAGTCAAAAGTTTAAGAACACCTACTCATTCAAGGGTTTTTCTTTATTTGTACTATTTTCTACATTCTAGAATAATAGTGAAGACATCAAAACTATGAAAAAAGAGATATGGAATCATCTAGTAACCAAAAACATTGTTAAATGAATCAAAATATATTTGCCTTGATGACAGCTTTGCACACTCTTGGCATTGGCAGTTAATACTTGGTGGAAGCATCTTTGACCGCACTCTTAGGGCAACATATATCCATTGTTTTGTCAAAATTGCTCAAGCGCTGTACATTTGGTTGGGAATCATTGATGGACAGGAAAATTGTAAATAAAAAAGTGTAATTGTGCCACTGAAAAACATCACTTTTCTAATACAGTAAATAGCCTAAAGTTAAGGCCATCTTACAAACTAATGTAAGCTGGGGTTAGGTTTTCAACTTTTACTTTGGCTTTGGTCCTTTCATGATCTGACAAACTCTCCATTCCCTGCTGGTGACAAGCATACCCATAAAGTGATGCTGCCAACACATTACTTGAAAATACAGAAATTACAGGCAGCACAATGTCACAACTGTGCAAAGAGTGTGTAGACGTTCACTAAGTAGACTTTGTCATCAGCTCCAGTTCAGGCAGTACATCTGACACTGAGGTGACCCACATCCTGGGGTCGCCTTTGGCAACAAGGACCGCCGGTGACACGAAGCATCATTCCGCGGTTCTCTTCCCTCCCCCTCACCTCTGGCTGTAAACCTTTCTCTGTCTCTATTTTTCTCTCTGTCATTCTCTTCCTCCCTCTACCTCACCTTTCATGTATTCTTGGGATCTATATTTAACATCAGATTTAGACAGTGAATGCTCACTTTTTGTATAGTCGAGCCCAGTCTTTGAGCCGAGGAGGTCAAAATGATGAGAGAAGGATATTGGCAAAGAACTTGAAACATTATGTAGACCTAGGAGGAAAGCTTTTAAGCTTTATTGGGAAAGCTTTTAAGAAATGATCTCAAGAGATTGTCCGAAAGACAGTACAGATAGAGATCATTAGTAGTTTAATGGTGGTGGTAGTAGTAATGGTAGTTGTAGTAGTACTGATGTAACGATGATGATGGTGGTAATAGTTTTAGTAGGTACAGATAGTAGTGGTAGTAATGCTAGTAGTGATGATGGTAGTCATAAGGAAAGCTAGTTAATTAATTTAATAGTAAAAGTAGTAACATGTTAAGCCCACTATTTTCCCTATTATTGATTTATTTATTTATTTATTTATTTATATTCTATTACTATTCACTGTTTTAATTATATTGTTCTAAGGCCTCCGGGCCAAACGGAATACCAGGGCTCGTTCTTACAGCACACCAAGACCAGCTGACAAGTGTCTTAACAGACATTTTCAATCTCTCCTTGTCGCAGTCTGTAATCCCAACACGTTTCAAACTGACCACAATTGTCCCTGTTCACAAGGATTCCAAGGTAATCTGCCTAAGTGACTGTCGCTCCGTACCACTCACATCTATAAGTATGGAGTGTTTTGAAAGGCTTGTCATGACACACATCAACACCATCATCCCAGACACCCTAGACCAACTCCAATTCACATACTGCCCCAACAAATCAACAGATGAACCAATCTCAATTGCACTTCACACTGCCCTTTCCCACCTGGACAAGGGGGTAAATTACTGTGAGAATGCTGTTCATAGACTACAGCTCAGCATTCAACACCATAGTCCCCTCTAACCTCTAAACTCTGGGTAGGCAACTAAACTCTATTCTATTGTGCTCTACTGTACTAAACTATATTCTACTGTCTACTGTATTACACTCTATTCTACTTTGCTCTACTGCACTAAACTCTATTCTACTGTGCGCTACTGTACTAAACTCCTACTGTGCTCTACTGTACTAAACTCTATTCTAATGTGCTAAACTCTATTCTACTGTGCTCTACTGTACTAAAGTCTATTCTACTGTACTAAAATCTTCTACTGTGATCTGCAGTACTAAACTCTATTCTACTGTTCTCTACTGTACTAAACCCTTCTACTGTGCTCTACTGTACTAAACTATATTCTACTGTACTAAACTCTTCTGCTGTGCTCTACTGTACTAAACTATTCTACTGTGCTCTACTGTACTAAACTCTATTCTACTGTGCTCTACTGTACTAAACTCTATTCTACTGAGCTCTACTGTACTAAACTCTATTCCACTGCTCTCTGTACTAAACTCTGTTCACTGTGCTCTGCTGTACTAAACTCTATTCTGCTGTGCTCTACTGTACTAAACTCTTCTACTGTGCTCTGCTGTACTAGGCTCTGTTCTGCTGTGCTCTGCTGTATTACACTATTCTGCTTTGCTCTGCTGTGCTAAACTCTATTCTACTGTGCTCTGCTGTGCTAAACACTTCTACTGTGCTCTACTGTACTAGGCTATATTCTACTGTACTAAACTCTGTTCTACTGCGCTCTGCTGTACTAAACTCTATTCTACTGTGCTCTACTGTACTAAACTCTATTCTACTGTACTCTATTGTACTAAACTCTATTCTACTGTACTAAACTCTATTCTACTGTGCCCTACTGTACTAAACTATATTCTAATGTACTCAACTCTATTCCACTGTGCTCTGTTGTACTAAACTCTTCTACTGTGCTCTACTGTACTAAACTCTATTCTGCTGTGCTCTACTGTACTAAACTCTTCTACTGTGCTCTACTGTACTAAACTCTATTCTACTGTGCTCTACTGTATTACACTATTCTACTTTGCTCTGCTGTACTAAACTCTGTTCTACTGTGCTCTGCTGTACTAAACAGCTTCTACTGTGCTCTGCTGTCTAGGCTATGTTCTGCTGTGCTAAGGCTCTGTTCTGCGGCTCTGCTGTGCTAAACTCTATTCTGCTGTGCTCTGCTGTACTAAGGCTCTATTCTACTGTGCTCTATTGTGCTAAGGCTCTGTTCTACTGTACTAAACTCTGTTCTACTGTGCCCTACTGTACTAAACTATGTTCTAATGTACTCAGCTCTATTCCACTGTGCTCTGTTGTACTAAACTCTTCTACTGTGCTCTACTGTACTAAACTCTATTCTACTGTACTAAACTCTATTCTACTGTACTAAACTCTATTCTACTATGCTCTACTGTACTAAATTCTTCTACTGTGCTCTACTGTACTACACTCTATTCTACTGTGCTCTACTGTACTAAGCTATATTCTACTGTACTAAACTCTTCTACTGTACTAAACTCTATTCTACTGTGCTCTACTGTACTAAACTACTCTTCTACTGTGCTCTACTGTACTAAACTCTTACACTGTACTGAACTCTATTCTACTGTGCTCTACTGTACTAAACTATATTTTGCTGTGCTAAACTCTGTTCTGCTGTGCTCTGCTGTGCTAAGGCTATTCTACTGTGCTCTTCTGTACTAGGCTCCTGCTGTGCTCTGCTGTGCTAAGGCTCTGTTCTAATGTGCTAAACTCTATTCTAATGTGCTAAACTCTATTCTACTGTGCTCTACTGTACTAAACTCTTCTACTGTGCTCTACTGTACTAAACTGTTCTACTGTGCTCTACTGTACTAAACTGTTCTACTGTGCTCTACTGTACTGAACTCTTCTACTGTGCTCTACTGTACTGAACTCTATTCTACTGTGCTCTACTGTACTAAAGTCTATTCCACTGTACTAAAATCTTCTACTGTGATCTGCAGTACTAAACTCTATCCTGCTGTGCTCTACTGTACTAAACTCTATTCTGCTGTGCTCTACTGTACTAAACTCTATTCTGCTGTGCTCTACTGTACTAAACTCTGTTCTGCTGTGCTCTACTGTACTAAGGCTCTGTTCACTGTGCTCTACTGTACTAAACTCTTCTGCTGTGCTCTGCTGTGCTAAGGCTCTGTTCTGCTGTGCTCTGCTGTACTAAATTCTGCTTTCTACTGTGGCTCTGTTCTGCTGTGCTCTGCTGTGCTCACTTCTGCTGTGCTCTGTTACTAAACTCTATTCTACTGTGCTCTATTGTACTAAACTCTATTCTACTGTGCTCTGCTGTGCTAAACTCTGTTCTACTGTGCTCTATTGTGCTAAAGCTCTGTTCTGCTGTACTGAACTCTATTCTACTGTGCCCTGCTGTACTAAACTCTGTTCTAATGTACTCAGCTCTATTCCACTGTGCTCTGTTGTGCTAAACTCTTCTACTGTGCTCTGCTGTGCTAAATTCTTCTACTGTGCTCTGCTGTACTAAGGCTCTGTTCTGCTGTGCTCTGCTGTGCTAAACTCTTCTACTTTGCTCTACTGCACTAAGGCTCTATTCTACTGTGCTCTGCTGTACTACACTCTATTCAACTGTGCTCTGCTGTGCTACTAAACTATGTTCTACTGTGCTAAACTCTTATGCTGTGCTGGATTCTGTTTTTGCTGTGCTCTGCTGTGCTAAACTATGTTCTGCTGTGCTAAGGCTCTGTTCTGCTGTGCTCTCTGTAACTGTGCTAGGCTCTGTTCTGCTCTGCTCTGCAACGTGCTAGGCTCTATTCTGCTGTGCTCTGCTGTGCTAGGCTCTGTTCTGCTGTGCTCTGCTGTGCTAAGGCTCCTACTGTGCTCTGCTGTACTAGGCTCTGTTCTAATGTGCTGGCTCTGTTCTGCTGTGCCCTACTGTGCTAAACTCTTCTACTGTGCTCTACTGTGCTAGCTCTTCTACTGTTCTCTGCTGTGCTAAGGCTCTTCTACTGTGCTCTGCTGTACTAGGCTCTGTTCTGCTCTGCTCTGCAATGCTAGGCTCTGTTCTGCTGTGCTCTGCAATACTAAGGCTCTATTCTGCTGTGCTCTGCAATACTAAGGCTCTGTTCTGCTGTGCTCTGCAATACTAAGGCTCTGTTCTGCTGTTCTCTGCTGTGCTAAAGATCTTCTACTTCTCTACTGTACTAAACTCTTCTACTGTGCTCTACTGTACTAAATTCTTCTACTGTGCTCTACTGTACTAAACTCTTCTACTGTGCTCTACTGTACTGAACTCTATTCTACTGTGCTCTACTGTACTAAAGTCTATTCTACTGTACTAAAATCTTCTACTGTGATCTGCAGTACTAAACTCTATTCTACTGTGATCTGCAGTACTAAACTCTATTCTACTGTGCTCTACTGTACTAAACTCTATTCTGCTGTGCTCTGCTGTACTAAACTCTATTCCACTGTGCTCTGCTGTACTAAACTGTTCCACTGTGTCTGCTGTGCTAGGCTCTGTTCTGCTGTGCTCTGCTGTGCTAAAGCTCCTCTGTGCTCTGCTGTGCTGCTCCTGTTCTGTGCTCTGCTGTACTAAACTCTTCTACTGTTCTCTGCTGTGCTAAACTCTTCTACTGTGCTCTACTGTGCTAAACTCTTCTACTGTGCTCTACTGTGCTAAATTCTTCTGCTGTGCTCTGCTGTGCTAAACTCTTCTACTGTGCTCTACTGTGCTAGACTCTTCTACTGTGCTCTACTGTGCTGAACTCTATTCTGCTGTGCTCTACTGTGCTAAAGTCTGTTCTGCTGTGCTAAAATCTTCTACTGTGATCTGCAGTACTAAACTCTATTCTACTGTGATCTGCAGTACTAAACTCTATTCTACTGTGCTCTACTGTACTACACTCTATTCAACTGTGCTCTACTGTACTAAACTATGTTCTACTGTACTAAACTCTATTCTGCTGTTCTGCTGTGCTAGGCTCTGTTCTGCTCTGCTCTGTTGTGCTAAAGGCTCTGTTCTGCTGTGCTGCTGTGCTAAAGATCTGTTCTGCTGTGTATGTAACTGTGCTAGGCTCTGTTCTGCTGTGTCTGCTGTGCTAGGCTCCTGCTGCTGTAATCTGCTGTGCTAGGCTCTGTTCTAATGTGCTAAGCTCTGTTCTGCTGTGCCCTGCTGTGCTAAGCTCTTCTGCTGTGCTCTGCTGTGCTAAGGCTCTTCTACTGTTCTCTGCTGTGCTAGGCTCTTCTGCTGTGCTCTGCTGTGCTAGGCTCTGTTCTGCTCTCTGCTCTGCTGTGCTAGGCTCTGTTCTGCTGTCTGCTGTAGGCTCTGTTCTGCTCTGCTCTGCTGTGCTAAGGCTCTGTTCTGCTGTGTCTGTGCTGTGCTAAGGCTCTGTTCTGCTGTTCTCTGCTGTGCTAAAGATCTTCTACTGTGCTCTGCTGTGCTAAACTCTTCTCTGTGCTCTGCTGTGCTGAACTCTGTTCTGCTGTGCTCTACTGTACTAAATTCTTCTACTGTGCTCTACTGTACTAAACTCTTCTACTGTGCTCTACTGTACTGAACTCTATTCTACTGTGCTCTACTGTACTAAAGTCTATTCTACTGTACTAAAATCTTCTACTGTGATCTGCAGTACTAAACTCTATTCTACTGTGATCTGCAGTACTAAACTCTATTCTACTGTGCTCTACTGTACTAAACTCTATTCTGCTGTGCTCTACTGTACTAAACTCTATTCCGCTGTGCTCTACTGTACTCTGCTGTGCTCTTCTCCTGTGCTCTGCTGTGCCTAGGCTCTGTTTCTGCTGTGCTCTGCCTACTAGGCTCCTGCTGTGTCTGTAAAGGCTCTGTTCTGCTGTACTAGGCTCCTGCTGTGCTCTGCTGTGCTAGGCTCTTCTGCTGTGCTCTGCTGTGCTAGGCTCTGTTCTACTGTGCTCTGCTGTACTAAACTCTTCTACTGTGCTCTACTGTGCTAGGCTCTTCTGCTGTTCTCTACTGTGCTAAACTCTTCTACTGTGCTCTACTGTACTAAACTCTTCTACTGTGCTCTACTGTGCTAAATTCTTCTACTGTGCTCTGCTGTACTAAACTCTTCTACTGTGCTCTGCTGTACTGAACTCTATTCTACTGTGCTCTACTGTACTAAAGTCTATTCTACTGTACTAAAATCTTCTACTGTGATCTGCAGTACTAAACTCTATTCTACTGTGATCTGCAGTACTAAACTCTATTCTACTGTGCTCTACTGTACTAATCTCTATTCTGCTGTGCTCTACTGTACTAAACTCTGTTCTGCTGTGCTCTACTGTGCTAAACTGTTCACTGTGCTCTGCTGTGCTAAGGCTCTGTTCTGCTGTGCTCTGCTGTGCTAAGGCTCTGTTCTGCTGTGCTCTACTGTGCTAGGCTCTGTTCTGCTGTGCTCTGCTGTGCTGCACTCTGTTCTGCTGTGCTCTGCTGTGCTAGGCTCTGTTCTGCTGTGCTAGGCTCTGTTCTACTGTGCTCTGCTGTACTAAAGCTCTTCTGCTGTGCTCTGCTGTGCTAGGCTCTGTTCTACTGTGCTCTGCTGTGCTAGGCTCTTCTGCTGTGCTCTGCTGTGCTAGGCTCTGTTCTACTGTTCTCTGTTGTGCTAAACTCTGTTCTGCTGTGCTCTGCTGTGCTAGGCTATTCTGCTGTGCTAGGCTCTGTTCTGCTGTGGCTCTGCTGTGCTAGGCTCTGTTCTGCTGTGCTCTACTGTACTAAGGCTCTGTTCTGCTGTGCTCTGCTGTGCTAAAGGCTCTGTTCTGCTGTGCTAAACTCTGCTGTACTCAGCTCTATTCCACTGCTGTGCTCTGCTGTACTAAACTCTTCTACTGTGCTCTGCTGTGCTAGGCTCTGTTCTGCTGTGCTAAGTTCTTCTACTGTGCTCTGCTGTGCTAAATTCTTCTACTGTGCTCTACTGTGCTAAACTATTCTACTGTACTAAACTCTTCTGCTTTGCTAGGCTCTGTTCTGCTGTGCTCTTCTGCTGTACTAGGCTCTGTTCTGCTGTGCTAAGGCTCTGTTCTGCTGTGCTCTACTGTGCTAGGCTCTGTTCTGCTGTGTCTGCTGTGCTAGGCTCTGTTCTGCTGTGTCTGCTGTGCTAGGCTCTGTTCTGCTGTGCTCTGCTGTACTAAACTCTCTTCTGCTGTTCTCTGCTGTGCTAAACTCTTCTACTGTGCTCTACTGTACTAAACTCTTCTACTGTGCTCTACTGAACTCTATTCTACTGTGCTCTACTGTACTAAAGTCTATTCTACTGTACTAAAATCTTCTACTGTGATCTGCAGTACTAAACTCTATTCTACTGTGATCTGCTGTACTAAACTCTATTCTACTGTGCTCTACTGCTGTGCTAAAGCTCTGTTCACTGTGCTCTGCTGTGCTAAGCTCTTTCTGTGCTCTGCTGTACTAAACTCTGTTCTGCTGTGCTCTGCTGTACTAAACTCTGTTCTACTGTGCTCTACTGTACAAAATGCTCTGTTCTACTGTGCTCTACTGTGCTATGCTCTATTCTTCTACTGTGCTAAAGCTCTGTTCACTGTTCTGCTGTACTAAACTGTTCACTGTGCTCTGCTGTACTAGGCTCTGTTCTGCTGTGCTCTGCTGTGCTAAGGCTCTGTTCTGCTGTGCTCTGCTGTACTAGGCTCTGTTCTGCTGTTCTCTGTTGTGCTAAACTCTTCTGCTGTGCTCTGCTGTGCTAGGCTCTGTTCTGCTGTGCTAGGCTCTGTTCTGCTGTGCTCTGCTGTGCTAGGCTCTGTTCTGCTGTGCTCTGCTGTGCTAAGGCTCTCTTCTGCTGTGCTCTGCTGTGCTAGGCTCTGTTCTGCTGTGCTCTGCTGTGCTAAAGGCTCTGTTCACTGTGCTCTGCTGTGCTAAAGGCTGTTCACTGTGCTCTGCTGTGCTAGGCTCTGTTCTGCTGTGCTCTGCTGTGCTAAGAAGCTCTGTTCTGCTGTGCTAAATTCTTCTGCTGTGCTCTGCTGTGCTAGGCTTCTTCTACTGTGCTCTGCTGTGCTAAGGCTATGTTCTGCTGTGCCTGCTCTTCTGCTTTGCTAGGCTCTGTTCTGCTGTGCTAAAGCTCTTCTGCTGTGCTAGGCTCTGTTCTGCTGTAGGCTCTGTTCTGCTGATCTGCTGTACTAAGGCTCTATTCTGCTGTGTCTCTGTGCTAGGCTCTGTTCTGCTGTATCTGCTGTGCTAAACTCTGTTCTGCTGTGCTCTGCTGTACTAAACTCTTCTGCTGTGCTCTGCTGTACTAAAGGCTCTTCTACTGTGCTCTGCTGTGCTAGGCTCTTCTGCTGTGCTCTACTGTCCTAACTCTGTTCTGCTGTGCTCTACTGTACTAAACTCTATTCTGTTCTGCTGTACTAAAATCTTCTACTGTTCTGCTGTGCTAGGCTCTGTTCTGCTGTGCTCTGCTGTACTAAAGCTCTATTTCACTCTACTGCTAGGCTCTGTTCCACTGTGCTCTGCTGTGCTAAAGGCTCTGTTCTGCTGTGCTCTGCTGTGCTAAGGCTCTGTTCTGCTGTGCTCTGCTGTACTAAGGCTCTGTTCTGCTGTGCTCTGCTGTGCTAAATGTTTCTGCTGTGCTCTGCTGTGCTATGCTCTGTTCTGCTGTGCTCTGCTGTGCTAGGCTCTGTTCTGCTGTGCTCTGCTGTGCTAGGCTCTGTTCTACTGTGCTCTGCTGTGCTAGGCTCTGTTCTGCTGTGTCTGCTGTGCTAGGCTCTGTTCTGCTGTGCTCTGCTGTGCTAGGCTCTGTTCTGCTGTTCTCTGTACTAAACTCTTCTGCTGTTCTGCTGTGCTAGGCTCTGTTCTGCTGTGCTAGGCTCTGTTCTGCTGTGCTCTGCTGTGCTAAGGCTCTGTTCTGCTGTGCTCTGCTGTGCTGGCTCTTCTGCTGTGCTCTGCTGTGCTAAAGGCTCTGTTCTGCTGTGCTCTGCTGTGCTAGGCTCTGTTCACTGTGCTCTGCTGTACTAAACTCTTCCACTGTGCTCTGCTGTGCTAAAGCTCTGTTCTGCTGTGCTCTGCTGTGCTGCAGCTCTGTTCTGCTGTGCTCTGCTGTACTAAAGCTCTGTTCTGCTGTGCTCTGCTGTGCTAAACTCTGTTCTGCTGTGCTCTGCTCTGCTAGGCTCTGTTCTGCTACTGTGCTAGGCTCTGTTCTGCTGTGCTCTGCTGTGCTAGGCTCTGTTCTGCTGTGCTCTGCTGTGCTAGGCTCTGTTCTGCTACTTTGCTCTACTGCTCTGTTCTACTGTCTACTGTACTAAACTATGTTCTACTGTCTAAACTCTATTCTACTGTGCTCTGCTGTGCTAAGGCTCTATTCTGCTCTGCTCTGCTGTACTAAACTCTATTCTACTGTGCTCTGCTGTACTAAAGCTCTATTCTACTGTGCTAAAATCTTCTACTGTGATCTGCAGTACTAAACTCTATTCTACTGTGATCTGCAGTACTAAACTCTATTCTACTGTGCTCTACTGTACTAAACTCTATTCTGCTGTGCTCTACTGTACTAAACTCTTCTACTGTACTAAAGTCTATTCTACTGTGCTAAAATCTTCTACTGTGATCTGCAGTACTAAACTCTATTCTACTGTGATCTGCAGTACTAAACTCTATTCACTGTGCTCTACTGCACTAAACTCTATTCTACTGTGCTCTACTGTGCTAAACTCTTCTACTGTGCTCTGCTGTGCTAAACTCTTCTGCTGTGTCTGCTGTGCCCTAGGCTCTGTTCTGCTGTTCTCTGTTGTGCTAAGGCTCTTCTGCTGTGCTCTGCTGTGCTAAAGGCTATGTTCTGCTGTGCTAGGCTCTGTTCTGCTGTGCTCTGCTGTGCTAGGCTCTGTTCTGCTGTGCTCTGCTGTGCTAGGCTCTGTTCTGCTGTGCTCTATTGTGCTAGGCTCTGTTCTGCTGTGCTAGGCTCTGTTCTAATGTGCTCAGCTCTGTTCCACTGTGCTCTGCTGTGCTAAGGCTCTGTTCTGCTGTGCTCTGCTGTGCTAGGCTCTGTTCTGCTGTGCTCTGCTGTGCTAAGGCTCTGTTCTGCTGTACAAAATTCTTCTACTGTGCTTGCTCTGTTCTTCTGCTGTGCTCTGCTGTGCTAGGCTCTGTTCTGCTGTGCTCTGCTGTGCTAATCTCTGTTCTGCTGTGCTGCTCTTCTGCTGTGCTAGGCTCTGTTCTGCTGTGCTCTGCTGTGCTAGGCTCTCTTCTGCTGTGCTCTGCTGTGCTAGGCTCTGTTCTGCTGTGCTCTGCTGTGCTAGGCTCTGTTCTGCTGTGCTCTGCTGTACTAAACTCTTCTCTGTGCTCTACTGTGCTAAACTCTTCTACTGTGCTCTACTGTACTAAACTCTTCTACTGTGCTCTACTGTACTAAACTCTATTCTACTGTGCTCTACTGTACTAAAGTCTATTCTACTGTACTAAAATCTTCTACTGTGATCTGCAGTACTAAACTCTATTCTACTGTGATCTGCAGTACTAAACTCTATTCTACTGTGCTCTACTGTACTAAACTCTATTCTGCTGTGCTCTACTGTACTAAACTCTATTCCACTGTGCTCTACTGTACTAAATTCTTCTACTGTGTTCTGCTGTACTAAATTCTTCTACTTTGCTCTGCTGCTAAAGGCTCTGTTCTGCTGTGCTCTGCTGTGCTAGGCACTCTGTTCTGCTGTGTCTGCTGTGCTAGGCTATGTTCTGCTGTGCTAGGCTCTGTTCTGCTGTGTCTGCTGTGCTAAGGCTCTTCTGCTGTGCTAGGCTATGTTCTGCTGTTCTCTGCTGTGCTAAGGCTCTTCTGCTGTGCTCTGCTGTGCTAAGGCTCTTCTGCTGTGCTCTGCTGTGCTAAGGCTCTGTTCTGCTGTGCTCTGCTGTGCTAGGCTCTATTCTACTGTTCTGCTGTGCTAAGGCTCTGTTCTGCTGTGCTAAAGGCTCTGTTCTGCTGTTCTGCTGTGCTAAATCTATTCTGCTGTGATCTGCTGTGCTAAAGTTCTTCTACTGTTCTGCTGTGCTAGGCTATGTTCTGCTGTGCTAGGCTCTGATCTGCTGCTCTGCTAAGGCTCTGTTCTGCTGTGCTCTGCTGTGCTAGGCTCTGTTCTGCTGTGCTGCTCTAGGCTCTGCTGTGCTCTGCTGTACTAAACTCTTCTTCTGTGCTCTGCTGTGCTAGGCTTCTTCTACTGTGCTCTACTGTGCTAAACTCTTCCACTGTGCTCTACTGTACTAAACTCTTCTACTGTGCTCTACTGTACTAAACTCTTCTACTGTACTGAACTCTATTCTACTGTGCTCTGCTGTGCTAAAGTCTATTCTGCTACTGTACTAAAATCTTCTACTGTGATCTGCTGTACTAAACTCTATTCTACTGTGATCTGCTGTACTAAACTCTATTCACTGTGCTCTGCTGCTAGGCTCTATTCTACTGTGCTCTGCTGTACTAAACTCTATTCTACTGTGCTCTGCTGTACTAAAGCTCTTCTACTGTTCTGCTGTGCTAAACTCTGTTCTACTGTGATCTGCTGTACTAAACTCTATTCTGCTGTGCTCTGCTGCACTAAAGCTCTATTCTACTGTGCTCTGCTGTGCTAAACTCTTCTACTGTGCTCTGCTGTACTAAACTCTTCTACTGTGCTCTGCTGTGCTAAGGCTCTGTTCTACTGTTCTCTGTTGTACTAAACTCTTCTGTGCTCTGCTGTGCTAGGCTCTGCTGCTGCTGTGCTAGGCTCTGTTCTGCTGTGTTCTGCTGTGCTAAGGCTCTGTTCTGCTGTGCTCTGCTGTGCTAGGCTCTGTTCTGCTGTGCTCTGCTGTGCTAAAGGCTCTGTTCTGCTGTGCTCTAGGCTCTGTTCTATGTGCTCAGCTCTATTCCACTGTGCTC
Organism: Oncorhynchus tshawytscha; assembly: GCF_018296145.1. Lineage (NCBI taxonomy): Eukaryota > Metazoa > Chordata > Actinopteri > Salmoniformes > Salmonidae > Oncorhynchus > Oncorhynchus tshawytscha. The sequence goes on along the minus strand of NC_056438.1, from coordinate 40,331,432 downwards.
TGCTGTACTAAACTCTATTCTGCTGTGCTCTGCTGTGCTAAAGCTCTATTCTGCTGTGCTCTCTGCTGTGCTAGGCTCTGTTCTGCTGTGCAAAGGTTCTTCTACTGTGCTCTGCTGTGCTAGGCTCTTCTGCTGTGCTCTGCTGTACTAGGCTCTGTTCTGCTGTGCTCTGCTGTGCTAGGCTATGTTCTGCTGTGCTAGGCTCTGCTGTGCTAGGCTCTGTTCTGCTGTGCTCTGCTGTGCTAGGCTATGTTCTGCTGTGCTAGGCTCTGTTCTGCTGTGCTAGGCTCTGTTCTGCTGTGCTCTGCTGTACTAAACTCTATTCTGCTGTGCTCTGCTGTACTAAACTCCTTCTACTGTGCTCTACTGTACTAAACTCTCTTCTACTGTGCTCTACTGTACTAAACTCTATTCTACTGTGATCTACTGTACTAAACTCTATTCTACTGTGCTCTGCTGTACTAAACTCTATTCTACTGTGCTCTGCTGTACTAAACTCTATTCTGTTCTGCTGTGCTCTGCTGTGCTAAGCTCTGTTCTCTTCTTCTGTGCTCTGCTGTGCTAAGGCTCTGTTCTGCTGTGCTCTGCTGTGCTAAGGCTCTCTTCCACTGTTCTCTGACTAAGGCTCTTCTGCTGTGTCTGAACTCTGTTCTGCTGTTCTGCTGTGCTAAACTCTTCTACTGTACTGGACTCTATTCTACTGTGCTCTACTGTACTAAAGTCTATTCTGCTGTGCTAAAGCTCTTCTACTGTGATCTGCTGTACTGAACTCTATTCTACTGTGCTCTACTGTACTAAACTCTATTCTGCTGTGCTCTACTGTACTAAACTATTCACTGTGATCTACTGTTCTAAACTATTCCACTGTGCTCTGCTGTGCTAAACTCTATTCTGTGCTCTGCTGTGCTGCTCTGTTCTGCTGTGCTAGGCTCTGTTCTGCTGTGTCTGCTGTACTAAAGCTCTGTTCTGCTGTGCTCTGCTGTGCTAGGCTCTGTTCTACTGTGCTCTGCTGTGCTAGGCTCTGTTCTGCTGTGCTCTGCTGTGCTAAGGCTCTGTTCTGCTGTTCTGCTGTGCTAGGCTATGTTCTGCTGGACTAGGCTCTTCTGCTGTGCTCTGCTGTGCTAGGCTCTGTTCTGCTGTGCTAGGCTCTGTTCTGCTGTGTCTGCTGTGCTAGGCTCTGTTCTGCTGTGCTCTGCTGTGCTAGGCTCTGTTCTGCTGTGCTCTGCTGTGCTAAGGCTCTGTTCTGCTGTGCTCTGCTGTGCTAGGCTCTGTTCTGCTGTTCTGCTGTGCTAGGCTATGTTCTGCTGTGCTCTGCTGTGCTAAGGCTCTGTTCTGCTGTGCTCTGCTGTGCTAGGCTCTGTTCTACTGTGCTCTGCTGTGCTAGGCTCTGTTCTGCTGTGCTCTGCTGTGCTAAGGCTCTGTTCTGCTGTGTCTGCTGTGCTAGGCTCTGTTCTGCTCTACTGCTCTGCTGTGCTAAGGCTCTTTCTGCTGTGCTCTGCTGTGCTAGGCTCTGTTCTGCTGATCTGCTGTGCTAAGGCTCTGTTCTGCTGTGTCTGCTGTGCTAGGCTCTGTTCTGCTGTGCTCTGCTGTGCTAGGCTCTTCTGCTGTCTCTGCTGTGCTAAGGCTCTGTTCTGCTGTGCTCTGCTGTGCTAGGCTCTGTTCTGCTGTGCTCTGCTGTGCTAAGGCTCTCTTCTGCTGTGCTCTGCTGTGCTAGGCTCTGTTCTGCTGTGCTAGGCTATGTTCTGCTGTTCTCTGCTGTGCTAAAATGTTCTGCTGTGATCTGCTGTGCTAGGCTCTGTTCTGCTGTGTCTGCTGTGCTAGGCTCTGTTCTGCTGTAATCTGCTGTGCTAGGCTCTGTTCTGCTGTGTCTGCTGTGCTAGGCTCACTATTCTGCTGTGCTAGGCTCTTCTTCTGTGTCTCTAACTCTGCTGTGCTAGGCTCTGTTCTGCTGTGCTCTACTGTGCTAAACTCTTCCACTGTGCTCTGCTGTGCTAGGCTCTTCTGCTGTGCTGGACTCTATTCTACTGTGCTCTACTGTACTAAACTCTTCTACTGTGCTGAACTCTATTCTACTGTGCTCTGCTGTGCTAAAGCTCTATTCTACTGTACTAAAATATTCTACTGTGATCTGCAGTACTGAACTCTATTCTACTGTGCTCTACTGTACTAAACACTATTCTGCTGTGCTCTACTGTGCTAAACTATTCCACTGTGATCTACTGTACTAAACTATTCCACTGTGCTCTACTGTACCAGGCTCTGTTCTGCTGTGCTCTACTGTGCTAAAGGTCTATTCTGCTGTACTAAAGGCTCTGTTCAGCTGTGCTCTGCTGTGCTAGGCTCTGTTCCACTGTGCTCTGCTGTGCTAAACTGTTCCACTGTGCTCTCTGTGCTAGGCTCTGTTCTGCTGTGTCTGCTGTGCTAAAGCTCTGTTCTGCTGCTCTGCTGTGCTAAGCTATGTTCTGCTGGACTAAACTCTTCTGCTGTGTCTGCTGCTAGGCTCTGTTCTGCTGTGCTAGGCTCTGTTCTGCTGTGCTCTGTTGTGCTAGGCTCTGTTCTGCTGTGCTCTGCTGTACTAAAGTCTATTCTACTGTACTAAAATCTGCTACTGTGATCTGCAGTACTAGACTCTATTCTACTGTGATCTGCAGTACTAAACTCTATTCTACTGTGCTCTACTGTACTAAACTATATTCTACTGTGCTCTGCTGTACTAGGCTCTATTCTACTGTTCTCTGCTGTGCTAAGCTGCTCTGTTCTGCTCTCTGCTGTGCTAGGCTCTGTTCTCTGCTAGGCTCTGTTCTGCTGTGCTCTGCTGTGCTAAAGCTGTTCTGCTGTGCTCTGCTGTGCTAGGCTCTGTTCTGCTGTGTCTGCTGTGCTAGGCTCTGTTCTGCTGTGTCTGCTGTGCTAGGCTCTGTTCTGCTGTGTCTGCTGTGCTAGGCTCTGTTCTGCTGTTCTGCTGTGCTAGGCTCTGTTCTGCTGTGTCTGCTGTGCTAGGCTCTGTTCTGCTGTTCTGCTGTGCTAGGCTCTGTTCTGCTGTGCTCTGCTGTGCTAGGCTCTGTTCTGCTGTGCTCTGCTGTGCTAGGCTCTCTTCTGCTGTGCTCTGCTGTGCTAGGCTCTGTTCTGCTGTGCTAAAGGCTCTGTTCTGCTGTGCTCTGCTGTGCTAAAGTTCTTCTGCTGTGCTAAAAATTCTTCTGCTTTGTCTGCTGTGCTAGGCTCTGTTCTGCTGTGTCTGCTGTGCTAGGCTCTGTTCTGCTGTTCTGCTGTGCTAGGCTATGTTCTGCTGTGCTAGGCTATGTTCTGCTGTTCTCTGCTGTGCTAGGCTGTTCTGCTGTTCTGCTGTGCTAGGCTCTGTTCTGCTGTGCTAGGCTCTGTTCTGCTGTGCTCTGCTGTGCTAGGCTCTGTTCTGCTGTGTCTGCTGTGCTAGGCTCTGTTCTGCTGTGCTCTGCTGTGCTAGGCTCTGTTCTGCTGTGTCTGCTGTGCTAGGCTCTTCTGCTGTGCTCTGCTGTGCTAGGCTCTGTTCTGCTGTGTCTGCTGTGCTAGGCTCTGTTCTGCTGTGTCTGCTGTGCTAGGCTCTGTTCTGCTGTCTGCTGTGCTAGGCTCTGTTCTGCTGTGCTCTGCTGTGCTGCTCTCTTCTGCTGTGCTCTGCTGTGCTAGGCTCTCTTCTGCTGTGTCTGCTGTGCTAGGCTCTGTTCTGCTGTGCTAGGCTCTGTTCTGCTGTGTCTGCTGTGAGTTCTTCTGCTGTGCTAGGTTCTTCTGCTTTGCTCTGCTGCTAGGCTCTATGCTGCTGTGCTCTGCTGTGCTGCACTCTGTTCTGCTGCTCTGCTGTGCTAGGCTATGTTCTGCTGTGCTAGGCTATGTTCTGCTGTTCTCTGCTGTGCTAGGCTATTCTGCTGTGTCTGCTGTGCTAGGCTATGTTCTGCTGTGCTAAACCCTTCTGCTATGTGTCTGCTTTGCTAGGCTCTGTTATGCTGTGTCTGCTGTGCTAGGCTCTGTTCTGCTGTGCTAAGTCATTCTGCTGTTCTGCTGTGCTAAGGCTATGTTTGACTGTGCCTAGGCTCTTCTGTTCTGTTGTGCTAAGCTCTTCTGCTGTGCTCTGCTGTGCTAGGCTCTGTTCTGCTGTGCTAGGCTCTGTTCTGCTGTCTGCTGTGCTAGGCTCTGTTCTGCTGTGTCTGCTGTGCTAGGCTCTGTTCTGCTGTGTCTGCTGTGCTAGGCTCTGTTCTGCTGTTGTCTGCTGTGCTAGGCTCTTCTGCTGTGCTCTGCTGTGCTAGGCTATGTTCTGCTGTATCTGCTGTGCTAGGCTCTGTTCTGCTGTGTCTGCTGTGCTAGGCTCTGTTCTGCTGTGTCTGCTGTGCTAGGCTCTGTTCTGCTGTGTCTGCTGTGCTAGGCTCTGTTCTGCTGTGTCTGCTGTGCTAGGCTCTGTTCTGCTGTGTCTGCTGTGCTAGGCTCTGTTCTGCTGTGTCTGCTGTGCTAGGCTCTTCTGCTGTGCTCTGCTGTGCTAGGCTCTGTTCTGCTGTGTCTGCTGTGCTAGGCTCTGTTCTGCTGTGCTCTGCTGTGCTAGGCTCTGTTCTGCTGTGTCTGCTGTGCTAGGCTCTTCTGCTGTGTCTGCTGTGCTAGGCTCTGTTCTGCTGTGTCTGCTGTGCTAGGCTCTGTTCTGCTGTGCTCTGCTGTGCTAAAGCTCTCTTCTCTGTTCTGCTGTGCTAGGCTCTGTTCTGCTGTGCTAGGCTCTGTTCTGCTGTGCTCTGCTGTGCTAAGGTTCTTCTGCTGTGTTCTGCTGTGCTAAGTTCTTCTGCTTATCTCTGCTGTGCTAGGCTCTATTCTGCTGTTCTGCTGTGCTGCACTCTGTTCTGCTGTGCTCTGCTGTGCTAGGCTCTGTTATGCTGTATCTGCTGTGCTAGGCTCTGTTCTGCTGTGCTAGGCTCTGTTCCTGTGTCTGCTGTGCTAGGCTGTTCACTGTTCTGCTGTGCTAAACTCTTCTGCTGTGCTAGGCTCTGTTCTGCTGTGCTCTGCTGTGCTAGGCTCTGTTCTGCTGTGTCTGCTGTGCTAAACTCTTCTGCTGTGCTCTGCTGTGCTAAGGCTCTGTTCTACTGTGCTCTACTGTGCTAGGCTCTGTTCTACTGTGCTAAAGTCTATTCTACTGTACTAAAATCTTCTACTGTGATCTGCAGTACTAAACTCTATTCTACTGTGATCTGCAGTACTAAACTCTATTCTACTGTGCTCTGCTGTACTAAACTCTATTCACTGTGCTCTGCTGTGCTAAACTCTTCTGCTGTGCTCTGCTGTGCTAAGGCTATGTTCTGCTGTGCTCTGCTGTGCTAGGCTCTGTTCTGCTGTGTCTGCTGTGCTAGGCTCTGTTCTGCTGTGTCTGCTGTGCTAGGCTCTGTTCTGCTGTGTCTGCTGTGCTAGGCTCTTCTGCTGTGTCTGCTGTGCTAGGCTCTGTTCTGCTGTGCTCTGCTGTGCTAGGCTCTGTTCTGCTGTGCTCTGCTGTGCTAGGCTCTGTTCTGCTGTGTCTGCTGTGCTAGGCTCTCTTCTGCTGTGCTCTGCTGTGCTAGGCTCTGTTCTGCTGTGCTAAGGCTCTGTTCTGCTGTGCTCTGCTGTGCTAGATTCTTCTGCTGTGTTCTGCTGTGCTAAGTTCTTCTGCTTATCTCTGCTGCTAGGCTCTATGCTACTGTGTCTGCTGTGCTGCACTCTGTTCTGCTGTGTCTGCTGTGCTAAAGGCTCTGTTATGCTGTGCTCTGCTGTGCTAGGCTCTGTTCTGCTGTGCTAGGCTCTGTTCACTGTGCTCTGCTGTGCTAGGCTCTGTTCCACTGTGTCTCTGCTGGCTAAACTCTTCTGCTGTGCTAGGCTCTGTTCTGCTGTGCTCTACTGTGCTAAGGCTCTGTTCTGCTGTGCTCTACTGTGCTAGGCTCTGTTCTACTGTGCTCTACTGTACTAAACTCTTCTACTGTGCTCTACTGTACTAAAGTCTATTCTACTGTACTAAAATCTTCTACTGTGATCTGCAGTACTAAACTCTATTCTACTGTGATCTGCAGTACTAAACTCTATTCTACTGTCCTCTACTGTACTAAACTCTATTCTGCTGTGCTCTGCTGTACTAAACTCTGTTCCGCTGTGCTCTGCTGTGCTAAATTCTTCTGCTGTGATTTCTGCTGTGCTAAATTCTTCTGCTGTCTGCTGTGCTAGGCTCTGTTCTGCTGTGCTAGGCTCTGTTCTGCTGTGCTAGGCTATGTTCTGCTGTGCTAGGCTCTGTTCTGCTGTGTAATCTGCTGTGCTAGGCTCTGTTCTGCTGTGTCTGCTGTGCTAGGCTCTGTTCTGCTGTGCTCTGCTGTGCTAAACTCTTCTGCTGTGCTCTACTGTACTAAACTCTTCTCTGTGCTCTGCTGTGCTAAACTCTTCTACTGTGCTCTACTGTACTGAACTCTATTCTACTGTGCTCTACTGTACTAAAGTCTATTCTACTGTACTAAAATCTTCTACTGTGATCTGCAGTACTAAACTCTATTCTACTGTGATCTGCAGTACTAAACTCTATTCTACTGTGATCTGCAGTACTAAACTCTATTCTACTGTGCTCTACTGTACTAAACTCTATTCTGCTGTGCTCTACTGTACTAAACTCTATTCTGCTGTGTCTACTGTGCTAGGCTCTGTTCTGCTGTGCTCTGCTGTGCTAGGCTCTGTTCTGCTGTGCTCTGCTGTGCTAAGGCTCTTCTGCTGTGCTCTGCTGTGCTAGGCTCTGTTCTGCTGTGTCTGCTGTGCTAGGCTCTGTTCTGCTGTGCTCTGCTGTGCTAGGCTCTGTTCTGCTGTGCTCTGCTGTGCTAAAGCTCTTCTACTGTTCTCTGCTGTGCTAGGCTCTGTTCTGCTGTGCTCTGCTGTGCTAGGCTCTGTTCTGCTGTGCTCTGCTGTGCTAGGCTTCTTCTGCTGTGTTCTGCTGTGCTAAGTTCTTCTGCTTATCTCTGCTGCCTAGGCTCTATGCTGCTGTGCTCTGCTGTGCTAGGCTCTGTTCTGCTGTGTCTGCTGTGCTAGGCTCTGTTATGCTGTGTCTGCTGTGCTAGGCTCTGTTCTGCTGTGCTAGGCTCTGTTCCACTGTGCTCTGCTGTGCTAAACTGTTCCACTGTGCTCTGCTGTACTAAACTCTTGACTGTGCTCTACTGTACTAGGCTCTGTTCTGCTGTGCTCTACTGTACTAAACTCTATTCTACTGTGCTCTACTGTACTAAAGTCTATTCTACTGTACTAAAATCTTCTACTGTGATCTGCAGTACTAAACTCTATTCTACTGTGATCTGCAGTACTAAACTCTATTCTACTGTGCTCTACTGTACTAAACTCTATTCTGCTGTGCTCTACTGTACTAAACTCTGTTCGCTGTGCTCTGCTGTACTAAATTCTTCTACTGTGTTCTGCTGTGCTAGGTTCTTCTGCTGTGCTCTGCTGTGCTAAATTCTTCTGCTGTGCTCTGCTGTGCTAGGCTCTGTTCTGCTGTGCTCTGCTGTGCTAGGCTATGTTCTGCTGTGCTAGGCTCTGTTCTGCTGTGTCTGCTGTGCTAGGCTCTGTTCTGCTGTGCTCTGTTGTGCTAGGCTCTGTTCTACTGTGCTCTACTGTACTAAAGCTCTTCTACTGTGCTCTACTGTACTAAACTCTTCTACTGTGCTCTACTGTACTAAACTCTTCTACTGTGCTCTACTGTACTGAACTCTATTCTACTGTGCTCTACTGTACTAAAGTCTATTCTACTGTACTAAAATCTTCTACTGTGATCTGCAGTACTAAACTCTATTCTACTGTGATCTGCAGTACTAAACTCTATTCTACTGTGCTCTACTGTACTAAACTCTATTCTGCTGTGCTCTACTGTACTAAACTCTATTCCACTGTGCTCTACTGTACTAAATTCTTCTACTGTGTTCTGCTGTGCTAAATTCTTCTACTTTTGCTCTGCTGCTAAAGATCTGTTCTGCTGTGCTCTGCTGTGCTGCACTCTGTTCTGCTGTGTCTGCTGTGCTAGGCTATGTTCTGCTGTGCTAGGCTGCTGTTCTGTCTGCTGTGCTAGGCTCTTCTGCTGTGCTAGGCTATGTTCTGCTGTTCTCTGCTGTGCTAGGCCTGTTCTGCTGTGTCTGCTGTGCTAGGCTATGTTCTGCTGTGCTAGGCTATCTTCTAGTGTGTCTGATGTGCTAGGCTCTGTTCTGCTGTGTCTGCTGTGCTAGGCTCTGTTCTGCTGTGCTAGGCTCTGTTCTGCTGTGCTCTGCTGGCAAGGTTCTTCTGCTGTGCTCTGCTGTGCTAGGTTCTTCTACTGTTCTGCTGTGCTAGGCTCTGTTCTTCTGTGCTAGGCTCTGATCTGCTGTCTAACTGTGCTAGGCTCTGTTCTGCTGTCTCTGCTGTGCTAGGCTCTGTTCTGCTGTGCTCTGCTGTGCTAGGCTCCTGCTGTTCTAACTGTGCTAGGCTCTTCTTCTGTGCTCTGCTGTGCTAAGGCTCTGTTCTGCTGTGTCTACTGTGCTAAAGCTCTTCCACTGTGCTCTACTGTACTAAACTCTTCTACTGTGCTCTACTGTACTAAACTCTTCTACTGTACTGAACTCTATTCTACTGTGCTCTACTGTACTAAAGTCTATTCTACTGTGCTAAAATGTTCTACTGTGATCTGCAGTACTAAACTCTATTCTACTGTGCTCTACTGTGCTAAACACTATTCTGCTGTGCTCTACTGTACTAAACTATTCACTGTGATCTACTGTACTAAACTATTCCACTGTGCTCTACTGTACTAAACTCTATTCCACTGTGCTCTGCTGTACTAAACTATTCACTGTGATCTGCTGTACTAAACTCTATTCTACTGTGCTCTACTGTACTACAATCTATTCTACTGTGCTCTACTGTACTAAACTATATTCTATTGATCTAAACTCTTCTACTGTGCTCTGCTGTACTAAACTCTATTCTGCTGTACTAAACTCTATTCTACTGTGCTCTATTGTACTAAACTCTATTCTACTGTGCTCTGCTGTACTAAAGTCTATTCTACTGTACTAAAATCTGCTACTGTGATCTGCAGTACTAGACTCTATTCTACTGTGATCTGCAGTACTAAAGCTCTATTCTACTGTGCTCTCCTGTGCTAAACTATGTTCTGCTGTGCTCTGCTGTGCTAGGCTCTGTTCTGCTGTTCTCTGCTGTGCTAGGCTCTTCTGCTGTGTCTGCTGTGCTAGGCTCTGTTCTGCTGTCTGCTGTGCTAGGCTCTGTTCTGCTGTGCTCTGCTGTGCTAGGCTCTCTTCTGCTGCTCTGCTGTCTGCTATGTTCTGTTGGACTCTCTTCTGCTGTGCTCTGCTGTGCTCTGCTCTGTTCTGCTGTGCTAGGCTCTGTTCTGCTGTGCTCTATTGTGCTAAAGCTCTGTTCTACTGTGCTCTGCTGTGCTAAAGCTCTATTCTACTGTGCTAAAATCTGCTACTGTGATCTGCAGTACTAGACTCTATTCTACTGTGCTCTGCTGTGCTAGGCTCTGTTCTGCTGTGCTCTGCTGCTAGCTCTGCTCTGTGCTAGGCTCTCTATTCTGCTGTGCTCTGCTGTGCTGCTCTGTTCTACTGTTCTCTGCTGTGCTAGGCTCTGTTCTGCTGTGTCTGCTGTGCTCTATTCTGCTGTGCTCTGCTGTGCTAAGGCTCTGTTCTGCTGCTCTGCTGTGCTAAGGCTCTGTTCTGCTGTGCTCTGCTGCTAGGCTCTGTTCTGCTGTGCTCTGCTGTGCTAGGCTCTGTTCTGCTGTGCTCTGCTGTGCTAAGGCTCTGTTCTGCTGTGCTCTGCTGTACTAGGCTCTGTTCTGCTGTGCTCTGCTGTGCTAGGCTCTGTTCTGCTGTGCTCTGCTGTGCTAGGCTCTGTTCTGCTGTGCTCTGCTGTGCTAGGCTCTGTTCTGCTGTGCTCTGCTGTGCTCCTCTGCTCTTCTGCTGTGTTCTGCTGTGCTAGGCTCTATTCTGCTGTGTCTGCTGTGCTAAGGCTCTGTTCTGCTGTGCTCTGCTGTGCTTCTGCTGGCTCTGTTCTACTGTGCTCTGCTGTGCTAGGCTCTCTTCTACTGTGCTCTGCTGTCTGCTCTGTTCTGCTGTGCTAGGCTCTGTTCTGTATCTGCTGTGCTAGGCTCTGTTCTGCTGCTCTGCTGCTAGGCTCTGTTCTGCTGTGCTCTGCTGTGCTAGGCTCTGTTCTGCTGTGCTCTGCTGTGCTAAGGCTCTGTTCTCTGTGTCTACTGTGCTGCTCTGTTCTGCTGTGCTCTGCTGTGCTAAACTATTCTGCTGTGCTCTGCTGTGCTAGGCTCTGTTCTCTGCTGTGCTAGGCTCTGTTCTGCTGTGCTCTGCTGTACTAAACTCTATTCTACTGTTCTGCTGTACTAGAGCTCTCTTCTCTCTGCTTCTAGGCTCTGTTCTGCTGTACTAGGCTCTGTTCTGCTGTGCTCTGCTCTGCTGAGTTCTTCTGCTGTGCTAAACTTCTTCTGCTGTGCTCTGCTGTGCTAGGCTCTATTCTGCTGTGTCTGCTGTGCTAAAGCTCTGTTCTGCTGTTCTGCTCTGCTAGGCTATGTTCTGCTGTGCTAGGCTCTGTTCTGCTGTTCTCTGCTGTGCTAGGCTCTATTCTGCTGTTCTGCTGTACTAAACTCTGTTCTGCTGTGCTAGGCTGTTCTGCTGTTCTGCTGTGCTAGGCTCTGTTCTGCTGTACTCTGCTGTTCTACTAAACTGTTCTGCTGTGCTGCTCTATTCTACTGTGCTCTGCTTCTGCTCTTCTGACTGTGCTAGGCTATTCTGCTGTGCTAGGCTCTGCTGTGCTCTGTTCTCTGTTCTGCTGTGCTAGGCTCTGTTCTGCTGTCTGCTAGGCTCTGTTCTGCTGTGTCTGCTGTGCTAGGCTCTGTTCTGCTGTGCTCTGCTGTGCTAGGCTCTGTTCTGCTGTGCTCTGCTGTGCTAGGCTCTTCTACTGTTCTCTGCTGTGCTAGGCTCTGTTCTGCTGTTCTCTGCTGTGCTAAAGCTCTGTTCTGCTGTTCTGCTGTGCTAGGCTCTGTTCTGCTGTGTCTGCTGTGCTAGGCTCTGTTCTGCTGTGCTCTGCTGTGCTAGGCTCTGTTCTGCTGTGTCTGCTGTGCTAGGCTCTGTTCTGCTGTGTCTGCTGTGCTAGGCTCTTTCTGCTGTGCTCTGCTGTGCTAGGCTCTGTTCTGCTGTGCTCTGCTGTGCTAGGCTCTGTTCTGCTGTGTCTGCTGTGCTAGGCTCTGTTCTGCTGTGCTCTGCTGTGCTAGGCTCTTCTGCTGTTCTGCTGTGCTAGGCTCTGTTCTGCTGTCTGCTGTGCTAGGCTCTGTTCTGCTGTGCTCTGCTGTGCTAAAGGCTCTCTTCTGCTGTGCTCTGCTGTGCTAAGGCTCTATTCTGCTGTGCTAAGGCTATGTTCTGCTGTTCTCTGCTGTGCTAAAATGTTCTGCTGTGATCTGCTGTGCTAAGGCTCTGTTCTGCTGTGTCTGCTGTGCTAGGCTCTGTTCTGCTGTAATCTGCTGTGCTAGGCTCTGTTCTGCTGTCTACTGTGCTAGGCTCCTACTTCTGCTGTGCTAGGCTCTTCTTCTGTGCTCTGCTGTGCTAAGGCTCTGTTCTGCTGTGCTCTGCTGTGCTAAACTCTTCCACTGTTCTGCTGTACTAAACTCTTCTACTGTACTGGACTCTATTCTCTGTTCTACTGTACTAAACTCTTCTACTGTACTGAACTCTATTCTACTGTGCTCTACTGTGCTAAAGTCTATTCTACTGTACTAAAATATTCTACTGTGATCTGCAGTACTGAACTCTATTCTACTGTGCTCTACTGTACTAAACACTATTCTGCTGTGCTCTACTGTACTAAACTATTCCACTGTGATCTACTGTACTAAACTATTCCACTGTGCTCTACTGTACCAAAGCTCTGTTCTGCTGTGCTCTCTGCTGTGCTGTCTATTCTGCTGTGCTAAGGCTCTGTTCTGCTGTGCTCTGCTGTGCTAGGCTCTGTTCACTGTGTCTGCTGTGCTAAAGCTGTTCTGCTGTGCTCTGCTGTGCTAGGCTCTGTTCTGCTGTGCTCTGCTGTGCTCAGTCTGTTCTGCTGTGCTCTGCTGTGCTAGGCTATGTTCTGTTGACTAAACTCTTCTGCTCTGCTGTGCTAAGGCTCTGTTCTGCTGTGCTAAGGCTCTGTTCTACTGTGCTCTGTTGTACTAGGCTCTCTATTCTACTGTGCTCTGCTGTACTAAAGTCTATTCTACTGTACTAAAATCTGCTCTGTGATCTGCAGTACTAGACTCTATTCTACTGTGATCTGCAGTACTAAACTCTATTCTACTGTGCTCTACTGTACTAAACTATATTCTACTGTGCTCTGCTGTACTAAGGCTCTGTTCTGCTGTTCTCTGCTGTGCTAAAAGGCTCTCTTCTGCTGTGCTCTGCTGTGCTAGGCTCTGTTCTGCTGTGCTAGGCTCTGTTCCACTGTGTCTGCTGTGCTAGGCTCTGTTCTGCTGTGCTAGGCTCTGTTCTGCTGTGCTCTGCTGTGCTAGAGCTCTTCTGCTGTGTCTGCTGTGCTAGGCTCTGTTCTGCTGTGTCTGCTGTGCTAGGCTCTGTTCTGCTGTGCTCTGCTGTGCTAGGCTCTGTTCTGCTGTGTCTGCTGTGCTAGGCTCTGTTCTGCTGTGCTCTGCTGTGCTAGGCTCTGTTCTGCTGTGCTCTGCTGTGCTAGGCTCTCTTCTGCTGTGCTCTGCTGTGCTAGGCTCTCTTCTGCTGTTCTGCTGTGCTAAAGGCTCTGTTCTGCTGTGCTAGGCTCTGTTCTGCTGTTCTGCTGTGTTCTTCTGCTGTGCTAGGTTCTTCTGCTTTGTCTGCTGCTAGGCTCTATGCTGCTGTTCTGCTGTGCTAGGCTCTGTTCTGCTGTGTCTGCTGTGCTAGGCTATGTTCTGCTGTGCTAGGCTATGTTCTGCTGTTCTCTGCTGTGCTAGGCCCTTCTGCTGTGTCTGCTGTGCTAGGCTATGTTCTGCTGTGCTAGGCTCTGTTCTGCTGTGCTCTGCTGTGCTAGGCTCTGTTCTCTGTGTCTGCTGTGCTAGGCTCTGTTCTGCTGTGTCTGCTGTGCTAGGCTCTGTTCTGCTGTGCTCTGCTGTGCTAGGCTCTGTTCTGCTGTGTCTGCTGTGCTAGGCTCTGTTCTGCTGTGCTCTGCTGTGCTAGGCTCTTCTGCTGTGCTCTGCTGTGCTAGGCTCTGTTCTGCTGTGCTCTGCTGTGCTAGGCTCTGTTCTGCTGTGCTCTGCTGTGCTAGGCTCTCTTCTGCTGTGCTCTGCTGTGCTAGGCTCTCTTCTGCTGTGCTCTGCTGTGCTAGGCTCTGTTCTGCTGTGCTAGGCTCTGTTCTGCTGTGCTCTACTGTGTTCTTCTGCTGTGCTAGGTTCTTCTGCTGTGTCTACTGCTAGGCTCTTCTGCTGTGCTCTGCTGTGCTGCACTCTGTTCTGCTGTTCTGCTGTGCTAGGCTCTGTTCTGCTGTGCTAGGCTATGTTCTGCTGTTTCTCTGCTGTGCTAGGCCTGTTCTGCTGTTCTGCTGTGCTAGGCTATGTTCTGCTGTGCTAGGCTCTGTTCTGCTGTGCTAGGCTCTGTTCTGCTGTGTCTGCTGTGCTAGGCTCTGTTCTGCTGTGCTAAAGCTTCTGCTGCTCTGCTGTGCTAGGCTATGCTCTGTCTAAACTCTTCTGTGCTCTGCTGTGCTAGGCTCTTCTCTGTTCTGCTGTGCTAAGGCTCTGTTCTGCTGTGCTAGGCTCTGTTCTGCTGTGTCTGCTGTGCTAGGCTCTGTTCTGCTGTGTCTGCTGTGCTAGGCTCTGTTCTGCTGTGATCTGCTTTGCTAGGCTCTGTTCTGCTGTGCTCTGCTGTGCTAGGCTCTTCTGCTGTGTCTGCTGTGCTAGGCTCTGTTCTGCTGTGATCTGCTGTGCTAGGCTCTGTTCTGCTGTGTCTGCTGTGCTAGGCTCTGTTCTGCTGTGCTCTGCTGTGCTAGGCTCTGTTCTGCTGTGTCTGCTGTGCTAGGCTCTGTTCTGCTGTGTCTGCTGTGCTAGGCTCTGTTCTGCTGTGTCTGCTGTGCTAGGCTCTGTTCTGCTGTGTCTGCTGTGCTAGGCTCTTCTGCTGTGTCTGCTGTGCTAGGCTCTGTTCTGCTGTGCTCTGCTGTGCTAGGCTCTGTTCTGCTGTGTCTGCTGTGCTAGGCTCTGTTCTGCTGTGCTCTGCTGTGCTAAAGCTCTTCTGCTGTGCTCTGCTGTGCTAAGGCTCTGTTCTGCTGTGCTCTGCTGTGCTAAGGCTCTATTCTGCTGTGCTCTGCTGTGCTAAGCTCTCTTCTGCTGTTCTGCTGTGCTAGGCTCTGTTCTGCTGTGCTAAGCTCTGTTCTGCTGTGCTCTGCTGTGCTAAAGTTCTTCTGCTGTGTTCTGCTGTGCTAAAGTTCTTCTCTTATCTCTGCTGCTAGGCTCTGTTCTGCTGTGTCTGCTGTGCTAGGCTCTGTTCTGCTGTGTCTGCTGTGCTAGGCTCTGTTATGCTGTGCTCTGCTGTGCTAAAGGCTCTGTTCTGCTGTGCTAGGCTCTGTTCCACTGTGCTCTCTGCTAAACTGTTCACTGTTCTGCTGTGCTAAACTCTTCTGCTGTGCTAGGCTCTGTTCTGCTGTGCTCTGCTGTGCTAGGCTCTGTTCTGCTGTGCTCTGCTGTGCTAAACTCTTCTACTGTGCTCTGCTGTGCTAAACTCTATTCTACTGTTCTGCTGTACTAGGCTCTATTCTACTGTTCTGCTGTGCTAAAGTCTATTCTACTGTACTAAAATCTTCTACTGTGATCTGCAGTACTAAACTCTATTCTACTGTGATCTGCAGTACTAAACTCTATTCTACTGTGCTCTGCTGTACTAAGGCTCTATTCACTGTGCTCTGCTGTGCTAAGGCTCTGTTCTGCTGTGCTCTGCTGTGCTAGGCTATGTTCTGCTGTGCTCTGCTGTGCTAGGCTCTGTTCTGCTGTGTCTGCTGTGCTAGGCTCTGTCTGCTGTGCTAGGCTCTGTTCTGCTGTGTCTGCTGTGGCTCTTCTGTTCTGCTGTGCTAGGCTCTGTTCTGCTGTGCTCTGCTGTGCTAGGCTCTGTTCTGCTGTGTCTGCTGTGCTAGGCTCTGTTCTGCTGTGTCTGCTGTGCTAAGGCTCTCTTCTGCTGTTCTCTGCTGTGCTAGGCTCTGTTCTGCTGTGCTAGGCTCTGTTCTGCTGTGCTCTGCTGTGCTAAAGTTCTTCTGCTGTGTTCTGCTGTGCTAGGTTCTTCTGCTTATCTCTGCTGCACCCTAAGGCTCTGTTCTGCTGTGCTCTGCTGTGCTACACTCTGTTCTGCTGTGCTCTGCTGTGCTAAGGCTCTGTTATGCTGTGTCTGCTGTGCTAGGCTCTGTTCTGCTGTGCTAGGCTCTGTTCACTGTGCTCTGCTGTGCTAAAGCTGTTCCACTGTGCTCTCTGCTGTGCTAAAGCTCTTCTGCTGTGCTAGGCTCTGTTCTGCTGTGCTCTGCTGTGCTAGGCTCTGTTCTGCTGTGCTCTGCTGTGCTAGGCTCTGTTCTACTGTGCTCTACTGTACTAAACTCTTCTACTGTGCTCTACTGTACTAAAGTCTATTCTACTGTACTAAAATCTTCTACTGTGATCTGCAGTACTAAACTCTATTCTACTGTGATCTGCAGTACTAAACTCTATTCTACTGTCCTCTACTGTACTAAACTCTATTCTGCTGTGCTCTACTGTACTAAACTCTATTCTGCTGTGCTCTGCTGTACTAAATTCTTCTACTGTGTTCTGCTGTGCTAAGTTCTTCTACTGTGCTCTGCTGTGCTAGGCTCTGTTCTGCTGTGCTCTGTTCTGCTGTGCTAGGCTATGTTCTGCTGTGCTAGGCTCTGTTCTGCTGTGTAACTGTGCTAGGCTCTGTTCTGCTGTGCTCTGCTGTGCTAGGCTCTGTTCTGCTGTGTCTGCTGTGCTAAACTCTTCTACTGTGCTCTACTGTACTAAACTCTTCTACTGTGCTCTACTGTACTAAACTCTTCTACTGTGCTCTACTGTACTGAACTCTATTCTACTGTGCTCTACTGTACTAAAGTCTATTCTACTGTACTAAAATCTTCTACTGTGATCTGCAGTACTAAACTCTATTCTACTGTGATCTGCAGTACTAAACTCTATTCTACTGTGATCTGCAGTACTAAACTCTATTCTACTGTGCTCTACTGTACTAAACTCTATTCTGCTGTGCTCTGCTGTACTAAACTCTGTTCTACTGTGCTCTGCTGTGCTAAGGCTCTGTTCTGCTGTGCTCTGCTGTGCTAGGCTCTGTTCTGCTGTGCTCTGCTGTGCTAGGCTCTTCTGCTGTGCTCTGCTGTGCTAGGCTCTGTTCTGCTGTGCTCTGCTGTGCTAGGCTCTGTTCTGCTGTGTCTGCTGTGCTAGGCTCTGTTCTGCTGTGTCTGCTGTGCTAAACTCTTCTGCTGTTCTCTGCTGTGCTAAGGCTCTGTTCTGCTGTGCTCTGCTGTGCTAGGCTCTGTTCTGCTGTGCTCTGCTGTGCTAGTTCTTCTGCTGTGTTCTGCTGTGCTAGGATTCTTCTGCTTATCTCTGCTGCACCAAGGCTCTATTCTGCTGTGCTCTGCTGTGCTACACTCTGTTCTGCTGTGCTCTGCTGTGCTAGGCTCTGTTATGCTGTGCTCTGCTGTGCTAGGCTCTGTTCTGCTGTGCTAAGGCTCTGTTCACTGTGCTCTGCTGTGCTAAACTGTTCCACTGTGCTCTGCTGTACTAAACTCTTCTACTGTGCTCTGCTGTGCTAGGCTCTATTCTACTGTGCTCTACTGTGCTAAACTCTATTCTACTGTGCTCTACTGTACTAAAGTCTATTCTACTGTGCTAAAATCTTCTACTGTGATCTGCAGTACTAAACTCTATTCTACTGTGATCTGCAGTACTAAACTCTATTCTACTGTGCTCTACTGTACTAAACTCTATTCTGCTGTGCTCTGCTGTACTAAACTCTATTCCGCTGTGCTCTGCTGTACTAAATTCTTCTACTGTGTTCTGCTGTACTAAATTCTTCTACTGTGCTCTGCTGTGCTAGGTTCTTCTGCTGTGCTCTGCTGTGCTAGGCTCTGTTCTGCTGTGCTCTGCTGTGCTAGGCTATGTTCTGCTGTGCTAGGCTCTGTTCTGCTGTGCTCTGCTGTGCTAGGCTCTGTTCTGCTGTGCTCTGTTGTGCTAGGCTCTGTTCTGCTGTGCTCTGCTGTACTAAACTCTTCTACT
This sequence comes from Oncorhynchus tshawytscha, assembly GCF_018296145.1. Taxonomy (NCBI): domain Eukaryota; kingdom Metazoa; phylum Chordata; class Actinopteri; order Salmoniformes; family Salmonidae; genus Oncorhynchus; species Oncorhynchus tshawytscha. The sequence continues at coordinate 40,314,172 of NC_056438.1, read as the reverse complement.
GTGCTCTACTGTGCTAAACTCTTCTACTGTGCTCTACTGTACTAAACTCTTCTACTGTGCTCTACTGTACTGAACTCTATTCTACTGTGCTCTACTGTACTAAAGTCTATTCTACTGTACTAAAATCTTCTACTGTGATCTGCAGTACTAAACTCTATTCTACTGTGATCTGCAGTACTAAACTCTATTCTACTGTGCTCTACTGTACTAAACTCTATTCTGCTGTGCTCTGCTGTACTAAACTCTATTCCACTGTGCTCTGCTGTGCTAAATTCTTCTACTGTGTTCTGCTGTGCTAAACTTCTTCTGCTTTGCTCTGCTGCTACTAAGATCTGTTCTGCTGTGCTCTGCTGTGCTACACTCTGTTCTGCTGTGCTCTGCTGTGCTAGGCTATGTTCTGCTGTGCTAGGCTGCTGTTCTGCTGTGCTCTGCTGTGCTAAGCTCTTCTGCTGTGCTAAAGGCTATGTTCTGCTGTTCTCTGCTGTGCTAAGGCCTTCTGCTGTGTCTGCTGTGCTAGGCTATGTTCTGCTGTGCTAGGCTCTCTTCTGCTGTTGCTCTGCTGTGCTAGGCTCTGTTCTGCTGTGCTCTGCTGTGCTAGGCTCTGTTCTGCTGTGCTAAGGCTCTGTTCTGCTGTGCTCTGCTGTGCAAGGTTATTTCTGCTGTGTCTGCTGTGCTAAAGCTCTGCTGTTCTGCTGTGCTCTGTTCTTCTGTGCTAGGCTCTGATCTCTGTCTCTGCTGTGCTAGGCTCTGTTCTGCTGTGCTCTGCTGTGCTAGGCTCTGTTCTCTGTTGCTCTGCTGTGCTAAAGCTCTAGGCTCTGTTCTGTGCTCTGCTGTGCTAGGCTCTGTTCTACTGTGCTCTGCTGTGCTAGGCTCTGTTCTGCTGTGCTCTGCTGTGCTAAGGCTCTGTTCTGCTGTGTACTAAGGCTCTGTTCTACTGATCTGCTGTGCTAAACTCTTCTACTGTGATCTGCTGTACTAAGGCTCTGTTCTGCTGTGCTAGGCTATTCTACTCTATTGTCTGCTGTGCTAGGCTCTGTTCTGCTGTGCTCTGCTGTGCTAAGGCTCTGTTCTGCTGTGTCTGCTAGGCTCTGTTCTGCTGTCTGCTGTGCTAGGCTCTGTTCTGCTGTGCTCTGCTGTGCTAGGCTCTCTTCTGCTGTGCTCTGCTGTGCTAGGCTCTGTTCTGCTGTGCTAAGGCTCTGTTCTGCTGTGCTCTGCTGTGCTAGGCTCTTCTACTGTGTCTGCTGTGCTAGGCTCTGTTCTGCTGTACTAAACTCTGCTCTGCTGTGCTCTCTTCTTCTGTGCTCTCTGCTGTGCTAAAGCTCTGTTCTGTGCTGTGCTAGGCTCTGTTCTGCTGTGCTCTGCTGTACTAAAGCTCTATTCTACTGTACTGTACTAAACTCTTCTGCTGTGCTAACTCTACTAACTTCTGTTCTACTGTACTAAACTCTATTCTCTGTGCTGTACTAAACTCTTCTACTGTGATCTGCTGTGCTAAGGCTCTGTTCTACTGTGCTCTGCTGTGCTAAACTCTGTTCTGCTGTGCTCTGCTGTGTACTAAACTATTCTCTGTGCTCTACTAAACTCTATTCACTGTGCTCTACTGTACTAAACTCTATTCTACTGTGCTCTGCTGTACTAAAGCTCTATTCACTGTGATCTGCTGTACTAAGGCTCTGTTCTGCTGTGCTCTACTGTGCTAAAGGCTCTTCTACTGTGCTCTGCTGTGCTAGGCTATATTCTGCTGTGCTAAACTCTGCTGCTCTACTGCTCTGCTGTGCTCTAAACTCTGTTCTGCTGTACTGCTCTGTTCTGCTGTGCTCTGCTGTACTAAGGCTCTATTCTGCTGTGCTCTGCTGTGCTAAGGCTCTGTTCTACTGTACTAAAATCTGCTACTGTGATCTGCTGTGCTAGACTCTGTTCTGCTGTGCTCTGCTGTACTAAGGCTCTGTTCTGCTGTGCTCTGCTGTACTAAGGCTCTGTTCTGCTGTGCTCTGCTGTACTAAACTCTATTCTGCTGTCTCTGCTGTGCTAAACTCTTCTACTGTGCTCTGCTGTGCTAAGGCTCTGTTCTGCTGTGCTCTTCTGCTGTGCTAAGGCTCTATTCTGCTGTGCTCTGCTGTGCTAGGCTCTGTTCTGCTGTCTGCTGTGCTAGGCTCTGTTCTGCTATCTGCTCTGCTTGCTCTGTTCTGCTGTGCTCTGTTCTGCTGTGCTAGGCTCTGTTCTGCTGTGCTCTGCTGTGCTAGGCTCTGTTCTGCTGTGCTCTGCTGTGCTAGGCTCTGTTCTGCTGTGCTAGGCTCTCTGCTGCTCTGCTAAACTAAACTCTGTTCTGCTGTGCTCTGCTGTGCTAAGGCTCTTCTGCTGTGCTCTACTGTACTAAGGCTCTGTTCTCTGTGCTCTGCTGCTAGGCTCTATTCTACTGTGCTCTGCTGTACTAAACTCTTCTACTGTGCTCTGCTGTGCTAAACTCTTCTGCTGTGCTAGGCTCTGTTCTACTGTGCTCTGCTGTGCTAGGCTCTGTTCTGCTGTGCTCTGCTGTGCTAGGCTCTGTTCTGCTGTGCTGTCTGCTGTGCTAGGCTCTGTTCTGCTGTGCTCTGCTGTGCTAAAGCTCTTCTGCTGTTCTGCTGTGCTAGGCTCTGTTCTGCTGTGCTCTGCTGTGCTAGGCTCTGTTCTGCTGTGCTCTGCTGTGCTAAACTCTGTTCTGCTGTGCTCTACTGTACTAAGCTTCTGTTCTGCTGTGCTAAGGCTCTGTTCACTGTGCTCTGCTGTGCTAAGGCTATTCTCTGTTCTGCTGTGCTAGGCTCTGTTCTGCTGTGCTCTGCTGTGCTAGGCTCTGTTCTGCTGTGTCTGCTGTGCTAGGCTCTGTTCTGCTGTGCTAAGGCTCTGCTCTGCTGTGCTCTGCTCTGTTCTGCTGTGTCTGCTGTGCTAGGCTCTGTTCTGCTGTGCTCTGCTGTGCTAAACTCTGTTCTGCTGTGTCTGCTGTACTAAACTCTTCTGCCTCTGTGCTCTGTTCTGCTGTGCTAGTGCTGTACTAAACTCTTCTGCTGTGCTGAACTCTATTCTACTGTGCTCTGCTGTACTAAAGCTCTCTGTTCTCTCTTCTGCTGTGCTAAGGCTCTGTTCTGCTGTGATCTGCTGTACTAGGCTCTATTCTGCTGTGCTGCTCTGCTGTGCTAAACTCTGTTCTACTGTGCTCTGCTGTGCTAGGCTCTGTTCTGCTGTGCTCTGCTGTGCTAAACTCTATTCTCTGTGCTCTGCTGTACTAAGGCTCTGTTCTGCTGTGTTCTGCTGTGCTAGGCTCTGTTCTGCTGTACTAAAGCTCTGTTCTGCTGTGCTCTGCTGTGCTAGGCTCTGTTCTGCTGTGCTCTACTGTGCCTAAAGCTCTTCTGCTGTGCTCTGCTGTGCTAAGGCTCTGTTCTGCTGTGCTCTACTGTGCTAGGCTCTGTTCTACTGTTCTACTGTGCTAGGCTCTATTTTTACTGCTGTTCTCTGTGCTCTGCTGTGCTAACTCTGTTCTGCTGTGCTAGGCTCTGTTCTGCTGTGCTCTACTGTACTCTCTGTTCTCTGTGCTCTGCTGTGCTAAAGCTCTGTTCTGCTGTACTGCACCAGGCTCTGTTCTCTGTGCTCTGCTGTGCTAGGCTCTGTTCTGCTGTGTCTGCTGTGCTAAGGCTCTATTCTACTGTGTCTGCTGTGCTAGGCTCTGTTCTGCTGTGCTCTGCTGTGCTAAACTCTGTTCTGCTGTGCTCTGCTGTACTAAGGCTCTTCTGCTGTGTACTAAGCTCTTCTGCTGTGCTAGGCTCTGTTCTGCTGTGCTAGAGCTCTGTTCTGCTGTGCTCTGCTGTGCTAGGCTCTGTTCTGCTGTGTCTGCTGTGCTAGGCTCTGTTCTGCTGTGTCTGCTGTACTAGGCTCTGTTCTGCTGTGCTCTGCTGTGCTAGGCTCTGTTCTGCTGTGCTCTGCTGTGCTAGGCTCTGTTCTTCTGCTGTGCTAGGCTCTGTTCTGCTGTGCTAGGCTCTCTTCTGCTGTGTCTGCTGTGCTAGGCTCTGTTCTGCTGTGCTCTGCTGTGCTAGGCTCTGTTCTGCTGTGCTCTGCTGTGCTAGGCTCTGTTCTGCTGTGCTCTGCTGTACTAGGCTCTTCTGCTGTGCTAAACTCTGTTCTGCTGTATCTGCTCTGTTCTTCTGCTGTGCTAAAGCTCTTCTGCTTATCTACTGCTGTAAACAATGTTCTTCTACTGTGCTCTGCTGTGCTAACTCTGTTCTGCTGTGTCTGCTGTGCTAGGCTCTGTTCTGCTATGTTCTGCTGTTCTCTGCTGTGCTAGGCTCTTCTGCTGTGCTCTGCTGTGCTAGGCTGTTCTGCTGTAGAGCTATTCTACTGTGCTCTACTGTGCTAGGCTCTTCTGCTGTGCTCTGCTGTGCTAGGCTCTGTTCTGCTGTCTCTGCTGTGCTAGGCTCTGTTCTGCTGTGCTCTGCTGTGCTAGGCTCTGTTCTGCTGTTCTGCTGTGCTAGGCTCTCTTCTGCTGTGCTCTGCTGTGCTAGGCTCTGTTCTGCTGTGCTCTGCTGTGCTAGGCTCTGTTCTGCTGTGCTCTGCTGTACTAGGCTCTGTTCTGCTGTGCTCTACTGTGCTAGGCTCTGTTCTGCTGTTCTCTGCTGTGCTAAGGCTCTCTTCTGCTGTGCTCTGCTGTGCTAGGCTCTGTTCTGCTGTGCTAGGCTCTGTTCTGCTGTGTCTGCTGTGCTAAGGCTCTGTTCTGCTGTGCTAAATTCTTCTGCTGTGCTAAAGCTCTCTTCTGCTGTGCTCTGCTGTACTAAGCTCTATTCTGCTGTGCTCTGCTGTCTGCTGGCTCTGTTCTTCTGCTGTGCTAGGCTCTGTTCTGCTGTTCTCTGCTGTGCTAAGGCTCTTTCTGCTGTTCTGCTGTGCTAGGCTCTGTTCTGCTGTGCTAAGCTCTGTTCTGCTGTGCTCTGCTGTGCTAAGGCTCTATTCTGCTGTGCTCTACTGTACTAAACTCTCTCTTCTGCTGTACTAAACTCCTTCTCTGTTCTACTGTACTCTCTGCTGTCTGCTCTATTCTGCTGTGCTCTGCTGTGCTAAACTCTTCTGCTGTGCTCTGCTGTACTAAACTCTTCTACTGTGCTCTGCTGTGCTAAAGCTCTGTTCTGCTGTGCTCTGCTGTGCTAGGCTCTGTTCTGCTGTTCTGCTGTGCTAGGCTCTGTTCTGCTGTTCTGCTGTGCTAGGCTCTGTTCTGCTGTGCTGTGCTAAGGCTCTTCTGCTGTGCTCTGCTGTGCTAGGCTCTGTTCTGCTGTGCTCTGCTGTGCTAGGCTCTGTTCTGCTGTTCTGCTGTGCTAGGCTCTGTTCTGCTGTGCTCTGCTGTACTAAGGCTCTCTTCTGCTGTTTCTGCTGCTGCTCTGTTCTGCTGTTCTGCTGTACTAGGCTCTGTTCACTGTGCTCTGCTGTGCTAGGCTCTGTTCTGCTGTAAACTATATTCTGCTGTGCTAAAGGCTCTTCTGCTGTGCTCTGCTGTGCTAGGCTCTATTCTACTGTGCTCTGCTGTGCTAGGCTCTGTTCTGCTGTGCTCTGCTGTGCTAAGGCTCTGTTCTGCTGTGCTCTGCTGTACTAAGGCTCTGTTCTGCTGTGTCTGCTGTGCTAGGCTCTGTTCTGCTGTGCTCTGCTGTGCTAGGCTCTGTTCTCTGTTCTGCTGTGCTAGGCTCTCTTCTACTGCTCTGTTCTAAACTCTATTCTGCTGTGCTAGGCTCTGTTCTGCTGTGTCTGCTGTGCTAGACTCTCTTCTGCTTCTGCTGTACTAAACTCTATTCTGCTGTGCTCTGCTGTGCTAGGCTCTGTTCTGCTGTGTCTGCTGTACTAAGGCTCTGTTCTGCTGTCTCTGCTGTGCTAAGGCTCTGTTCTGCTGTTCTGCTGTGCCTGCTGTTCTGCTGTGCTAAAGCTCTGTTCACTGTGTCTGCTGTGCTAAGCTGTTCCACTGTGCTCTCTGCTAAACTCTTCTGCTGTGCTAGGCTCTGTTCTGCTGTGTCTGCTGTGCTAGGCTCTGTTCTGCTGTGCTCTGCTGTGCTAAGGCTCTTCTGCTGTGCTCTGCTGCTAGGCTCTGTTCTGCTGTGCTCTACTGTACTAAACTCTACTTCTACTGTGCTAAAGCTCTACTTCTACTGTACTCTATTTCTGTGCTCTGCTGTACTAGGCTCTATTCTACTGTGCTCTACTGTACTAAGCTCTATTCTGCTGTGCTCTGCTGTGCTAGGCTCTTCTACTGTGCTCTGCTGTGCTAAACTCTGTTCTGCTGTGCTCTGCTGTGCTAGGCTCTGTTCTGCTGTGCTCTGCTGTGCTGCTCTGTTCTGCTGTGCTCTGCTGTGCTAGGCTCTGTTTCTGTCTGCTGTGCTAAGGCTCTGTTCTGCTGTATTCTCTGCTGTGCTAGGCTCTGTTCTGCTGTGCTCTGCTGTGCTAGGCTCTGTTCTGCTGTTCTGCTGTACTAGGCTCTGTTCTGCTGTGCTCTGCTGTGCTAGGCTCTGTTCTGCTGTGCTCTGCTGTGCTAGGCTCTGTCTCTGCTCTGCTGTGTCTAGGCTCTATTCTGCTGTTCTGCTGTGCTAGGCTCTGTTCTGCTGTGTCTGCTGTACTAGGCTTCTTCTGCTGTGTCTGCTGTGCTCTAGGCTCTTCTGCTGTGTCTTCTGTGCTAAAGCTCTGTTCTGCTGTGTCTGCTGTGCTAAAGGCTCTGTTCTGCTGTGCTCTGCTGTGCTAGGCTCTGTTCTGCTGTGCTCTGCTGTGCTAAACTCTGTTCTGCTGTGCTAAACTCTATTCTCTGTTCTGTAAGGCTAGTGCTCTGCTGTGCTAAACTCTTTCTACTGTGTTCTGCTGTACTAAACTCTTCTGCTGTGCTAGGCTCTGTTCTCTGTGTCTGCTGTGCTAGGCTCTGTTCTGCTGTTCTGCTGTGCTAGGCTCTGTTCTCTGTGCTCTGCTGTACTAAACTATATTCTACTGTGCTCTACTGTACTAAACTCTCTGCTCTGCTGTACTAAACTCTTCTATCTGCTGTACTAAACTCTATTCTACTGTGCTCTACTGTACTAAACTCTACTGTTCTACTGTGTCTACTGTACTGCTCTATTCTGCTGTCTGCTGTACTAAGGCTCTGTTCTGCTGTGCTCTACTGTACTAAAGCTCTTCTACTGTTCTGCTGTACTAAGGCTCTGTTCTACTGTGCTCTGCTGTGCTAGGCTCTGTTCTGCTGTTCTGCTGTGCTAAAGCTCTGTTCTGCTGTGTCTGCTGTGCTAGGCTCTTCTGCTGTTCTGCTGTGCTAGGCTCTGTTCTGCTGTGCTCTGCTGTACTAGGCTCTGTTCTGCTGTGCTCTGCTGTGCTAGGCTCTTCTGCTGTGCTCTGCTGTGCTAGGCTCTGTTCTGCTGTGCTCTGCTGTACTAGGCTCTGTTCTACTGTGCTCTACTGTACTAAAGCTCTATTCTACTGTGTGCTCTGCTGTGCTAAAGGCTCTCTTCTACTGTGCTCTGCTGTACTAGGCTCTGTTCTACTGTGCTCTGCTGTGCTAGGCTCTATTCTGCTGTGCTCCACTGTGCTCAAAGGCTCTGTTTCTGCTGTGCTCTGCTGTGCTAGGCTCTGTTCTACTGTGCTCTGCTGTACTGCTCTGTTCTGCTGTGTCTGCTGTGCTAGGCTCTGTTCTGCTGCTGTGGACTGTACTAAACTCTATTCCACTGTCTGCTGTGCTAGGCTCTGTTCTACTGTTCTCTGCTGTACTAGGCTCTGTTCTGCTGTGCTCTCTGCTGTTCTAGGCTCTGTTCTGCTGTGCTCTGCTGTGCTAGGCTCTGTTCTGCTGTGTCTGCTGTGCTAGGCTCTATTCTACTGTTCTGCTGTAGGCTCTAGCTGTGCTCTGTTCTCTATTCACTGTGCTCTGCTGTACTAAACTATTCTACTGTGCTCTGCTGTACTAAACTCTGTTCTGCTGTGTCTACTGTACTAAGCTCTGTTCTGCTGTGCTCTGCTGTACTAAGGCTCTTCTGCTGTGCTCTGCTGTACTAGGCTCTGTTCTGCTGTGCTCTGCTGTGCTAAACTCTATTCTACTGTGCTCTACTGTACTAAACTCTTCTACTGTGCTCTACTGTACTAAACTCTGTTCTACTGTGCTCTACTGTACTAAACTCTGTTCTACTGTGCTCTATTCTACTGTACTAAACTCTATTCTACTGTGCTCTACTGTACTAAACTCTTCTACTGTGCTCTACTGTACTAAACTCTATTCTACTGTGCTCTACTGTACTAAAGCTCTATTCTACTGTGCTCTGCTGTACTACTGTGCTCTGTTCTGCTGTGCTCTACTGTACTAAACTCTTCTACTGTTCTACTAAACTCTTCTACTGTGCTCTACTGTACTAAACTCTATTCTACTGTGCTCTACTGTACTAAACTCTATTCTACTGTGCTCTACTGTACTAAACTTCTACTGTACTAAACTCTGTTCTACTGTGCTCTACTGTACTAAACTGTACTAAACTCTATTCTACTGTGCTCTGCTGTACTAAACTCTGTTCTGCTGTGCTCTACTGTGCTAGGCTCTTCTACTGTGCTCTGCTGTACTAAGGCTCTGTTCTGCTGTACACTCTTCTGCTGTACTAGGCTCTGTTCTACTGTGCTCTACTGTACTAAACTCTGTTCTACTGTGCTGTCTACTGTACTAAACTCTTCTACTGTGCTCTACTGTACTAAACTCTATTCTACTGTGCTCTACTGTACTAAACTCTATTCTACTGCTCTACTGTACTAAACTCTCTTCTACTGTGCTCTACTGTACTAAACTCTATTCTACTGTACTAAACTCTATTCTACTGTGCTCTACTGTACTAAATTCTTCTACTGTACTAAATTCTTCTACTTATCTCTACTGCACTAAACTCTATACTACTGTGCTCTACTGTACTAAACTCTATTCTACTGTGCTCTACTGTACTAAACTCTTCTACTGTACTACTAATTCTACTGTTCTCTGCTGTACTAAACCCTATTCTACTGTGCTCTACTGTACTAAACTATATTCTACTGTACTAAACCCTTCTAATGTGCTCTACTTTACTAAACTCTATTCTACTGTGCTCTACTGTACTAAACTCTTCTACTGTGCTCTACTGTACTAAACTCTATTCTACTGTGCTCTACTGTACTAAACTCTCTTCTACTGTGCTCTGCTGTACTAAACTCTATTCTGCTGTACTAAACTCTGTTCTACTGTGCTCTACTGTACTAAATTCTTCTACTGTGTTCTACTGTACTAAACCCTTCTAATGTGCTCTACTTTACTAAACTCTATTATACTGTGCTCTACTGTACTAAACTCTATTCTACTGTACTAAATCCTTCTACTGTGCTCTACTGTACTAAACTATATTTGACTGTACTAAACTCTTCTGTGCTCTATTGTACTAAACTCTTCTACTGTGCTCTGCTGTACTAAACTCTATTCTACTGTACTAAACTCTATTCCACTGTGCTCTATTGTACTAAACTCTATTCTACTGTGCTCTACTGTACTAAACTCTATTCTACTGTGCTCTACTGTACTAAACTCTATTCCGCTGTGCTCTACTGTACTAAACTATTCCACTGTGCTCTTCTGTACTAAACTCTTCTGCTGTGCTCTACTGTACTAAACTATATTCTACTGTGCTCTGCTGTACTAAACTCTATTCTACTGTGCTCTACTGTACTAAACTCTCTTCTACTGTGCTCTACTGTACTAAACTCTTCTACTGTACTAAACTCTATTCTACTGTGCTCTACTGTACTAAACTCTATTCTACTGTGCTCTACTGTACTAAGCTCTCTTCTACTGTGCTCTGCTGTACTAAACTCTATTCTACTGTACTAAACTCTATTCTACTGTGCTCTACTGTACTAAATTCTTCTACTGTGTTCTACTGTACTAAATTCTTCTACTTTGCTCTACTGCACCAAACTCTATACTACTGTGCTCTACTGTACTACACTCTTCTACTGTACTAAACTATATTCTACTGTTCTCTACTGTACTAAACCCTTCTACTGTGCTCTACTGTACTAAACTATATTCTACTGTACTAAACTCTATTCCACTGTGCTCTACTGTACTAAACTATTCCACTGTGCTCTACTGTACTAAACTCTTCTACTGTACTAAACTCTATTCTACTGTGCTCTACTGTACTAAACTCTATTCTACTGTGCTCTACTGTACTAAACTCTATTCTACTGTGCTCTACTGTACTAAACTCTTCTACTGTGCTCTACTGTACTAAACTCTTCTACTGTGCTCTACTGTACTAAACTCTATTCTACTGTGCTCTACTGTACTAAACTCTATTCTACTGTGCTCTACTGTACTAAACTCTATTCTACTGTGCTCTACTGTACTAAACTCTTCTACTGTACTCTACTGTACTAAACTCTATTCTACTGTGCTCTACTGTACTAAACTCTATTCTACTGTGCTCTACTGTACTAAACTCTCTTCTACTGTGCTCTGCTGTACTAAACTCTATTCTACTGTACTAAACTCTATTCCACTGTGCTCTACTGTACTAAACTATTCCACTGTGCTCTACTGTACTAAACTCTTCTACTGTACTAAACTCTATTCTACTGTGCTCTACTGTACTAAACTCTATTCTACTGTGCTCTACTGTACTAAACTCTATTCTACTGTGCTCTACTGTACTAAACTCTTCTACTGTGCTCTACTGTACTAAACTCTATTCTACTGTGCTCTACTGTACTAAACTCTATTCCACTGTGCTCTACTGTACTAAACTATTCCACTGTGCTCTACTGTACTAAACTCTTCTACTGTACTAAACTCTATTCTACTGTGCTCTACTGTACTAAACTCTATTCTACTGTGCTCTACTGTACTAAACTCTATTCTACTGTGCTCTACTGTACTAAACTCTATTCTACTGTGCTCTACTGTACTAAACTCTTCTACTGTGCTCTACTGTACTAAACTCTATTCTACTGTGCTCTACTGTACTAAACTCTATTCTACTGTGCTCTACTGTACTAAACTCTTCTACTGTGCTCTACTGTACTAAACTCTATTCTACTGTGCTCTACTGTACTAAACTCTATTCTACTGTGCTCTACTGTACTAAACTCTCTTCTACTGTGCTCTGCTGTACTAAACTCTATTCTACTGTACTAAACTCTATTCTACTGTGCTCTACTGTACTAAATTCTTCTACTGTACTAAATCTTCTTCTCTACTGTCTCTACTGTACTACACTCTATTCTACTGTGCTCTACTGTACTAAACTCTTCTACTGTACTAAACTATATTCTACTGTTCTCTACTGTACTAAACCCTTCTACTGTGCTCTACTGTACTAAACTATATTCTACTGTACTAAACCCTTCTAATGTGCTCTACTTTACTAAACTCTATTCTACTGTGCTCTACTGTACTAAACTCTTCTACTGTGCTCTACTGTACTAAACTCTATTCTACTGTGCTCTACTGTACTAAACTCTCTTCTACTGTGCTCTGCTGTACTAAACTCTATTCTACTGTACTAAACTCTATTCTACTGTGCTCTACTGTACTAAATTCTTCTACTGTGTTCTACTGTACTAAACCCTTCTAATGTGCTCTACTTTACTAAACTCTATTATACTGTGCTCTACTGTACTAAACTCTATTCTACTGTACTAAATCCTTCTACTGTGCTCTACTGTACTAAACTATATTTGACTGTACTAAACTCTTCTGTGCTCTATTGTACTAAACTCTTCTACTGTGCTCTGCTGTACTAAACTCTATTCTACTGTACTAAACTCTATTCTACTGTGCTCTATTGTACTAAACTCTATTCTACTGTGCTCTACTGTACTAAACTCTATTCTACTGTGCTCTACTTTACTAAACTCTATTCTACTGTACTAAACTCTATTCTACTATGCTCTACTGTACTAAACTCTGTTCTACTGTGCTCTACCGTACTAAACTCTGTTCTACTGTGCTCTACTGTACTAAACTCTTCTACTGTGCTCTACTGTACTAAACTCTTCTGCTGTGCTCTACTGTACTAAACTCTATTCTGCTGTGCTCTACTGTACTAAACTCTGTTCTACTGTGCTCTACCGTACTAAACTCTGTTCTACTGTGCTCTACTGTACTAAACTCTTCTACTGTGCTCTACTGTACTAAACTCTTCTGCTGTGCTCTACTGTACTAAACTATATTCCACTGTGCTCTGCTGTACTAAACTCTATTCTACTGTTCTCTATTGTACTAAACTCTATTCTACTGTACTAAACTCTATTCCACTGTGCTCTACTGTACTAAACTCTTCCACTGTGCTCTACTGTACCAAACTCTATTCTACTGTGCTCTACTGTACTAAACTCTTCTACTGTGCTCTACTGTACTAAACTCTTCTACTGTGCTCTACTGTACTAAACTATATTCTGCTGTGCTCTACTGTACTAAACTATATTCTACTGTGCTCTGCTGTACTAAACTCTATTCTACTGTTCTCTATTGTACTAAACTCTTCTACTGTGCTCTGCTGTACTAAACTCTATTCTACTGTACTAAACTCTATTCTACTGTGCTCTACTGTACTAAACTATCTTCTACTGTGCTCTACTGTACTACACTCTATTCTACTGTGCTCTACTGTACTAAACTCTATTCTACTGTGCTCTACTGTACTAAACTCTATTCTACTGTCCTAAACTCTATTCTACTGTCCTCTACTGTACTAAACTATATTCTACAGTGCTCTACTGTACTAAACTCTTCTACTGTCCTCTACTGTACTAAACTCTTCTACTGTGCTCTACTGTACTAAACTATATTCTACTGTCCTCTACTGTACTAAATCATTCTACTGTGCTCTACTGTACTAAACTATATTTGACTGTACTAAACTCTATTCTACTGTACTAAACTCTTCTACTGTGCTCTACTGTACTAAACTCTATTCTACTGTGATCTACTGTACTAAACTCTATTCTACTGTGATCTACTGTACTGAACTCTATTCCACTGTGCTCTACTGTACTAAACTATTCTACAGTGCTCTACTGTACTAAACTCTCCTACTGTATTCTACTGTACTAAACTCTTCTACTGTGCTCTACTGTACTAAACTCTTCTACTGTACTAAACTATATTCTACTGTTCTCTACTGTACTAAACCCTTCTACTGTGCTCTACTGTACTAAACTCTATTCTACTGTACTAAATCCTTCTTCTGTGCTCTACTGTACTAAACTATATTTGACTGTACTAAACTCTTCTGCTGTACTAAACTCTATTCTACAGTGCTCTACTGTACTAAACTCTTCTACTGTACTAAACTCTTCTACTGTTCTCTACTGTACTAAACTCTATTCCAATGTGCTCTACTGTACTAAACTATATTCTACAGTGCTCTACTGTACTAAACTCTCCTACTGTATTCTACTGTACTAAACTCTTCTACTGTGCTCTACTGTACTAAACTATATTCTACTGTTCTCTACTGTACTAAACCCTTCTACTGTACTAAACTCTATTCTACTGTACTAAATCCTTCTACTGTGCTCTACTGTACTAAACTATATTTGACTGTACTAAACTCTTCTGCTGTACTAAACTCTATTCTACAGTGCTCTACTGTACTAAACTCTTCTACTGTCCTCCACTGTACTAAACTCTTCTACTGTGCTCTACTGTACTAAACTCTATTCCACTGTGTTCTACTGTACTAAACTCTATTCCACTGTGCTCTACTGTACTAAACTCTATTCTACTGTGCTCTACTGTACTAAACTCTATTCCACTGTGTTCTACTGTACTAAACTCTATTCCACTGTGCTCTGCTGTACTGAACTCTCTTCTACTGTGCTCTACTGTACTAAACTCTATTCTACTGTGCTCTACTGTACTAAACTCTTCTACTGTTCTCTACTGTACTAAACTCTATTCCACTGTGCTCTACTGTACTAAACTATATTCTACAGTGCTCTACTGTACTAAACTCTCCTACTGTATTCTACTGTACTAAACTCTTCTACTGTGCTCTACTGTACTAAACTCTTCTACTGTACTAAACTATATTCTACTGTTCTCTACTGTACTAAACCCTTCTACTGTACTAAACTCTATTCTACTGTACTAAATCCTTCTACTGTGCTCTACTGTACAAAACTATATTTGACTGTACTAAACTCTTCTGCTGTACTAAACTCTATTCTACAGTGCTCTACTGTACTAAACTCTTCTACTGTCCTCCACTGTACTAAACTCTTCTACTGTGCTCTACTGTACTAAACTCTATTCCACTGTGTTCTACTGTACCAAACTCTATTCCACTGTGCTCTACTGTACTAAACTCTATTCTACTGTGCTCTACTGTACTAAACTCTATTCCACTGTGTTCTACTGTACTAAACTCTATTCCACTGTGCTCTGCTGTACTGAACTCTCTTCTACTGTGCTCTACTGTACTAAACTCTATTCTACTGTGCTCTACTGTACTAAAGTCTATTCTACTGTACTAAAATCTTCTACTGTGCTCTACTGTACTAAACTCTATTCTACTGTGCTCTACTGTACTAAACTCTATTCTACTGTGCTCTACTGTACTAAACTCTATTCTACTGTGCTCTGCTGTACTAAACTCTATTCTACTGTACTAAACTCTATTCTACTGTCCTCTACTGTACTAAACTCTATTCTACTGTACTAAACTCTATTCTAATGTACTAAACTCTATTCTACTGTGCTCTACTGTACTAAACTCTATTCTACTGTGCTCTACTGTACTAAACTCTATTCTACTGTACTAAACTCTATTCTACTGTCCTCTACTGTACTAAACTATATTCTACAGTGCTCTACTGTACTAAACTCTTCTACTGTCCTCTACTGTACTAAACTCTTCTACTGTGCTCTACTGTACTAAACTCTACTGTTCTACTGTCCTCTACTGTACTAAACTCATTCTACTGTGCTCTACTGTACTAAACTCTATTCTACTGTGCTCTACTGTACTAAACTCTATTCTACTGTGCTCTGCTGTACTAAACTCTACTGTTCTACTGTACTAAACTGTTCTACTGTCCTCTACTGTACTAAACTCTATTCTACTGTACTAAACTAAAGCTCTGTTCTACTGTACTAAACTCTCTTCTACTGTGCTCTACTGTACTAAACTCTATTCTACTGTACTAAATCTTCTCTGTTCTACTGTACCTATTCTACTGTTCTCTGTGCTCTACTGTACTAAACTCTATTCTACAGTGCTCTACTGTACTAAACTCTATTCTACAGTGCTCTACTGTACTAAACTATATTCTACAGTGCTCTACTGTACTAAACTCTTCTACTGTCCTCTACTGTACTAAACTCTCCTACTGTCCTCTACTGTACTAAACTCTTCTACTGTGCTCTACTGTACTAAACTCTTCTACTGTACTAAACTCTATTCTACTGTTCTCTACTGTACTAAACTCTACTGTCTAAACTCTTCTCTACTGTACTAAACTCTTCTACTGTGTACTAAACTCTTCTACTGTACTAAACTCTATTCTACTGTGCTCTACTGTACTAAACTCTATTCTACTGTGCTCTACTGTACTAAACTCTATTCTACTGTGCTCTACTGTACTAAACTCTATTCTACTGTGCTCTACTGTACTAAACTCTTCTACTGTGCGCTGCTGTACTAAACTCTATTCTACTTTGCTCTACTGCACTAAACTCTTATACTGTACTAAACTCTATTCTACTGTGCTCTGCTGTACTAAACTCTATTCTACTGTGCTCTACTGTACTAAACTCTTATACTGTACTAAACTCTATTCTACTGTGCTCTACTGTACTAAACTCTATTCTACTGTGCTCTACTGTACTAAACTCTTATACTGTACTAAACTCTATTCTACTGTGCTCTACTGTACTAAACTCTTCTACTGTGCTCTACTGTACTAAAGTCTATTCTACTGTACTAAAATCTTCTACTGTGATCTGCAGTACTAAACTCTATTCTACTGTGCTCTACTGTACTAAACTCTATTCTGCTGTGCTCTACTGTACTAAACTCTTCTACTGTGCTCTGCTGTACTAAACTCTCCTACTGTGCTCTACTGTACTAAACTCTTCTACTGTGCTCTACTGTACTAAACTCTTCTGCTGTGCTCTACTGTACTAAACTATATTCTACTGTACTCTATTGTACTAAAATCTATTCTACTGTACTAAACTCTATTCTACTGTGCTCTACTGTACTAAACTCTATTCTACTGTTCTCTACTGTACTAAACTCTTCTACTGTGCGCTGCTGTACTATATTCTACTGTACTAAAATCTTCTACTGTGCTCTACTGTATTACTCTATTCTACTTTGCTCTACTGCACTAAACTCTATTCTACTGTGATCTGCAGTACTAAACTCTATTCTACTGTGCTCTACTGTACTATATTCTACTGTGCTCTACTGTACTAAACTCTATTCTACTGTGCTCTACTGTACTAGACCCTTCTACTGTGCTCTACTGTACTAAACTCTGTTCTACTGTGCTCTACTATACTAAACTCTATTCTACTGTACTAAACTCTATTCTGCTGTGCTCTACTGTACTAAACTCTTCTACTGTGCTCTACTGTACTAAACTCTATTATACTGTGCTCTACTGTACTAAACTCTTCTACTGTGCTCTACTGTACTAAACTCTTCTACTGTGCTCTACTGTACTAAACTCTTCTACTGTGCTCTACTGTACTAAACTCTATTCTACTGTGCTCTACTGTACTAAACCCTTCTACTGTGCTCTACTGTACTAAAGTCTGTTCTACTGTACTAAACTCTTCTACTGTACTAAACTCAACTCTACTGTGCTCTACTGTACTAAACTACTCTTCTACTGTGCTCTACTGTACTAAACTCTTCTACTGTACTAAACTATATCCTACTGTTCTCTACTGTACTAAACCCTTCTACTGTGCTCTACTGTACTAAAGTCTATTCTACTGTACAAATCTTCTACTGTGATCTGCAGTACTAAACTCTATTCTACTGTGCTCTACTGTACTAAACTCTTCTACTGTGCTCTACTGTACTAAACTCTATTCTACTGTGCTCTACTGTACTAAACTCTATTCTACTGTCCTATATTGTACTAAACTCTATTCTACTGTTCTCTACTGTACTAAACTCTTCTACTGTGCTCTACTGTACTAAACTCTTCTACTGTACTAAACTCTATTCTACTGTGCTCTACTGTACTAAACTCTATTCTACTGTGCTCTACTGTACTAAACTCTATTCTACTGTGCTCTACTGTACTAAACTCTTCTACTGTGCGCTGCTGTACTAAACTCTATTCTACTTTGCTCTACTGTACTAAACTCTATTCTACTGTCCTATATTGTACTAAACTCTATTCTACTGTTCTCTACTGTACTAAACTCTTCTACTGTGCTCTACTGTACTAAACTCTTCTACTGTACTAAACTCTATTCTACTGTCCTCTACTGTACTAAACTATTTTTCTTTACTAAACTCTATTCTACTGTACTAAACTCTATTCCACTGTCCTCTACTGTTCTAAACTCTTCTACAGTGCTCTACTGTACTAAACTCTATTCTACTGTGCTCTGCTCTACTAAACTCTATTCTACGGTGCTCTGCTGTACTAAACTCTATTCTACTGTGCTCTGCTCTACTAAACTCTATTCTACTGTGCTCTGCTGTACTAAACTCTATTCTACTGTGCTCTGCTGTACTAAACTATATTCTACTGTGATCTACTGTACTAAACTCTTCTACTGTGCTCTACTGTAGTACACTCTATTCTACTGTGCTCTACTGTACTAAACTCTATTCTGCTATGCTCTACTGTACTAAACTCTATTCTGCTGTGCTCTACTGTACTAAACTTTTATATTGTACTGAACTCTATTCTACTGTGCTCTACTGTACTAAACTATTCTACTGTGCTCTACTGTACTAAAATATTCTACTGTGCTCTGCTGTACTAAACTCTTCTACTGTGCTCTGCTGTACTAAACTTCTACTGTGCTCTGCTGTACTAAACTCTATTCTACTGTGCTCTACTGTACTAAACTCTTCTACTGTGCTCTGTTGTACTAAACTTCTACTGTGCTCTGCTGTACTAAACTCTATTCTACTGTGCTCTACTGTACTAAACTCTATTCTACTGTACTAAACTATATTCTACTGTACTATACTACTGTGCTCTACTGTACTAAATTCAATTCTACTTTGCTCTACTGTACTAAACTATATTCTACTGTGATCTACTGTACTAAACTCTTCTACTGTGCTCTACTGTACTAAACTCTATTCTACTGTGCTCTACTTTACCTTACTCCTCTACTGTACTAAACTCTATTCTACTCTGCTCTACTGTACTAAACTCTATTCTACTGTGCTCCAACGGAAATAAACTCTATTCTACTGTGCTCTACTGGAGCTCTTCTGTGCTGTGATGTCCAAATTGGTGATACATAGACATCTATGATTGGTACAAATTTGGTCTGTGGAATTGCCCTACAACATCTTCCTTTGGTTCACAGCCTTACATCCCATCTGGGTTTGAAGACTGTTGTCCAAGAAAAGCACTTGTTCCAAAAAAGACTGGCAAGATGGTTTCTATGGTTACTGTGTGTCAATACCCCTCATCAAGCCTCTGTCTGTGAAACTGGCCTCATGGGAGCAACAGTACACACACACAGTTTCTGATATGAGTACTGCGTCTGTGTTAACATGCTTGGGCACATGGAAAATCAATATTCCTTGATTTAATTTATTTTGCCTTCATGTAAGGGTGTCCTCCAGTGCTGTACTTTACTTCCACTAATGGATGTTGCTTTGTCTTATCCCTTTTTGCTTTGAATATGAGGGGTTGGGACCTTGGATCCTCTTGCTATTTTATTATTGATGGCCATAAATACATTGTGGTGAAATTGATTCCTCACTAATGTAGGGAAGGAATGGATCTTTCCCCTTTCGGTATAAATGGCACCGCTTCCCTTTCCATAGCACATATTGAACTGCTTGAGTCAGCAATGATAAAGTGGAATTGCTCTGTCAAATGGCAATGTTAGTGTAGTTTCGGTTCCCATTGCCTATCAATTTATGATTGTCTTTACCATACCGTGTACATTATCAGACAAGGCTAATGTTGGTCAGTGCTTTCTTTATATCTCTGTCATCTCAGTTACCTTGTATTTAAGTCTTTTGTTCATAAGTTTTCAAATACGGTAACAGCAAGCTGTTTAATTGTTATGAGCACCTCTTCTCTTTGAGGCATCTTTGTTGGGAGTGTTGCATACAGTTTTTTGCTTCTCTCAAGCCCCTTGCCTTTGCTGCAGAAAACAGGTGTTGCCTCTTTCTCTTGTGAGAACCTATGACCTTGTGGCATAGCTGGAAGTCATCCAACGGTGATTTGAGGAGATGTGTGAACATTGTAAAAAGAACTGCAATGCTGCAAGAATTGAATTCTCAAGTTATTTTCTCTCTAGGCTAGCCTACTTCAATGTGCTACTACCAAAGGCCTATTTAATCAAACATGACCTCAGATTGAATTAATATAAATTCCACCTTGTGCCATAATGATGAATTTGGGGAGTCATATATAAAGGTGTGAAGATAAAACATATTCAGTACCAGTCTAAAGTTTGGATACAGCTACTCAAGTTTTTCTTCATTTTTACTATTTTCTACACTGAAGAATAATAGTGAAGACATCAAAACTTTGAAATAACACATATGGAATCATGTAGTAACAAAAAAAGTGTTAAATGAATCAAAATATGTTATATATTTGAGATTCTTCAAAGTAGCCACCCTTTGCCTTGATGTCAGCTTTGCACACTCTTGGCATTCTCTCAAACAGCTTATGAAGTAATTTACAGGTGTGCCTTGTTTAACTTTTGCGACTAGCAATCCCGGATCCATAGCCTGAAACGAATTAGCATAACGCAGCGGACATAAATACCCCTAGAAACTTTTCCTATTCATGAAAATCGCAAATGAAATATATTCAAACACAAGCTTAGCCTTTTGTTAACAACACTGGCATCTCAGATTTTCAAAATATGCGTTACAGCCAACGCTAGACAAGCATTTGTGTAAGTTTATCATGGCATAATGCTATGCTAGGCTCTGCTGGCAGCAGGCAACATTTTCACGAAAATAAGAAAAGCAACCAAATTAAATCGTTTACCTTTGAAGAACTTCGGATGTTTTCACTCAGGAGACTCCCAGTTAGATAGCAAATGTTCCTTTTTTCCAAAAATATTATTTTTGTAGGCGAAATAGCTCCCGTTTGTTCATGTTTGGCTGAGAAATCGACCAGAAAACGCTACAACGCCAAACTTTTTTCCAAGTTAGCTCCATAATATCGACAGAAACACGGCAAACGTTGTTTAGGATCCATCCTCAAGGTGTTTTTAACATATATATTCGATAATATATCCATTGAGGCAATTGGTTTCTCATAAGAAGCGATTGGAAAAATGGCTACCTCAGTATTTTACGCACGATTTTCTGCGGGAGACACCAGGTGACCACTTTCTAAATATGGTCCCTTACGGCTATTCTTCAACGGAAATGCGTAAAAAGATGTCACAATGCTGTAGACACCTAGGGGAATACGTAGAAAATGTAAGCTCATTCACAGCCATATAAGGAGTCATTGGCATGAGGCGGTTTCAAAAAATGCGGCACTTCCTGGTTGGATTTTTATCTGGGTTTCGTCTGTAACATCAGTTCTGTTGCACTCACAGACAATATCTTTGCAGTTTTGGAAACGTCAGAGTGTTTCTATCCAAAGCTGTCAATTATATGCATAGTCAAGCATCTTTTCGTGACAAAATATCTTGTTTAAAACAGGAACGTTTTTCATCCAAAAATTAAAATATCGCCCCCTAATCGCAAGAAGTTTTTAAAGTTAATTTGTGGAAGATCTTTCCTTCTTAATACATTTGATCCATCATTTGTGTTATGACAACGTAGGGGTGGTATACAGGTAAAAGACCAAGTCCATATTATGGCAAGAACAGCTCAAATTAGCAACGAGAAACAACAGTCCATCATTACTTGAGACATGGTCAGTTAATGCGGAAAATTTCAAGAACTTTGAAAGTTTATTCAACTGCAGCCACAAAAACCAACGAGCTATGATGAAATTGGCTCTCATCAGGAAGAAGAAGCTCTCATCACAAGAAAAGAGCCAGAGTTACCACTGCTGCAGAGGATAAAGTCATTAGAATAACTGCACCTCAGATTGCAGCCCAAATAATTTCAAGTAAAAGAATTGGTCGAATTGCTGCAAAGATACCACTACTAAAGGACACCAATAATAAGAAGAGACTTGACTAGGCCAAGAAACACGAGCAATGGACATTAGACCAGTGGAAATCTGTCCTTTGGTCTGGTGAGTCCAAATTTGAGATTTTTGGTTCCAACCGCCGTGTCTTTGTGAGACGCAGAGTAGGTGAACGGATGATCTCCATGTGTGTGGTTTCCCACCATGAAGCATGGAGGAGGAGTGATGGTGAGGGTGTGCTTTGCTGGTGACACTGTCTGTGATTTATTTAGATTTCAAGGCACACTTAACCAGCATGGCTACCACAGCATTCTGCAGCGACACACCATCCCATCTGGTTTGCACATAGTGGCACTATCATTTGCTTTTCAACAGGACAATGACCCAAAACACACCTGCAGGCTGTGTAAGGGCTATTTGACCAAGGAGAGGGACGGAGTGCTGCATCAGATGACCAGGCCTCCACAATCACCCGACCTCAACCCCAATTGAGATGAAATGGGCCGCAGAGTGAAGGAAAAGCAGCCAACAAGTGCTCAGCATATGTGGGAACTCCTTCAAGACTGTTGGAAAAGCATTCCTCATGAAGCTGATTGAGAGAATGCCAAGAGTTTGCAAAGCTGTCTTCAAGGCAAAGGGTGGCTACTATAAATATATTTTCATTTGTTTAACACTTTTTTTGGTTTACTAGAATACTCCATATGTGTTGTTTCATAGTTTTGAAGTCATCACTATTTTTCTACAATGTAGAAAATAGTTTAAAAAAAAGAAGAAAAACCCTTGAATGAGTAGGTGTGTCCATACTTTTGACTGGTACTGTGTGTATATTCCTCACTTCAGAGATACCATGCTGTACTGTAAACACATACCACCAACCTTGGTTGTTTGGCATTAAAGTATCTTGTATTAGTAAATCGTAATATTAAACTGTTCCTGTGCCTGTGTAATAAAAGTGTAATTGCTTTTGGAGCAATGTTTTATTAGCATGTTGTTACAAAATACTTTGGTAATTGCATAGCAATGAGCTGAGACTTTAACTACTGTACATGAGGAATAGTGACTAACTTATTCCACTTTATAAAGCAATTTCTAAAGTCCTATGTAACAACATTGTTGCTATTTTAATAATCACTAGTTACTTCACATGTTTAAAAACTGAAAATTACTGTAATACCTTATGTCACTCATTATGGAAATAGATGTGTTAGTCATTTTGAAGATGCAAAAGGGGTTTTCTCTAATGTTGAGGCGATTTCATGTCCCTCGTATTTAACTCTAGGCTATATTAAGATTTAGGCTACATTAAGGTTCATATCTGAGAGCTCTCCAAACCATGTGCTTATGATAATATATCTAAACTAATTCAGCTAACTGTTATAGTTTTTGGTTCTTCATCATCATCATCATCCGCAGCTAGCTAGCTGCTATCCATGTGACTAGTGGCTAACGTCGGTCCCGGAGCAAGCACCAATTAGCCTGGAGCTAGCCCATGCTAGGCCCTTTCTCCCGGCTAGCTAAATAGGCCCATCAGCCACTCCTGGGCTACAATACCCGGACTCCTTCTACTGCCGGTACGGGGCACGGAATCCCGCCGATTCCTCACGACTGGACTACGACCTAGTCTGCTTGAGTGGGTACTCAACTGGCCTCTACATTGCGACGTCCAATGAATGCCCATCTGCTAGCAGCGGCCCGCTAGCTGTCTAGAGCATTTTGGACTGTTAGCTGTATAGATCCATCGGCCAATTTCTCTGGCCACTATACCTATTTTGCTTGGACCCCTCTACTACTCGGAACCCTAATAATCCATCAATACTTGTCTATCAACGTCACCGCACGCGGAGGCTAAAACAGACTTTCCTCCGTCGAGACGTCCCTCTGAGGTCTGTCTGCTAGCTTGCGAGCCCCGGTCTGCTAGTTTGCGAGCCCCGGTCTGCTAGCTTGCTACACATGCCTCTCTCTAATATCAATATGCCATGTCCATTACTGTCCTGGTTAGTGATTATTGTCTTATTTCATTGTAGAGCCTCTATCTCTGCTCAATATGCCTTACCCACCATTTAGTTCCACCTCGAACAAATGCGGTGACATCACCTGGTTTAAACGTCTCTAGAGACAATATCTCTCTCATCATTACTCAATGCCTAGGTTTACCTCCAATGTACTCAAATCCTACCACCTCTGTCTGTACATTATGCCTTGAATCTATTCTCTCGCACCCAGAAATCTGCTCCTTTTACTCTCTGCTCTGAACACACTAGACGACCAGTCCTGATAGCCGTTAGCCGTACCCTTATCCTACTCGTCCCCTGTTCCTCTGGTGATGTTGAGGTTAATCCAGGCCCTGCAGTGCCTAGCTCCACTCCTACTACCAAGGTGCTCTCAATTGTTGACTTCCGTAACCCTAAAAGCCTTTTGTTTGGGGCGACAGCGTAGCCTAGGGGTTAGAGCATTGGAATAGTAACTGAAAGGTTGCAAGTTCAAATTCCCGGGCTGACAAGGTACAAATCTGTCGTTCTGCCCCTGAATAAGGCAGTTAACCCACTGTTTCTAGGCTGTCATTGATAATAAGAATTTGTTCTTAAATGACTTGCCTAGTTAAATAAAGGTAAAATAAGATTTTAAAAATGCATGTTAACATTAGAAGCCTCCTCCAATTTGTTTTATTCAATGCTTTAGCACACTCTGCCAATCCGGATGTCCTAGCCGTGTCTGAATCCTAGTTTAGGAAGACCCCCAAAACCCCTGAAATTTTCGTCCCTAACTATAACATTTTCTGACGAGAGAACTGCCAAACGGGGCGGTGTTGCAATCTACTGCATAGAGCCTGCAGAGTCCTGTCTTACTATCCCAAACAATTTGAGCTTCTACTTTTAAAAATACACCTTTCCAGAAACAAGTCTCTCACCGTTGCCGCTTGCTATAGACCACCGTGCCCTGGACACCATATGTGAATTGGTTGCCCCCCATCTCTCTTCAGAGCTCGTGCTGCTAGGTGACCTAAACTGTGACATGCTAACACCCCGGCCATCCTACAATCTAAGCTTGATGCCCTCAATCTCACGCAAATGATCAATGAACCCACCAGGTACAACCCCAAATCCGTAAACATGGGCACCCTCATATCATCCTAACCAACTTGCACTCCAAATACATCTCTACTGTTTTCAACCCAGATCTCAGCAATCACTGCCTCATTGCCTGCATCCATAATGGGTCTGCGGTCAAACGACCACCCCTCATCACTGTCAAACTCTCCCTAATACACTTCAGCAAGCCGGCTTTTCTAATCGACCTGGCCAGCGTATCCTGGAAGGATATTGTCCTCATCCTGTCAGTAGAGGATGCTTGGTTATTCTTTAAAAGTGCCTTCACCATCTTAAATAAGCATGCCACTTTCAAAAAAATTTGAACCGGGAACAGATATAGCCCCTTGTTCTCTCCAGACATGACTGCCCTTGACCAGCACAAAAACATCCTGTGTCGTTCTGCATTAGCATCGAACAGCCTCCGTGATATGCAACTTTTCAGGGAAGTTAGGAACAAATATACACAGGCAGTTAGGAAAGCTAAGGCTAGCTTTTTCAAGCAGAAATTTGCATCCTGTAGCACAAACTCAAATAAGTTCTAGGACACTGTAAAGTCCAAAGAGAATAAGAGCACCTTCTCCCAGCTGCCCATTGCACTGAGGCTTGGAAACAGTGTCACAAACAAATCCACTATAATTGAGAACTTCAATAAGCATTTTTCTGTGGCTGGCCATGCTTTCCACCTGGCTACCTCTACCCCGATCAACAGCCCTCCGCCCCCCCACAGCAACTCGCCCAAGTCTCCCCCACTTCTCCTTCACCCAAATCCAGATAGCTGATGTTCTGAAAGAGCTGCAAAATCTGGACACCTACAAATCAGCCGGGCTAGATAATCTGGACTGTCTCTTTCTAAAATTATCCGCCTCAATTCTTGCAACCTCTATTACTAGCATGTTCATCCTCTCTTTAGTATCGTCTGAGATTCCCATAGTTTGGAAGGCTGCCGCGGTCATCCCCCTCTTCAAAGGGGGACACGCTCTAGACCCAAACTGCTACAGACCTATATCTATTCTTCCCTGCCTTTTCTAAGGTCTTCGAAGGCCAAATTAACAAATAGATTACCGACCATTTCGAATCCCACGTACCTTCTCCGCTTTGCAATCTGGTTTCAGAGCTGGTCATCTGTGTACCTCAGCCATGTTCAAGGTCCTAAATTATATCAAAACCGCGATCGATAAGAGACATTACTGTGCAGCCGTATTCATTGACTTGGCTAAGGCTTTCGACTCTGTCGATCATAACATTCTTATTGGCAGACTCAACAGCCTCGGTTTCTTAAATGATTATCTTGCCTGGTTAACCAACTACTTCTCTGATAGAGTTCAGTGTGTCAAATCGGAGGGCCTGTTATCCGAACCTCTGGCAGTCTCTATTGGGGTGCCACAGGGTTCCATTTTCGGGCCGACTCTTTTCTCTGTATACATCAATGTCGCTCTTGCTGCTGGTGATTCTTTGATCCACCTCTACGCAAACGACACCATTCTGTATCCCTCTTGGCCTTCTTTGGACACTGTGTTAACTAACCTCCAGACGAGCTTCAATGCCATACAACTCTCCTTCTGTGGCCTCCAACTGCTCTTAAATGCAAGTAAAACTAAATGCATGCTCTTCAACCGATTGCTGCCTGCACCTGCCCGCCCGTCCAGCATCACTACTCTGTACTGTTCTGATTTTCCACCATAATTTGCAAATAAACTCATTAAAATCCTACAATGTGATTTTCTGAATTTTTTTTCTCAATTTGTCTGTCATAGTTGAAGTGTACCTCTATGATGAAAATTACAGGCCTCATCTTTTTAAGTGGGAGAACTTGCACAATTGGTGGCTGACTAAATACTTTTTTCCCCCACTGTATATTCAACTACCTTGAGCATTTCAAAAGTAAAATAAACTACAAAATACAACTATTTTCTGCTTAGATCTGTAAGGGTCCTCTCTGAAAAATGCTGCTCCCCTCAACTTCTACAGTCATCGATGATTATGTTTAAAATATAGTTTAACACATGTTCTGGTATTACAAGAATGCACTGTATCTTGAAGACTTTCAAATGTGTCTGATCTCATCTCCCTTTTCTCTTATCTCCCCGTCCTCAGGCTTTGGATCAAGACCGGACTGCTTTACAGAAGGTGAAGAAGTCTGTGAAAGCCATCTACAACTCTGGTCAAGGTAGTCTCGTCCTCTTACTCAGTCCATACTCCTACACTTCCCCGAAAGGCCTCATCCTCTCAACTGTTCTGGTTTTGTGCCTCCCAATTTTTTTTAAAGCCCAAATTTCTAGCTCAGTGCATGAAATATGTGATTAATCACTGCACAAAAATGTATGTGTGGCGGTGGGACTGTCGACATTGTGTTATTGGTTTTCTTCCTGTATGTACCACATACAGTGGGGTGTATAGTTCTGACCATTCAAAATTAAGTTTTCTTGTTTTACCTCAGTGAAGGAGACCCATGGTGCACCATGTGGCAGCAAGCACAATTACAAGTTGGTTTGTTACAAGCTGGTGTACCGTCACAGTGGAGGGAGTTCAAATATCGAAAGCTGAATTTTAAAACACCCACGTCTGAATGACAGTCCCAGCTAGTACCAACGCCTCATAGTTTTTCCCCACAATTTATATTGGTGTCTTTAATGGTTACACGTGGCATGAGTAAAGTAATAGTGCCTCTGACGACAATATTCTCTGGGGGAATGGGATTGAAAGGCATTCGATGTGTGGTCAGACTGCTCTGAACTCTAATTCATATATAAGTGACGATACTTTGTCATTAACGACTTCACCATAGAATGTCTGTCAATTATGGAATGTGTGTCAGGCACAATATTTTTTTAAATATTTGATTGGGTGGGACAACAATATGTTATTCCGGCAACCGTTTCATTGTTACTGCAGTGAGTTTGTCTAACTGTTAAAGTTGACAGTTCTATAAGTGGCTTACACCTAATGACTATATTACTAGGTCACTACAGCTTCAACCTGTAGCTGTATGCTCAATCTTCCTTTAGCCTGTTCCATTCTATCCAACCCCCATCTGTCTACTGCTGCCCCCTTATTAGCCCATGTGTCAACCCTGGAGGGATATTCAACCACCAAGGTCAGGACATGCACAATGCCCTTATGCCCTCGCCCTTTCTCAACTTAACTCAATATCTGTGATGGCTTACACAATTCAGAGCTACATATTGGAATGGGACTAGTGGCTAAGACTATGCCTCGTCAGACACTGGCCCCCAGGGTTGAGAAGGAAGGTGCGTTATATACACTATAACTACTTATATAGGCCATGATTCACTTGCTAAACAGATGATGACAAAGGCTAAAACATTTTCATAGCTTGTGTTTCTAATGTGTTTTTTAAAGTATAAGTCATAAGTGTAATTTATCTTTTTGCCAATTTCATACAATTTTTTGTTGTGAAACAATACAAAACATTCCTTATCATTAGATTTACAATAGAAGGACACTTGGTTGGGTCTTGAAGAAGTCAGCAGGGGCTGTGGTTCATTAGAGCTAACTGCTGCAGTTCGATACAGATTTAAACTTAGCTTGTGCCTTATGTCCCTTATTGACCTGTAGTAGGTTGGTGACCTCCCAAGGGATCAATAATCCTCCAAGACAAAGATCCCTTTGGGGGAAACACTGCATTTTCACTGTCGATGCTGCCTCGCAAATGTTAGCTACTGCTACTTGAATGTGAATCAGGTGAAATCCAATGGTCTTTGCAGAGAAGGCTTCTGTGGCAGGTTCCATGTTAGGACATGACATTTCTATTCAAGAAAAAAAATGATTGAACGTTCGGTGTAGGCCGCCTGGAATTCATGTGACTGCGCCATTGATAGGATATAGGGGTGTTTGTGTTCGTAATACACGTTAGGCCTATAACCTCTTTAGGGTATGTGGGACGCTAGCATCCCACCTGGCTAACATCCGGCGAAATTGCAGAGCACCAAATTCAAAAACAGAAATACTCATAATTAAAAATTCATAAAACATACAAGTGTTCTACATCTCCTTAAAGAGTAACTTCTTGTTAATCCAGACACTATGTCAGATTTCAAAAAGGCTTTACGGCGAAAGTATACCATGCGGTTATCTGAGGACAGAGCCCAGCACACAAAAGCATACAAGCATTTTCCAGCCAGGTAGAGGAGTCACAAAAGTCAGAAATAGCGATAAAATTAATCACTTACTTTGATGATCTTCATATGGTTGCACTCACAAGACTCCCAGTTACACAGAAAATGTTTGTTTTGTTCGATAAAGTCCCTCTTTATGTCCCAAAAACTCGGTTTTGTTGGCGCATTTTGTTCAGTAATCCGATAGCTCCAAGGCGGTCACAGCAGGCAGACGAATGCATACTAAAAACACCGGTAAAGTTCGTTGAAACATGTCAAACAACATTTATATTTAATCCTCAGGTTGTTTGTCTTCATAATCAATCATTTTTAAACTGGACAATACTGTTTTCAATAGAAAGGAAAAATAACAAACGGTGTGCTGATGGGAGCACGCCGAATCAGGTCTGTTAGGTTCCTTTGTCCTCTGACCAACATTGCTGTTTACTCGTCATTTTTCAAAATGAAAGACTGAAACGATGTCTAAAGACTGTTGACATCTATTGGAAGCCATAGGAACTGCAATCTGGGTCCTAACTCATTGGATTCTCTATAGGCATTGAGTTGAAAAACAGCCACATGAAAATAATTCCACTTCCTGGATGGATTTTTCTCAGGTTCTCGCCTGCCATATCAGTTCTGTTATACTCGCATACATTATTTTAACAGTTTTAGAAACTTTAGAGTGTTTTCTATCCAAATCTACCAATTATATGCATATCTTAGCTTCTGGGCCTGAGTAATTTCAAATATTACACGTTTCTAATTTTGTCAGGATGTCGTTTTCATTTCAATTTAAAGTGTACTGTTAGCTAGCTAGCTAACGTTAGTAGGCTGCCTAGCTAATGTTAAGTGTATGATCTGTGTAGTTCTATTATTTGTATCTCAGATCCACTTGCATTGCTAGTTATAGCCTAATGTTAGCTAGCTAACATTGAACCTGGTTGGTTAGGTACCTGCAGATTCATGCAGGGTAATAATGTTATGAGTTGCGATTATGGTTCATTGTTTAACTAGCTAGCAAGCTACATGTCTAAGCACAAAACTCCACTTTTTAAAATGTATTTTTATTTAACCTTTATTTAACTAGGCAAGTCAGTTAAAACCTCTTTGGACTGAGATCCCGCTAAGTGAATGTGCAGGGCGCCAAATTCAAAACAACAGAAATTCCATAATTAAAATTCCTCAAACATACAAGTACGTTACACCATTTAAAGATACACTTGTTGTAAATCCAGCCACAGTGTCCGATTTCAGGCTTTACAGCGAAAGCAAACCAAACGATTATGTTAGGTCAGAGCCAGGTCACAGAAAAACACAGCCATTTTTCCAGCCAAAGAGAGGAGTCACAAAAAGCAGAAATATAGATGAAATGAATCACTAACTTTGATCTTCATCAGATGACACTCATTGGACTTCATTTTACACAATAAATGTACAGTGGGGCAAAAAAGTATTTAGTCAGCCACCAATTGTGCAAGTTCTCCCACTTAAAAAGATGAGAGAGGCCTGTAATTTTCATCATAGGTACACTTCAACTATGACAGAAAAAAATGAGAAAAAAAATCCAGAAAATCACATTGTAGGATTTTTAATGAATTTATTTGCAAATTATGGTGGAAAATAAGTATTTGGTCACCTACAAACAAGCAAGATTTCTGTCTCTCACAGACCTATAACTTCTTCTTTAAGAGGCTCCTCTGTCCTCCTCTCGTTACCTTCTTGTGACTCCAAACCCGTATCCGGGAGCGTAATCATAGCCTCAAGCTCATTACCATAACGCAACGTTTCCTATTCATGAAAATCACAATTGAAATGAAATAAATATATTGAAACACAAGCTTAGCCTTTTGTTAACAACATTGTCATCTCAGATTTTCAAAATATGCTTTTCAACCAGCTACACAAGCATGTGTAAGAGTATTGATAGCCTAGCATAGCATTAAGCCTAGCATTCAACGGGCAACATTTTCACAAAAACAAGAAAAGCATTCAAATAAAATCATTTACCTTTGAAGAACTTCAGATGTTTTAAATGATGAGACTCTCAGATAGCAAATGTTCATTTTTTCCAAAAAGATTATTTTTGGATTAGAATCAATCCTCAAGGTGTTTTTCACAATTCTATTCGATGAAAAATCATTCGTGGCAGTCGGTTCCTCAGAGTCAAAACTGAAAAATACTGCAGCTGGAGATTACGCAATAATTGCGACGGAGGACACCAAGCGACCACCTGGTAGAAGTAGTCTCTTATGGTCAATCATCCAATGATATGCCTACAAATACGTCACAATGCTGCAGACACCTTGGGGAAAACGTGGAAAATGTAAGCCGACTCCTAGCTCCTCCACAGCCATATAAGGAGTCATTGCCATTAGGCGGTTTCAAAACATGCGGCACTTCCTGATTGGATATTTATCTGGGTTTCGCCTGTAACATCAGTTCTGTGGCACTCACAGACAATATCTTTGCAGTTTTGGAAACGTCATAGTGTTTTCTTTCCAAAGCTGTCAATTATATGCATAGTCGAGCATCTTTTCGTGACAAAATATCTTGTTTAAAACAGGAACGTTTTTCGTTTAACTTCCTCAACAGTCAGGAAGTTAAAGCTTGGTCGCAAATGGTTCTTCCAAATGGACAATGACCCCAAGCATACTTCCAAAGTTGTGGAAAAATGGCTTAAGGAGAACAAAGTCAAGATATTGGAGTGGCCATTACAAAGTCCTGACCTCATCCTATAGAAAATTGTGGGCAGAACTGAAAAAGTGTGTGCGAGCAAGGAGGCCTACAAACCTGACTCAGTTACACCACCTCTGTCAGGAGGGATGGGCCAAAATTAATCCAATTTATTGTGGGAAGCTTGTGGAAGGATCCCTGAAACGTTTGACCCAAGTTAAACTATTTAAAGGCTAATTAATACTAATTAAGTGTATGTAAACTTCTGACCAACTGGGAATGTGATGAAAGAAATAAAACTGAAATAAATCATTCTCTCTCCTAATATTCTGACATTTCACATTCTTAAAATAGTGGTGATCCTAACTGCCCTAAGACCTAACTGTCCTAACTGCATTTTTACTAGGATTAAATGTCAGGAATTGTGAAAAACTGAGTTTAAATGTATTTGGCTAAGGCGTTTGTAAACTTCCGACTTCAAGAATGTTGTTCATTGACTATAGCTCACCATTCAACACCATAGTACCCTCCAAGCTCATCATTAAACTTGAGGCCCTGGGTCTGAACCCTGAACCCTGCCCTGTGCAACTGGGTCCTGGACTTCCTGACTGGCTGCCCCCTTGTGAAGGTAGGAAACCACCTCTCCTTCGCTGATCCTCAACACTAGGGCCCCACAGGGATGCGTGCTCAGCACTCGATGTCACAGGAAGGCTAAAACTTCATCAATGACATCATCCACCTGAGCCACGCCTGTTCTCCCTGCTATCATCCAGAAGGCGAGGTCGATACAGGCACATCAAGCTGGGACCGAGAGACTGAAAAAAAGCTTCTATCTCATGGCCATCAGACTGTTAAATAGCCATCACTAGCACATTAGAGGCTGCTGCCCAAACTTGAAAACACTGACCACTTTTTAATAATGGAACGGTCGTCACTTTAATAATGTTTACATATTTTGCATTACTCATCTCATCTGTTCACCTGATTTAGAATTCCTCACAATCAAATGTAGACCGCATTATCTACCAAGAGAATTCTCTTCGATTATAATCACAGCTGTATATATTCCCCCCCAAGCAGACACATCGATGGCTCTGAACAAACTTTATTTTGACTCTTTGCAAACTGGAATCCATACATCCTGAGGCTGCATTCATTGTAGCTGGGGATTTTAACAAGGCTAATCTGAAAACAAGACTCCCTAAATTGTATCAGCATATCGACTGCGCAACCAGGGCGGGAAAAACCTTGGATCATTGTTACTCTAACTTCCGCGACGCATATAAGGCCCTGCCCCGCCCTCCTTTTGGAAAAGCTGACCACGACTCCATTTTGCTGATCCCTGCCTACAAACAGAAGCTAAAACAAGAAGCTCCCACGCTGAGGTCTGTCCAACGCTGGTCCGACCAAGCTGATTCCTCACTCCAAGACTGCTTCCATCACGTGGACTGGGATATGTTTCGTATTGTGTCAGACAGCAACATTGACGAATACGCTGATTCGGTGTGCGAGTTCATTAGAACGTGCGTTGAAGATGTCGTTCCCATAGCAACGATTAAAACATTCCCTAACCAAAAACCGTGGATTGATGGCAGCATTCGCATGAAACTGAAAGCGCGAACCACTGCTTTTAATCAGGGCAAGGTGACTGGTAACATGACTGAATACAAACAATGCAGTTATTCCCTCCGCAAGGCTATCAAACAAGCTAAGCGCCAGTATAGAGACAAAGTAGAATCTCAATTCAACGGCTCAGACACGAGGTATGTGGCAGGGTCTACAGTCAATTACGGACTACAAGAAGAAAACCAGCCCAGTCACGGACCAGGATGTCTTGCTCCCAGGCAGACTAAATAACTTTTTTGCCCGCTTTGAGGACAACACAGTGCCACTGACACGGCCTGCAACGAAAACATGCGGCCTCTCCTTCACTGCAGCCGAGGTGAGTAAAACATTTAAACGTGTTAACACTCGCAAGGCTGCAGGCCCAGACGGCATCCCCAGCCGCGCCCTCAGAGCATGCGCAGACCAGCTGGCTGGTGTGTTTATGGACATTTTCAATTGATCCCTATACCAGTCTGCTGTTCCCACATGCTTCAAGAGGGCCACCATTGTTCCTGTTCCCAAGAAAGCTAAGGTAACTGAGCTAAACGACTACCGCCCCGTAGCACTCACTTCCGTCATCATGAAGTGCTTTGAGAGACTAGTCAAGGACCATATCACCTCCACCCTACCTGACACCCTAGACCCACTCCAATTTGCTTACCACCCAAATAGGTCCACAGACGATGCAATCTCAACCACACTGCACACTGCCCTAACCCATCTGGACAAGAGGAATACCTATGTGAGAATGATGTTCATCGACTACAGCTCGGCATTTAACACCATAGTACCCTCCAAGCTCGTCATCAAGCTCGAGACCCTGGGTCTCGACCCCGCCCTGTGCAACTGGGTACTGGACTTCCTGACGGGCCGCCCCCAGGTGGTGAGGGTAGGCAACAACATCTCCACCCCGCTGATCCTCAACACTGGGGCCCCACAATGGTGCGTTCTGAGCCCTCTCCTGTACTCCCTGTTCACCCATGACTGCGTGGCCACGCACGCCTCCAACTCAATCATCAAGTTTGTGGACGACACAACAGTGGTAGGCTTGATTACCAACAACGACGAGACGGCCTACAGGGAGGAGGTGAGGGCCCTCGGAGTGTGGTGTCAGGAAAATAACCTCACACTCAACGTCAACAAAACTAAGGAGATGATTGTGGACTTCAGGAAACAGCAGAGGGAACACCCCCCTATCCACATCGATGGAACACTAGTGGAGAGGGTAGTAGTTTTAAGTTCCTCGGCATACATATCACAGACAAACTGAATTGGTCCACTCACACAGACAGCATCGTGAAGAAGGCGCAGCAGCGCCTCTTCAACCTCAGGAGGCTGAAGAAATTCGGCTTGTCACCAAAAGCACTCTCAAACTTCTACAGATGCACAATCGAGAGCATCCTGGCGGGCTGTATCACCGCCTGGTACGGCAACTGCTCCGCCCACAACCGTAAGGCTCTCCAGAGGGTTGTGAGGTCTGCACAACGCATCACCGGGGGCAAACTACCTGCCCTCCAGGACACCTACACCACCCGATGTCACAGGAAGGCCATAAAGATCATCAAGGACAACAACCACCCGAGCCACAGCCTGTTCACCCCGCTATCATCCAGAAGGCGAGGTCAGTACAGGTGCATCAAAGCTGGGACCGAGAGACTGAAAAACAGCTATCTCAAGGCCATCAGATTGTTAAACAGCAACCACTAACACTGAGTGGCCACTGCCAACACACTGACTCAACTCCAGCCACTTTAATAATGGGAATTGATGGGAAATGATGTAAAATATATCACTAGCCACTTTAAACAATGCTACCTAATATAATGTTTACATACCCTACATTATTCATCTCATATGTATACGTATATACTGTACTCTATATCATGTACTGCATCCTTATGTAATTACATGTATCACTAGCCACTTTAACTATGCCACTTTGTTTACATACTCATCTCATATGTATATACTGTACTCGATACCATCTACTGTATCTTGCCTATGCTGCTCTGTACCATCACTCATTCATATATCCTTATGTACATATTCTTTATCCCCTTACACTGTGTATAAGACAGTAGTTTTGGAATTGTTAGTTAGATTACTTGTTGGTTATTACTGCATTGTCGGAACTAGAAGCACAAGCATTTCGCTACACTCGCATTAACATCTGCTAACCATGTGTATGTGACAAATAAATTTGATTGGATATGTATATACTGTATCCTATTCTACTGTCTTAGTCTATGCCGCTCTGACATTGCTCATTCAAGTATTTATATATTCTTAATTCCATTCCTTTACTTTTAGATTGTGTGTATTGTTAGATATTACTGCTCTGTTGGAGATAGAAACACAAGCATTTCACTACACCCGCAATAACATCTGCTCTACACGTGTATGTGACAAATATCATTTGATTGGATTTTTCCACCTTTTTGGTTTGCTCCCTGTCTTTTAGTTTGGTGTGGGTTTATCCTTTGTTTGCTTTTTCTTGGGCAAATTTAGTGGGCGCTCATGGTGGTTGTCTTTTAGGTTTCAGTGGACAACCCCATGAATCTTTCAGAACTCCTCCTAAAACCCCACCTGTTTCGTTTTGGATGTTGGTAAGTAGTAGTTCCCCCTTCTTTTGAGGTTCACTATGGTTTTCTTGCTGGGGAACTTAATCATAATAATTGTAATAATAACTATAATACCAATCAAATCCAATTTTTGTTGTCATGTAGACATGGTTAGCAGATGTTAATGCCAGTGTAGCGAAATGCTTGTGTTTCTGGTTCTGACAGTGCAGTAATATCTAACAAGCAATCTAACAATTACCCAACAACTACCTAATACACACACATCTAAAATGGGTGAAGGAGAACTCTTTCTGTCCCAGCTTTGATGCACCAACCTCACCTTCTGGGTGGTAGCGGTGTGAACAGGCAGTGGCTCGGGTGGTTGTTGTATTTGATCTTTTTTGCCTTCCTGTGACATCGGGTGCTATATTTGTCATGAAGGGCAGGTAGTGTCTCCCCGGTGATGCGTTGTGCAGACCGCACCATCCTTACCGCACCGACCGCACTAATCCTAACCCTTCTTTAAATGTTATAGGCCTATTTCTGTTTTGACCTATTTATCAAAAGTGTTGGAACAACTTGTCAATAATCAACTGACTGGCTTTCTTGATGTCTGTAATATTCTCTCTGGTATGCAATCTGGTTTCCCCTGAGGTTATGGATGTGTCACTGCAACCTTGAAGGTCCTAAATTATGACACGATTGCCCTTGATTCTAAGGAATGTTGTGCTGCTATTTTTATTGACTTGGCCAAGCTTTTGATATGGTAGACCGTTCCATTCTTGTGGGTTGGTAAGGAGTATTGGTGTCTGAGGGTTCTTTGGCCTTGTTTACTAACTACCTCTCTCAAAAGAGTGCAGTGTGTAAAGTTAGAACATCTTCTGTCTCAGCCACTGCCTGTCACCAAGGGAGTACCCCAAGGCTCGATCCCAGGCCCCACACTCTTCTCAATGTACATCAACAACATAGCTCAGGCATTAGGAAGGTCTCTCATCCATTTACAGTGGCAAGACAAAGTATGTGAACCCTTTTCAATTACCTGGATTTCTGCATAAATTAGTCATAAAATTTGATCTGATCTTTATCATTGCCTGATGAACCATGTGAACCATGCCTCGAACAAAGAGATCTCAGAAGACCTAAGATTAAGAGTTGTTGACTTGCATAAAGCTGGAAAGGGTTACAAAATTATCTCTAAAAGCCTTGATGTTCATCAGTCCATGGTAAAACAAATTGTCTATAAATGGAAAAAGCTATTGTCTGTTGCTACTCTCCCTAGGAGTGGCCATCCTGCAAAGACGACTGCAAGAGAGAGCACAGCACAGAATGCTCAATGAGGTTAAGAAGAATCCTAGAGTTTCAGCTAAAGACTTACAGAAATCTCTGGAAGATGCTAACATCTCTGTTGACCTGTATACAATACGTAAAACACTAAACAAGAATTGCTTTCATGGGAGGACACCACGGAAGAAGCCACTGCTGTCCAAAAAAAACATTGCTGTACGTCTGAAGCTCTCAAAAGAGCACCTGGATGTTCCCCAGTGCTACTGCCAAAATATTCTGTTAAAGTTGAGTTGTTTGGAAGGAACACACAACACTATGTGTGTAGAAAATAAGGCCCAGCACATCAACATCAAAATCTCATCCCAACTGTAAAGTATGGTGAAAGGAGCATCATGGTTCGGGGCTGCCTTAGGGCCTGGACAGCTTGCTATCATTGATGGAAAAATGAATTCCCAAGTTTTTCAAGACATTTTGCAGACTCTGGACTTAGTTTCTTCTATCGTATTCGCTACTCTTTCACTCCAGCTGCCAAACTAGCCCTGATTCAGATGACCATCCTACCCATGCTAGCTTACAGAGAAGTAATTTATAGTTTGGCAGGTAAGGGTGCTGTCGAGCGGCTAGATGTTCTTTACCATTCGGCAATCAGATTTGCCACCAATGCTCCTTGTAGGACACATCACTGCACTCTATACTCCTCTGTAAACGGGTCATCTCTTAATTAATACCCGTTGCAAGACTGACTGGTTGATGCTTATCTATAAAACCCTCTTAGGCCTCACTCCCCCCATCTGAGATATCTACTGCAACCCTCATCCTCCACATACAACACCCATTCTGCCAGTCACATTCTTAAAGGTCCCCAAAGCACACACATCCCTGGGTCGCTCCTCCTTTTAGTTTGCTGCAGCTAGCGACTGGAACGAGCTGCAAAAAAACACTCAAACTGGACAGTTTTATCTCCCATCTCTTCATTCTAAGACTGTGGCTGTTTCATGTGATGTATTGTTGTCTCTATCTTCTTGCACTTTGCTGTTGTCTGTGCCCAATAGTGTTTGTACCATGTTTTGTGCTGCTACCATGTTGTGTTGCTGCCTTGCTAATGTTGTTGACTTAGGTCTCTCTTTATGTAGTGTTGTGGTGTCTCTTGTCTTGATGTGTGTTGTCCTATATTTTTGTTAAACATTTTAATCCCAGCCCTCGTCCCCGCGGGGCGTGTTTTGCCTTTTGGTAGGCTGCAATCGCAAATAAGAATTTGTTCTTAACTGACTTGCCTAGTTAAATAAAGGTAACAAAAAAAACATTGAAAACCCATTTCATGAAGCTCCCGACAAACGGTTCTTGTGCTGACGTTTCTTGCAGTGGCCGTTTGGATCTCGGTAATGAGTGTTGCAACCAAACAATTGTGTGGCCTACCACTTAGCGGCTGAGACGTTGTTGCTCTGAGATGTCTTCACTTCACAATAACAGCACTTACTGTTCACTGGGGCAGCTCTAGCAAGGCAGACATTTGACAAACTGACTTCTTGGAAAGTTGGCTTCCTATGACGGTGCCACATTGAAAATCACTGAGCTCTTCAGTAAGGCCAATTTAATGCCAATGTTTGTCTATGGAGACTGCATGACTGTGTGCTCGATTTTATACACCTGTCAGCAATGGGTGTGGCTGAAATAGCCAAATCCACTAATTTGAAGGGATGTCCAGATACTTTTGGAATTTATTCAGACCCCTTTCCACATTTTTGTCTTTTTTTCTTTTTTTAAAGCTCATCAATCTACACACAATACCATATAATGATGTAGTGAAAATAGGTTTTTGAAATGTTTGCAAATGTAATAAAAATCAAAAACAGATACCTTATTTATGTAAGTATTCAGACCATTTTCTACGAGACTCGAAATTCAGCTCAGGTGCCTCCTGTTTCCATGGATCATCCTTGAGATGTTTGTACAACTTGTTTGGAGTTCACCTGTGGTAAATTCAATTGATTGGACATGATTTAGACACACCTTTCTATATAAGGTCCCACAGTTGACAGCGCGTGTCAGAGCAAAAATCAAGCCATGAGGTCGAAGGAATTGTCCGTAGAGCTCCGAGACAGGGTGGTGTCGAGGCACAGATCTGGGGAAGGGTACCAGAATAGGGTACCATCATGCTGTGGGAATGTTTTTAGGCGGCAGGGACTGGGAGACTAGTCATGATCGAGGGAAAGACGAACGGAGCATAGTACAGAGATCCTTGATGAAAACCTCCTCAGGAACTTACTGGGGTGAAGGTTCACTTTCCAGTGGGACAACGCAGGAGTGGCTTTGGGACAAGTCTCTGAATGTTCTTGAGTGGCCCAGCCAGAGCCCGGACTTGAACACGATCGAACATCTCTGGAGACACCTGAAAATAGTTGTGCAACGATGCTCCCCATCCAACTTGATGGAGCTTGAGAAGATCTGCAGAGAAGATTGGGAGAAACTCCCCAAATGCAGGTGTGCCAAGCTTGTAGTGTCATACCCAAGAAGACTCCAGGCTGTAATGGCTGCCAAAACTGCTTCAACAAGGTACTGAGTAAAGGGTCTGAAAATATTATGTGACTTGTTAAGCAGCATTTTACTCCTGACCTTATTTAGGCTTGCCATAAAGGGGTTGAATACTTATTGTCTCAAGATCTTTCATCTTTTTATTTTTGTATTAATTTGTAAACATTTCTAAAAACATAATTCCACATTGGCAATATCTCAGTTTAATCCCATAGAAATTCAGGCTGAAACAAAAATGTGGAAAAAGTCTAGAGGTGCGAATACTTTCTGAAGGCACTGTACTTTTGGATTTTGAGATCTATCTATTCTTTTGGATGTTATATTGATCATTAAAAACAAAGTCTGCTGTTAAAATGGAAACTTTTTAAAACGAATATAATGGGTCCCTATATTTTATGTCATTGATGTTTCCGACTTCAAAATCACTCATTATAAAGATATACAAGGACCTTCAGCATTCCCCCCTGTGGCAAACCATTATCGGGGGAGGGTCTATATTAAAGAAAAGTATTGGCTAATCCCACCATACATTTCAGGATTTCATTGATAATTTGGTGTGTCTAAATACAAAGTTTGATTGATGTTACTCAATTTATATGAAGGGAAATTACATTGTGAGTGAAAAGATTAATCATCACTTAAGCTAAATATTTTTCAAGGGTTAATGACCTTAGATTTGAGCATCTGTGGCCTCAATTTAAGAAAATCCTCAATTTAAAAAATTGATGTTACTACTCCTACTTTTGGCGCAATGTTATCATAATGGTAAATACTCTAAAGTCACTAAGATGCCATATTAGGTGATTTTCCAAAATGCCATTCCCAAATGCCACCACAAATAAAGAACGATATAATATCCATAATGTCTATATACATTTCATAGACTTAGGGTACCAGTTATATGTGAAGAAAATATTTTGGTCTGTTGAATATGAAAGGGACAGCATACTTAGCTCCAGGACCCAAACGTTATTAATGAATCCCTTGTTTTGAGTGAACATGTTTTTTTTTCATGTGTTGTGTCACCTCTGCTTGCAGATCACGTCCAGAATGAAGGGAATTATGGCCAGGCACTGGACAAGTTTGGTAGCAACTTCATCAGCAGGGACAACCCCGATCTAGGAACCGCCTTTGTCAAGTTCTCCAGCCTCGTCAAGGAGCTGTCCGCACTTCTGAAGAACCTGGTGAGATTTTTTAAGGGGATTTAATAAACAGATAGTGATCATGGCCCTGTATTAAACTGTGCGTTGCCGTGAGTTCGTTTTGGACTTGGGGACTGTGAAAAGATCCCTGGTGGCATGTATTGTTGGGTGTGTATGGGAGTCTGAGCTGAATGTTAATTGATTATGCAGACAATATAACATTTTTGAATTTTATAATAAAAACTAGAAGATAAGTAGTTAATCTCTCATCAACCCTCAACCATGAAAGTCTGGTATGCATGTTTGTTATTTCTGTATGTGCAGTTAAGAGCAAGGCATGCTTCTCTGTTTTGAGCCAGCTGTAGTTTTGCTCGGTTTTTCTGTGCTGTACTAGACCATATTACCGGACAGTAATCAAGATGGGACCAAAGCCTCAACTAGTACAGTTTGTTTTGTGTGTTTTTTTCATTTGATTTATTTCACCTTTATTTAACCAGGTAGGCTAGTTGAGAACAAGTTCTCATTTGCAACTGCGACCTGGCCAAGATAAAGCAAAGCAGTGTGACACAGACAACAACACAGAGTAACACATGGAGTAAACAATAAACAAGCCAATAACACAATAATCAAATCAATGACACAGTAGAAAAAAGAAAGTCTATATACAGTGTGTGCAAAAGGCATATGAGGAGGTAGGCAATAATAGGCCATAGGAGTGAATAGTTACAATTTAGCAGATTAACACTGGAGTGATAAATGAGCAGATGATGATGTGCAAGTAGAGATACTGGTGTGCAAAAGAGCAGAAAAGTGAATAAAATAGAAACAGTATGGGGATGAGGTAGATAGATTGGGTGGGCTATTTACAGATGGACTATGTACAGCTGCAGCGATCGGTTAGCTGCTCAGATAGTTGATGTTTAAAGTTGGTGAGGGAAATACAAGTCTCCAACTTCAGCGATTTTTGCAATTCGTTCCAGTCACTGGCAGCAGAGAACTGGAAGGAAAGGCGGCCAAATGAGGTGTTGGCTTTGTTTTGTGTGTCAAAAAAATGCAGAACATATTTTTATTACAGACACCCCTTCCAATCTTCACAACAACTTTGTCCATATGACTTGACCATGATAATTGACCATCCAATGTTATACTGTACCTAGGAGTTTAGCTTCCTCCACTTGCTGAATGCTCACACCCTTTATGTACAACTCCAGTTGAGGTTTAGGTCTTAGAGAATATTTTGAAACACGGACAATGCTTCTCGTTTTAGATGTATTTAAGGCCAGTTTATTATTAATCACCCATTCTGATACTCTAAATCCACTAGGGTAGCCTAGTGGTTAGAGCGTTGGACTAGTAACCGGAAGGTTGCAAGTTCAAACCCCCTAGCTGACAAGGTACAAATCTGTCGTTCTGCCCCTGAACAGGCAGTTAACCCACTGTTCCTAGGCCGTCATTGAAAATAAGAATTTGTTCTTAACTGACTTGCCTGGTTAAATAAAGGTACAATTTTAATTTAAATTTCAGTGAGCTCTCTGGATTTGGTTACTGACATGTGTGGAATCATCTGCATACATAGTCATTCTAGCTTTGTAAGACCAGTGGCAAATCAATTGTAAAAATAGAGATGAGTAAAGGCCCAAGAACTGCCCTGAGGGACATCGCACTGTACAGTGGGAAGAAAAAGTATGTGAACCCTTTAGAATTACCTAGATTTCTGCATAAATTGGTCATAACATTTTATCTGTTTTTCATCATTGCCTTATGTGAACCATGCCTCAAACAAAAGAGATCTCAGAAGACCTAAAATGAAGAATTGTTGACTTGCATAAAGCTGTAAAAT
Source organism: Oncorhynchus tshawytscha (assembly GCF_018296145.1). NCBI lineage: Eukaryota > Metazoa > Chordata > Actinopteri > Salmoniformes > Salmonidae > Oncorhynchus > Oncorhynchus tshawytscha. The sequence goes on along the minus strand of NC_056438.1, from coordinate 40,272,016 downwards.
GTTACAAAAGTATCTCTAAAAGCCTTGATCAGTCCACGGTAAGACAAATAGACAAACACAGTCTGCTTAAACTACTAACAGACACATAATTATCATTTTTCATCTCTTTATTAATCACACCAGTGCAGGTTGGGAAAAGTATGGGAACCCTTGGATTTAATAATAACAGGTTGACCCTTCTTTGGCATCAATAACCTCAACAAATGTTTTCGGTAGTTGCGGATCAGACCTGCACACTGGTCAGGAGGGATTTTGGACCATTCCTCTTTACAAAACTGTTTCAGTTCTACAATATTCTTGATATGTCTGGTGTGAACTGCTCTCTTGAGGTTATGCCACAGAATCTCAATCGGGTTGAGGTCAGGACTGACTGGGCCACTCCAGAAGGCGTATTTTCTTCTGTTCAAGCCATTCTGTTGTTGATTTTCATCTAATGGGTTTGTGTCCTGTTGCATCAACTAACTTTTGTTGAGCTTCAATTGGCGGACAGATTCCCTACATTCTCCTGCAAAGTGTATTGAATCACTTGGGAATTAATTTTTCCATCGGTGATAGCAAGCTGAACAGGCACTGAGGCAGCAAAGCAGCCGCAAACCATGATGCTCCCTCCACTATAGTTTACAGGTGGGATGAGGTTTTGATGTTGGTGTGCTGGGCCTTATTTTCTCCACACATAGTGTTGCGTGTTCCTTCCAAACAACATCTGTCCACAGAATATTTTGAAAGTAAATACAATATTTTTTTACAAATTACCTGCCACTGGCATTCAATAAAACCTGTGTGTCCATGTATGCTGATGATTCAACCATATACGCATCAGCAACCACAGCTAAATATGTCACTGAAACTCTTTAACAAAGAGTTGCTGTCTGTTTTGGAATGGGTGGCCAGTAATAAACTGGCCCTCAACATCTCTAAAACTAATAGCATTGTATTTGGTACAAACCATTCCCTAAATTCTAGACCTCAGTTTAATCTGGTAATGAATGGTGTGGTTGTTGAACAAGTTGAGGAGACTCAATTACTTAGTGTTACCTTAGATTGTAAATTGTCATGGTCAAAGCATATAGATTCAATGGTTGTAAATATTGGGCGAGGTCTGTCCGTAATAAAGAGATACTTTGCTTTTTTAACACCCCATTAACTTGATCTTTCCTTGGAGCATTTGACCACATGACTGGACAATAATCAAGATAAGATAAAACTAGAGCCTGCAGGACTTTCTGGAGAAAGTCCTGCAGGCTCTAGTTTTATCTTATCTTGATTATTGTCCAGTCATGTGGTCAAATGCTCCAAGGAAAGATCAAGTTAATCTGCAGCTGGCCCAGAACAGATTTGAGGAAAGACTGGCTGAGTCACTTCTTTTCATATGAAACAAGGTGTTGGAAATTCCTAATTGTTTGCATAGTCAACTTACACACATCACTGACACACACACTTACCCCACCAGACATGCCACCAGGGATTTTCACAGTCCCCATGTCCAGAACAAATTCAAGGGAACGTTATTATACAGAGCCATGACTGCATGGAACTCCCTTCCATCTTATATACTGCAAGTGAACAGCAAACCTAGTTTCAAAAAACAAATAAAGCAACACCTCAAGGCACAACGCCTCTCCTCCATGCGACCTACTAGTTGTGCGTATGTACTGACATGTATGTGTAACTGATAGATGCACATATATACACTACACTATGTTTTTAAATGTACAGTACCAGTCAAAAGTTTGGACACCACTCATTCAAGGGTTTTTCTTTATTTTTACTATTTTCTACATTGTAGAATAATAGTGAAGACATCAACACTAAGAAATAGCAGATATGGAATCATGTAGTAACCAAAAAAGTGTTAAACAAATCAAAATATATTTTATATTTGAGATTCTTCAAAGTAGCCACCCGTTGCCTTGATGACTGTCTTGAAGGAGATCCCACATATGCTGAGCATTTTATGGCTGCTTTTCCTTCACTCTGCGGTCCAACACATCCCAAACCATCTCAGTTGGGTTGAGGTTGGGTGGTTGTGGAGGCCAGGTCATCTGATGCAGCACTCCATCACTCTCTTTCTTGGTCAAATAGCCCTTACACAGCCTGGAGATGTGTTTGGGTCATTGTCCTGTTGAAAAACAAATGATAGTCGACTAAGTGTAAACCAGATGTGATGGCATATCGCTGCAGAATGCTGTGGTAGCCATGCTGGTTAAGTTTGCCTTAAATTCAAAATAAATCACAGACAGTGTCTCCAGCAAAGCATCCCCACACCATCTCCTCAATGCTTCACCACATGTGGAGATCATCCGTTCACCTACTCTGCGTCTCACAAAGACGTGGCGGTTGGAACCAAAAATCTCCCATTTGGACTCATCAGACCAAAGGACAGATTTTGACCGGTTTAATGTCCATCGCTCCTGTTTCTTGGCCCAAGCAAGTCTCTTCTTATTATCGGTGCTCTTTAGTAGTGGTTTCTTTGCAGCAATTCAACCATGAAGACCTTATTCACGTTGTCTCCTCTGAACAGTTGATGTTGAGATGTGTATGTTACTTGAAACCTGTGAAGCATTTATTTGGGCTGGAAACTCTAATGAACTTATCCTCTGCAGCAGATAACTCTGGGTCTTCCCTTCCTGTGGCAGTCCTCATGAGAGCCAGTTTCATCCTAGCTCTTGATGGTTTTTGCGACTGCACTTGAAGAAACGTTCAAAGTTCATGAATTTTTCCAGATTGACTAACCTTTGCTTGAAGTAATAATGGACCTTCGTTTATCTTTGCTTTTTTTCAGCTGGTCTTTTACCAAATAGGGTTATCTTCTGTGTCTGTTACTTGAACTCTGAAGCATTTATTTGGTCTGCAATGTGAGGTGCAGTTAACTGTAATGAACTTATCCTCTACAGCTGAGGTAACCTTGGGTCTTCCTTTCCTGTGGCGGTCCTCATGAAAGCCAGTTTCTTCATCATCGCTTGATGGTTTTTGCGACTTGATTAAATGTTCAAAGTTCTTGAAATTTTCCGGATTGACTGACCTTCATGTCTTAAAGTAATGACAGACTTTTGTTTCTCTTTGCTTATTTGAGCTGTTCTTGCCATAATATGGACTTTGTCTTTTATCAAATAGCCCTATCTTCTGTATACCAACCCTACCTCGTCACAACAAAACTGATTGGCTCAAACACATGATAAAGGAAAGGAATTCCACAAATTAAGGTTCACCTGTTAATTGAAATGCATTCCAAGTGACTACATCATGGAGCTGGTTGAGAGAATGTGTGCAAATCTGTCATTAAGGTAAAGTGTGGCTACTTGGAAGAATCTCTAATATAAAATATATTTTGTTGAACACTTTTTTTGGTAATGACATGATTCTATGATGATTCCATATCTATATATATATATATTACTATATTACTATATATATATAACTAACTATAACTATATATATATATATACTATATATATATATATATATATATATATATATATCTCTATTATATATATATATATATATATAACTATATATAACTATATAACTATATATATATAACTATATATATATATCTATATATATAACTATATAACTATATAACTATATATAACTATATATCTATATAGTTATATATCTATATATATATATATATATATATATCTATATATATATATATATATATATATCTATATATATCTATATAGATATATAGATATAGATATAGATATATATATATAGATATAGATATATATATATATATATATATATATATAGATATATATATATATATAGATATATATATATATATAGATATATATATATATATATATATATATATATATATATAGATATATATATATAGATATATATATATAGATATATATATATAGATATATATATATATATATATATATATATATAGATATATATATATAGATATATATATATAGATAGATATATATATAGATAGATATATATATATAGATATATATATATAGATATAGATATATAGATATAGATATATAGATATATAGATATATATATATATATATAGATATATATATATATATATCTATATATATATCTATATATATCTATATATATATATCTATATATATCTAGTTATATATATATAGTTATATATATAGTTATATATATATATATATAGTTATATAGTTATATATATATAGTTATATATAACTATATATAACTATATATAACTATATATATATATAACTATATATAACTATATATATACAAAAACATCCTGTGGCGTTCTGCATTAGCATCGAATAGATAGGGGATATGCAACTTTTCAGGGAAGTTAGGTACAAATATACACAGGCAGTTAGAAAAGCTAAGGCTAGCTTTTTCAAGCAGAAATTTGCATCCTGTAGTACTAACTCAAAAACGTTCTGGGACACTGTAAAGTCCATGGAGAATAAGAGCACCTCCTCCCAGCTGCCCACTGCTCTGAGGCTAGGAAACACTGTCACCACCGATAAATCCACTACAATTGAGAATTTCAACAAGCATTTCTCTACGGCTGGCCATGCTTTCATCTTGGCTACCCCTACCCCGGTCAACTGCCCGGTACCCTCCACAGCAACCTGCCAAAGCCCCCACCATTTCTCCTTTACCCAAATCCAGATAGCTGATGTTCTGAAAGAGCTGCAAATCTGGACCCCTACAAATCAGCCGGGCTAGACAATCTGGACCCTCTCTTTCTACAAATATCTGCCTAAATTGTTGCAACCCCTATTACTAGCCTGTTTAACCTCTCTTTCGTATCGTCTGAGATTCCCAAAGATTGGAAAGCTGCCGCGGTCATCCCCCTCTTCAAAGGGGGAGACACTCTAGACCCAAACTGTTACAGACCTATATCTATCCTACCCTGTCTTTCTAAGGTCTTCGAAAGCCAAGTTAACAAACAGATTACTGACCATTTTGAATCCCACCGTACCTTCTCCGCTATGCAATCTGGTTTCAGAGCTGGTCATGGGTGCACCTCAGCCACGCTCAAGGTTCTAAATGACATCATAACCGCCATCGATAAGAGACATTACTGTGCAGCCGTATTCATCGACCTGGCCAAGGGTTTCGACTCTGTCAATCACAACATTCTTACTGGCAGACTCGATAGCCTTGGTTTCTCAAATGATTGCCTCGCCTGGTTTACCAACTACTTCTCTGATAGAGTTCAGTGTGTCAAATCAGAGAGACTGTTGTCCGGTCCTCTGACAGTCTCTATGGGTGTACCACAGGGTTAAATTCTCAGGCCGACTCTTTTCTGTGTACATCAATGATGTTGCTCTTGCTGCTGGTGATTCTCTGATCCACCTCTAGGCAGACGACATCATTCTGTATACTTCTGGCCCCTCCTTGGACACTGTGTTAACTAACCTCCAGACGAGCTTCAATGCCATACAACTCTCCTTCCGTGGCCTCCAACTGCTCTTAAACGCAAGTAAAACTAAATGCATGCTATTCAATCGATCACTGCCCACACCTGCCCGCCTGTCCAGCATCACTACTCTGGACGGCTCTGACTTAGAATATGTGGAGAACTACAAATACCTAGGTGTCTGGTTAGACTGTAAACTCTCCTTCCAGACTCACATTAAGCATCTCCAATCCAAAATTAAATCTAGAATCGGCTTCCTATATCGCAACAAAGCATACTTCACTCATGCTGCCAAACATACCCTCGTAAAACTGACCATCCTACCGATCCTCGACTTCGGTGATGTCATCTATAAAATGGCCTCCAACACTCTACTCAACAAACTGGATGCAGTCTATCACAGTGCCAATCCATTTTGTCACCAAAGCCCCATACACTACCCACCATTGCGACCTGTACGCTCTCGTTGGCTGGCCCTCGCTTCATACTCGTCGCCAAATCCACTGGCTACAGGTTATCTACAAGTCTCTGCTAGTTAAAGCCCCGCCTTATCTCAGCTCACTGGTCACCATAGCAGCACCCACACGTAGCACGCTCTCCAGCAGATATATCTCACTGGTCACACCCAAAGCCAATTCCTCCGTTGGTCGTTTTTCTTCCAGTTCTCTGCTGCCCATGACTGGAACAAATTGCAAAAATCTCTGAAGCTGGAGACTCACATCTCCCTCACTAGCTTTAAGCACCAGCTGTCAGAGCAGCTTACAGATCACTGCACCTGTACATAGCCCATCTGTAAACAGCCCATCTATCTACCTACCTCATCCCCATACTGGTATTTATTTATTTATTTTGCTCCTTTGCACCCCAGTATCTCTACCTGCACATTCATCTTCTGCCAATCTACCATTCCAGTGTTTAATTGCAATATTGTAATTACTTCGCCACCATGGCCTATTTATTTCCTTAACTTACCTCATTTGCACTCACTGTGTATAGACTTTTTGTTTTCTTTTGTTCTACTGTATTATTGACTGTATGTTTTGTTTATTCCATGTGTAACTCTGTATGTGTCGAATTGCTACGCTTTATCTTGGCCAGGTCGCAGTTGCAAATGAGAACTTTTTCTCAACTAGCCTACCTGGTTAAATAAAGGTGAAATAAAAAAATAAACATTATGTGCCATTGGAACACAGGAGTGATGGTTGCTGATAATGGGCCTCTGTACGCCTATGTATATATTCCATAAAAAATCTGCCGTTTCCAGCTAGAATAGTCATTTACAACATTAACAATGTCTACACTATATTTCTGATCAATTTTGTTATTTCAATGGACAAGAAATGTGCTTTTCTTTCAAAAACAAGCACATTTGTAAGTGATCCTAAACTATTGAACGGTTGTGTATGTGTGTGCGTGTATATGGACAGTTGAAGTTGGAAGTTTACATACACTTAGGTTGGAGTCATTAAAACTTGTTATTTCACTTATAATTCACTGTATCACAATTCCAGTTGGTCAGAAGTTTTCATACACAAAGTTGACTGTGCCTTTAAACAGCTAGGAAAATTCCAGAAAATTATGTCATAGTTATGCTTGGAGGAAAAAGGGGGATGCTTGCAAGCCAAAGAACACCATCCCAACCGTGAAACACGGGTGTGGCAGCACCATGTTGTGGGGCTGCTTTGCTGCAGGAGGGACTTCACAAAATTTATGGCATCATGAGAAATGAAAATTACGTGGATATATTGAAGCAACATCTCAAGACGTCAGTCAGGAAGTTAAATGGGTCTTCCAAATTTACAATGACCCCAAGCATACTTCCAAAGTTGTGGCAAAATGGCTTAAGGAGAACAAAGTCAAGGTATTGGAGTGGCCATCACAAAACCCTGACCTCAAGCCTATAGACAATTTGTGGGCAGAACTGAAGAAGCGTGTGTGAGCAAGGGGGCCTACAATTCTGACTCCGTTACACCAGCTCTGTCAGGAAGAATTTTGGAGGAAGCTTGTGGAAGGCTACCCAAAATGTTTGACCCAAGTTAAACAATTTAAATGCAATGCAACCAAATACTAATTGAGTGTATGTAAACTTACGACCCACTGGGAATCTGAAATAAATCATTCTCTCTACTAATATTCTGACATTTCACATTCTTAAAATTGAGTGGTGATCCTAACTTACCTAAAACAGGGAATTTTTTTCTTGGATTAAATGTCAGGAATTGTCATACTGAGTTGAAATGTATTTGGCTAAGGTGTTTGTAAACTTCCGAGTGGCAGATCAAATGCAATCCTGGCAATATAATTAAAATATGCCACTTTGCAGGTGCTCTTGTCCAAAACGGTGAAAACATTTCTAGGATGTCTGTAATGATTCCTTTTGGAATTAAATCCATGACCTCGGTGTTTGCTGGTGCCATTCTCTTACCAATTGATCCTTCGCTAAGCCCTACCCCCTTGGTTACTGTTGCAACCTCTGACAACATTTTCCCTGGAAGCCACATTCTAACCACATGCAAAATCCCCTCACAATGGTCTCAAACTGTGTTTTTAATACAACAGGCTCTGCATTTCAGGAATCACAGTAGCAAATACCCCTGGTGCCCTCTTCAATTATTTAGCCATTTAAACAATTTGTTTTCGCATGAAAACTATTTTGTAATGCCCACAATGGCTTTCATGTGTTTCAAACGTGATCTTGTCCGAGACTTTGGAGTCGACCACAGTTGCTATCCATTGGAGCACTGCGATTGGTTGGCCAAAATTCTGGGGCAGATCTTAGCGAAGGGTCAATTGAGCCAGGCAATATCGAAGAACCACAAAGATAAATGTGTGTATTGGTTATGTCATTCACTGGCTCTGTGCATGACACCTCAAATTCAAGTACTGTGATTAGAGCTGCCAAATTCCCATCAAAATATAATCTTTGTTGTTTTGAGAATGAACCATCCTCTGTCTCATCCACAGCTCCAGAGCTTGAGCCATAATGTGATCTTCACCCTGGACTCTCTTCTCAAAGGGGACCTCAAAGGAGTTAAGGGGGTAAGTTGTTGCTGTATTGGATAGAATCCACGACCTCATCACGTCCTGCCAAGTTAATAAGAGGCTGTCTCTTTGCAAAGATTTACTGACCCATAACATTATTAAACCTAAATCTGAAAATCTACATAGTAAATCTCAGAAGTACTAGTCAGTGGGTTTTTCACTCTGGCTTTCCTTTAATACACAGTCCAAAATAAATATGTCCTATTTTTGACTGCCATTTCCTGATGTCATCCCCAAAATTCTGCTGGGCCTTTTTTCTTGTTAATGCATGAGTGTACATCAAATTGTATTAGTCACATGCACCGAATACAACAGGTGTAGACCTTACAGTGAAATGCTTACTTACGAGCCCCTAACCGACAATGCAGTTTAACAAAAATATGGATAAGAATAAGAAATAAAAGTAACAAGTAATTAAAGAGCAGCAGTAAAATAATAATAGCGGGACTATATACAGGGGGCTACCGGTACAGAGTCAATGTGCGGTGGCACTGGTTAGTTGAGGTAATATGTACATGTAGGTAGAGTTATTAAAGTGAGATGATAACAAATGCAAATAGTCTTCGTAGCCATTTGATCAGGTGTTCAGGAGTCTTATGGCTTGGGGGTAGAAGCTGTTTAGAAGCCTCTTGGACCTAGCCTTGGCACTCCGGTACCGCTTGCCGTGCGGTAGCAGAGAGAACAGTCTATGACTAGGGGTGGCTGGAATCTTTGACAATGTTTAGGGCCTTCCTCTGACACTGCCTGGTATAGGAGTCCTGGATGGCAGGAAGCTTGGCCCCAGTGATGTACTGGGCTGTTCGCACTACCCACTGTAGTGCCTTGCGGTCGGAGGCCGAGCAGTTGCCAAACCAGGCAGTGATGCAACCAGTCAGGATGCTCTAGATGGTGCAGCTGTTGAACCTTTTGAGGATCTGAGGACCCATCCCAAATCTTTTCAGTCTCTTGAGGGGGAATAGGTTTTATCGTGCCCTCTTCACGGCTGTCTTGGTGTGCATGGACCATGTTAGTTTGTTAGTGATGTGGACACCAAAGAACATGAAGCTCTCAACCTGCTCTACTGCAGCTCTGTCGATGAGAATGGGGGCGTGCTTTGTCCTCTTAATGATGGCAAACTTAATGATGGTGTTGGAGTCGTGCCTGGCCATGCAGTCATGAGTGAACACACGCCTGAGGGGCCCCTGTGTTGAGGATCAGCTTGGCAGTTGTGTTATTACCTACCCTTAACACCTGGGGGTGGCCCGTCAGGAAGTCCAGGATCCAGTTGCAGAGGGAGGTGTTTAGTCCCAGGGTCCTTAGCTTATTGATGAGCTTTGAGGGCACTATGGTGTTGACCGCTGAGCTGTAGTCAATGAATAGCATTCTCACATAGGTGTTCCTTTTGTCCGGGTGTGGAGTGCAATAGAGATGGCATCATCTGTGGATCTGTTGGGGTGGTATGCAAATTGGAGTGGGTCTAGGGTTTCTTGGATAATGGCGTTGATGTGAGCCATGACCAGCCTTTCAAAGCACTCACATCGGCTGTGGAGAGCATGATCACACAATCTTCCAGAATAGCTGGTGCTCTCATGCATGTTTCAGTGTAATTTGTCTGGAAGTGAGCAGTTTAGCTCGTCTGGTAGGCTTGTGTCACTGGGCTGCTCTCGGTTGTGCTTCCCTTTGTAGTCTGTAATGGTTTGCAAGCCCTGCCACATCCAACGTGCGTCAGAGCCAGTGTAGGACGATTCAATCTTAGTCCTTTATTGAAGCTCTGTCTGTTTGATGGTTCATCGGTGGTATAGCGGGATATCTTATAAGCTTCCGGGTTAGAGTCCCACTCCTAGAAAGCGGCTGCTCTAGCCCTTAGCTCAGTGCGAATGTTGCCTGTAATCCATGGCTTCTTGTTGAGGTTTGTACGTACCGTCACTGTGGGGACGACGTCATCGACACACTTATTGATGAAGCCAATAACTGATGTGGTGTGCTCCTCGATTCCATCTGAGGTATCCCGGGAAGCATATTCCAGTTTGTGCTAGCAAAACAGTCCTGTAGCTTAGCATCGGCTTCATCTGACCACATTTTTATTGATCTAGTCACTGGTGCTTCCTGCTTTAATTTTTGCTTGTAAGCAGGAATCCCGAGGATAGAATTATGGTCAAATTTGTCAAATGGAGGGTGAGGGAGAGCTTTGTATCCATCTCTTTATGTAGAGTTAAGGTGGTCCAGTGTTTTTTTTCCTTTGGTTGCACATGTAACATGCTGATAGAAATTTGCTAAAACAGATTTAAGTTTCCCTTTATTAAAGTCCCCTGCTACTAGAAGCGCCTCCTCTGGGTGAGCGTTTTCTTGTTTGCTTATAGCGGAATACAGCTCATTCAATGCTATCTTAGTGCCAGCCTCTGACTGTGGTGGTATGTAAAACAGCTATGAAAAATACAGATAAACTCTCTAAGTAGGTAGTGTGGTCTACAGTTTATCATGAGATACTCTACCTCAGGTGAGCAATAACTCGAGACTTCCTTAGATATTGTGCACCAGCTGTTATTTACAAAAATACATAGTCCGCTGCCCCATGTCTTACCAGACGCCGCTATTCTATCCTGCCAGTGCAGCTTATAACCAGCCAGCTGTATGTTGATAGTGTTGTCATTCAACCACGACTCTGTGAAGCATAAGATATTACAGTTGTGAATGTCACGTTGGTAGTTTAATCTTACGTGTAGGTCATCAGTTTTATTGTCCAAAGATTGCCCATTTGCTAGCAGATTGGAAGGAAGCGGGGGTTTATTTGATCGCCTACGAAATCTCAGAAGGCAGCCTGCCCTCCGGACCCTTTTTCTGCACCTCATCACGCAAATAACAGGGATCTGGGCCTGTTTCCGAGAAAGCAGTATATCGTTCGCGTAGGCCTCGTCAGTATCGTTAAAGGAAAAAAAGTATTCTGCCAGTCTGTGGTGAGTAATCGCAGTCATGATGTCCAGAAGTTATTTTTGGTCATAAGCTGCAACATTTATGTAAAAAAAATAGTTACAAACAACACTAATAAACACACAAAAAAACACAATCGGTTGGGGGCACATAAGTCTGCCTTCTTCTCCGGTGCCATCTTAAATCCGTTTACACAAATGTTTTGTGTACACAGAAATGTATTGTCGCGAAACAGAAAATACATTAATCAAAACTAAAAGATACCGTAAAACTGGCAAATTCCAGCTTTGCAGACCTGATTATGGGGAGTTTCTCCCATTCTTCTCTGCAGATCCTCTCAAACTCTGTCAGGTTGGATGGGGAGCGTCACTGCACAGCTATTTTCAGGTCTCTCCAGATATTCAATCCGGTTCAAGTCCAGGCTCTGGCTGAGCCACTCAAGAACATTCAGATACTTGGCTGTATGCTTAGGGTTGTTGTCCGTTGGAAGGTGAACCTTCGCCCCAGTCTGAGGTCCTATGTGCTCTGGAGCAGGTTTTTATCAAGGATCTCTCTGACATTGCTTCGTTCATCTTTCCCTCAATCCTGACTAGTCTCCCAGTCCCTGCTGCTGAAAAACATCCCCACAGCATAATGCTGCCCCCACCATGCTTCATCTTAGGCATGGTTCCAGATTTCCTCCAGAAGTGACTGTTGGCATTCAGGCCAAAGAGTTCAATCTTGAGTTCAATCTTGGCAAACTCCAATTGGGCTGTCATGTGCCTTTTACTGAGGAGTGGCTTCCGTCTGGCCACTCTACCATAAAGACCTGATTGGTGGAGTGCTGCAGAAATGGTTGTCCTTCAGCAAGATTATCTCATCTGCACAGAAGAACTAGAGCTCTGTCAGAGTGACCATTGGTTTCTTGGTCATCTCCCTGACCAAGGCCCTTCTCCCTCGATTGCTCAGTTTAGCTGGGCGGCCAGCTCTAGGAAGAGTCTTGGTTTTTCCAAACTTCCATATAAGAATGATGGAGGCCACTGTTCTTGGGGACCTTCAATGCTGCAGACATTTTTTGTTACCCTTCTTCAGATCTGTGCCTCTACACAATCCTGTCTCGGAGCCCTACGGACAATTCTTTCGACCTCATGGCTTGGTTTTTGCTGTGACTTAAAGTTTTTGCTTTGCCATTATGGGGTATTTTGTGTAGATTCATAAAGTCAAGGGGTGAAAAAGTCAATCTTTCTGCTATCTAAATCATTTCAGAATGCACTGTCAGTCAGTCTGGATAAGAGTCTTCTTCTAAATTACTAAAATGTCATGGAAATGTAGAACAACAATGACCAAATACATTTGTTAAATGTCTGATTTTATTGCCTTTTGTACAGGGATTTAGGCTTGAAGGTTACTTTCGAAATCCGTACCTAGTTACCTGTCCAAAATTGTAGTCAGTAACTTAACTTTTGGATTGCCCATACTCAGGCAGCTGATTACATTCCATTTCTTTTAGATTACTTTCCCCTTTAGAGGCATTAGGAAAATACACAAATGTATTTTACCAATTGACATCTATTGCAGGATAAATCAATGTTAAAGTTTGTATATCTGGCCATATGTGGATGTAAAGATTTTCCTTTATTGGTTGGTTATGGCTTGGCTACTTGGCTACTTCTAACCCATCACTTTCTACTTCATATAGTATGGTTAAATTAAATCTTCACATCAAACCAAAGTCTATCAGAAATCGAGTCAGTCCAATAAATGTTATACTTCTTGATCTTCAAGAATAGGACTTGGAAATATGTACGTATAGATTAGCCAAATTGTTTTACCTGAATATGATTTTGTTGTCATTTGGGCCAATTGATTGGCACATCCTCTACCCCTTGATTCCATTCGCTCCGTTCCAGCTATTATTTTGAGCCGTTCTCCCCTCAGCAGCCTCCACTGGTTTGATTCCATTCGCTCCGTTCCAGCTATTATTATGAGCCGTTCTCCCCTCAGCAGCCTTCACTGGTTTGATTCCATTCCATTTGCTCCTTTCAAGCTATTATTTTGAGCCGTTCTCCCCTCAGCAGCCTCCACTGGTTTGATTCCATTCGCTCCGTTCCAGCTATTATTATGAGCCGTTCTCCCCTCAGCAGCCTTCACTGGTTTGATTCCATTCCATTTGCTCCTTTCAAGCTATTATTATGAGCCGTTCCCCCCTCAGCAGCCTCCACTGGTTTGATTCCATTCACTCCGTTCCAGCTATTATTATGAGCATGAAATGTTAACTGGTAGTCTTACTTGAAAGAACTGTATAATTATTATTTGTATCAATTGGGTGGTCATTGTTTTACCAACTGTGCCACGACGTGCTGCAGCAGTAGGCACAGTTGTTATTTGACCAGGTATATTGACCGAGTTGGTATTTGACCAGGTATATTGACAGAGTTGGTATTTGAAAAGGTATATTGACAGTTATTATTTGACCGGGTATATTGACAGTTGTTATTTGACCAGGTATATTGACACAGTTGTTATTTGACCAGGTATGTTGACAGAGTTGGTATTTGACCAGGTATCTTGACAGAGTTGGTATTTGACCGGGTATGTCTACAGAGTTGTTATTTGACCAGGTATATAGACAGTTGTTATTTGACCAGGTATATTGACAGTTGTTATTTGACCAGGTATATTGACAGTTGTTATTTGACCAGGTAATATTGACACAGTTTTTATTTGACCGGGTATATTGACACAGTTGGTATTTGACCAGGTAATATTGACACAGTTTTTATTTGACCGGGTATATTGACACAGTTGGTATTTGACCGGGTATATTGACACAGTTGGTATTTGACCGGGTATATTGACACAGTTGGTATTTGACCGGGTATATTGACCGAGTTGGTATTTGACCGGGTATATTGACCGAGTTGGTATTTGACCGGGTATGTTGACCGAGTTGGTATTTGACCGGGTATGTTGACCGAGTTGGTATTTGACCGGGTATGTTGACAGAGTTGGTATTTGACCGGGTATATTGACACAGTTGGTATTTGACCGGGTATATTGACACAGTTGGTATTTGACCATGTATATTGACACAGTTGGTATTTGACCATGTATATTGACACAGTTGGTATTTGACCATGTATATTGACACAGTTGGTATTTGACCGGGTATATTGACACAGTTGGTATTTGACCGGGTATATTGACACAGTTGGTATTTGACCGGGTATATTGACACAGTTGGTATTTGACCGGGTATATTGACACAGTTGGTATTTGACCGGGTATATTGACACAGTTGGTATTTGACCGGGTATGTTGACACAGTTGGTATTTGACCGGGTATGTTGACACAGTTGGTATTTGACCGGGTATGTTGACACAGTTGGTATTTGACCGGGTATGTTGACACAGTTGGTATTTGACCGTGTATGTTGACACAGTTGGTATTTGACCGGGTATATTGACACAGTTGGTATTTGACCGGGTATATTGACACAGTTGGTATTTGACCGGGTATATTGACACAGTTGGTATTTGAAAAGGTATATTGACACAGTTGGTATTTGAAAAGGTATATTGACACAGTTGGTATTTGAAAAGGTATATTGACACAGTTGGTATTTGAAAAGGTATATTGACACAGTTGGTATTTGAAAAGGTATATTGACCGGGTTGGTATTTGAAAAGGTATATTGACCGAGTTGGTATTTGAAAAGGTATATTGACCGAGTTGGTATTTGAAAAGGTATATTGACCGAGTTGGTATTTGAAAAGGTATATTGACAGTTATTTGACCGGGTATGTTGACAGTTGTTATTTGACCGGGTATATTGACACAGTTGTTATTTGACCGGGTATATTGACACAGTTGTTATTTGACCGGTATATTGACACAGTTGTTATTTGACCGGGTATATTGACACAGTTGTTATTTGACCGGGTATATTGACCGAGTTGTTATTTGACCGGGTATATTGACCGAGTTGGTATTTGACCGGGTATGTTGACACAGTTGGTATTTGACCGGGTATGTTGACACAGTTGGTATTTGACCGGGTATGTTGACACAGTTGGTATTTGACCGGGTATGTTGACACAGTTGGTATTTGACCGGGTATGTTGACACAGTTGGTATTTGACCGGGTATGTTGACACAGTTGGTATTTGACCGGGTATATTGACACAGTTGGTATTTGACCGGGTATATTGACACAGTTGGTATTTGACCGGGTATATTGACACAGTTGGTATTTGAAAAGGTATATTGACACAGTTGGTATTTGAAAAGGTATATTGACACAGTTGGTATTTGAAAAGGTATATTGACACAGTTGGTATTTGAAAAGGTATATTGACACAGTTGGTATTTGAAAAGGTATATTGACCGGGTTGGTATTTGAAAAGGTATATTGACCGAGTTGGTATTTGAAAAGGTATATTGACCGAGTTGGTATTTGAAAAGGTATATTGACAGTTATTTGACCGGGTATGTTGACAGTTGTTATTTGACCGGGTATATTGACACAGTTGTTATTTGACCGGGTATATTGACACAGTTGTTATTTGACCGGGTATATTGACACAGTTGTTATTTGACCGGGTATATTGACCGAGTTGGTATTTGACCGGGTATATTGACAGTTGGTATTTGACCGGGTATGTCGACAGAGTTGTTATTTGAAAAGTTGTATTTACAGAGTTGTTATTTGACCAGGTATGTTGACAGCTATTATTTGACCGGGTATGTTGACAGAGTTGGTATTTGACCGGGTATGTTGACAGAGTTGGTATTTGACCGGGTATGTCGACAGAGTTGGTATTTGACCGGGTATGTCGACAGAAAATGCATATCTTGTACACCAATAACCCAGGGAAGAGTTTCAGGGTAGAGGATGTGCCAATTTGAAAGCTATAACAAAAAAAATGGGTAACACTTTACTTGACACACAGCGTCATAACACGTAATGACACGATCATAACCATGTCATAATATGTCATAACACTGTCATTTACATATTTTGAGACATATATTGTGTGTTAATTAACATAAACATATTGTTGACACGTAGGCTATGGTGTAATGAAATGTTTTGCTTTGTGTGGTAGGTTTTGTGGGTTTTGACACTATTACTTAGGTGTCATAACCAGCCATAAAATAACGCAATATATGTCACAACAGGTCTAAATATGTGTCATGACAGTGTCATGACCATATTATATGAGCTACCAAAAAGTGTTACCCAAACAATTTGCAGCTCACGATATGTTTATATATTTTTTAAAAGAAAAAAGAAAAAAAGAAAAAAGAAGCCGTTTGACAAGACATGGAAGGACTATGAGGCGAAGTTGTAAGTTTGCTTTACTGTACATTTGTGTGCGTGCATATGCTTGTGTAAGTCAACTTACATGTTTTGTATTGTATTCTCTGTGACTGTATTTTGAATGTGATCCTAACCTTGAGTGGAATTCTGGATTTTTCCCCCAGCACCAAAATTGAGAAAGAGAAGAGGGAGCATGCTAAACAACATGGGATGATTCGGACTGAGATTACCGGAGCTGAGATTGCAGAGGAGATGGAGAAGGAGCTACGTCTCTTCCAGTTACAGATGTGCGAGGTCAGTGAGTTTGTGTGCTTGCGTGTGGATGGGATAATATGTGCACATACTTTCTCTCATGCTCTTCTTTAGCTTCTCGCTCTTCCTCCACTCTCTGTGACTGAACAAAAATATAAACGCAACATGTGTTTTTCATATGCAAAGAAAGCTTATTTCTCTAAAATGTTGTGCACAAATGTGTTTACATCCCTGTTAGTGTGCATTTCTCCTTTGCCAATATAATCCATCCACCTGAGAGGTGTGGCATATCAAGAAGCTGATTAAACAGCATGATTATTACACAGATGTATCTTGTGCTCTGGAGAATAAAATGCCACTCTAAAACGTGCAGTTTTGTCACACAACGCAATACCTCGATGTCTCAAGTTTTGAGAGTGTGTGCAATTGGCATGCTGACTGCAGGAATGTCCACCAGAGCTGTTGCCAGAGAATTGAATGTTAATTTCTCTACCATAAGCTGCCTCCAATGTCATTGGCAATTTGAATGCACAGAGATACCGTGACGATATCCTGATTCCGCAACCGTCACCTCATGTTTCAGCATGATAATGCCGTCCTTATTTCGCAAGTATCTGTACATAGTTCCTGGAAGCTGAAAATGTCCCAGTTCTTCCACGGCCTGCATATTCACCAGACATGTCACCGATTGGGATGCTCTGGATCGACATGTACAGCGGTTCGTCCTTTAAAAGTTGCAGCATGCTGCGGCGCAGCTTGTTTGGTGCCGCAGAATTCTATGGCACGTTACTTAAGTGTGAACCACTGGTACCATTAATGCTAGTTAGTGCTAGTTTGACCACCAGAGGGCATCTTTGAAAGCATTTGGTAGCCTTCAATAGTGCCTGTATAAGAGAATGCAGGCACACGGGAGACCGGGGTTCAATTCCCCGACGGGCGGGAAGGAGTAGGCTGTCCTTGTAAATAAGAATGTGTCCTTAACTGATTCCATGTGTATTATTTCATAGTTGTGATGTCTTCACTATTATTCTACAACGTAGAAAATAGTAAATATAAAGAAAAACCCTGGAATGAGTAGGTGTGTCCAAACTTTTGACTGGTACTTGCTTAATTGATTTAATTAATTAATAGTATGGTGTTTCTATTCTAAGAAAAACCCTCTGGGTTTCCGTTAAGATGGAACGGAAAATATGGCAGTGTACAATTTGACGGTCGGGGATACAGTAGTGTGTTATGTAGCTAAAGAATCCCTGTGTCGTGCGGGCACGCGGGAGACCGGGTGCCCGGTCTCCCGCCTTGCCTTGTAAGTAAGAATTTGCTGCTTTTCCTTCACTCTGCTGTCCAACTCATCCCAAACCATCTCAATTGGGTTGAGGTCGGGTGATTGTGGAGGCCAGGTCATCTGATGCAGCACTCCATCACTCTCTTTCTTGGTCAAATAGCCCTTACAAAGCCTGGAGGTGTGTTAGGTCATTGTCCTGTTGAAAAACAAATGATTAGCCCCTAAACCAGGTGGGATCGTGTATCGCTGCAGAATGCTGTGGTTGCCATGCTGGTTAAGTGTGCTTTGAATTCTAATAAATTACCGACAGTGTCACGAGCAAAGCACCCTCACATCAACACACCACCTCCTCCATGCTTCATGTGGTGGGAACCACGCATGCAGAGATCATCCGTTCACCTACTCTGCGTCTCACAAAGACACCTCTGAACAGTTGATGTTGAGATGTTTCTGTTACATTAACTCTGAAGCATTTATTTGGGCTGCATTTTCTGAGGCAGGTAACTCTAAAACTTATCCTCTGCAGCAGAGGTAACTTTGGGTCTTCCATTCCTGTGGCGGTCCTCATGAGAGCCAGTTTCATCAATCATAGTGCTTGATGGTTTTTGCAACTGTTCTTGAAGAAACTTTCAAAGTTATTGAAATTGTCCAAATTGACTGGCCTTCATGACTTAAAGTATTTGATGGACTGTCATTCTCTTTGCTTATTTGAGGTGTTCTTACTATATTATGGACTTGGTCTTTTACCAAATAGGGTTATCTTCTGTATACCACCCCTACCTTGTCACAACACAACTGATTGGCTCAAAGGCATTAGGAAGGAAAGACATTCCACAAATTAATTTTTAACAAGGCTCATCTGTTAATTGAACTGCATTCCAGGTGACTACCTCATAAAGCTGGTTGAGAGAATGCCAAGATTGTTCACAGCTGTCATCAAGGCAAAGAGTGGGTACTTTGAAGAATCTGAAATATGTTAGCAATTTATATTATTCTTCAATAACGCAAACTCCAAAGGAAATCAGGGGGAGAAAAATATGTTTATTCAGAGAGGACAAATCAAGATGTTATGCTGGGAGTCAGATGTTCAGTCTCCCCCTGTCCTCAGCTTGCCCCCCCAGAACAAAGGACAGGATGCCACTTATAACCCCCCACCCTAGTCTGGGGTTGACCAATCAGAAGTGCTTGCTGGACAACTTGGCCAAAGGCCAAATAACAAGTATCCCACTTCCAACAATTGTTTACAGACAGATTATTTAACTAATTCACTGTATCCCACTCCAAACTCTACAATTCTAGTTATCTATGGGACTGATACCAGTGTGGAAGAGCTGGTCATGTCTAATAGTTATCTACTCACTACTTTAGTTGTGTCCATAGATCTTCACTCATTACTTTAGTTGCGTCCATACTTTCCTGTTCAACTATATCCATGTCCCATAGATCTTTACTCATGACTTTAGTAGCGTCCATAGTTTCCTGTTCAACTATACCCATGTCCCATAGATCTTTACTCACTACTTTAGTAGCATCCATAACTTCCTTGCTAATGGGATACTGTTTTGTGCAAGGTGGGGCAACAGCTGTCAAGCACACTGATTCCATATCCAAAGTGCCACACTCATTTTTCTCCGTAGTCCGAATAGCATGGTTCTGAACTATAGTTTCGGTTCTGTCAGAAGTTTACATACACCTGAGCCAAATTAATTTAATCTGGGTTTTTTTCACAATTCCTGACATTTAATCCAGGATTTGTGAAAGGCCTTGTTTTAGGTTAGTTAGGATCACCACTTTATTTTACGAATGTGAAATGTTAGAATAATAGTAGAAAATTATTTATTTCAGTTTTTATGTCTTTCATCAAATTCCCAGTTGGTCAGAAGTTTACTTATACTCAATTTTTATTTGGTAGCTTTGCCTTTAAATTGTGTCAAACGTTTCGGGTAGCCTTCCACAAGCTTCCCACAATAAGTTGGGTGTATTTTGGCCCATTACTCCTGACAGAGCTGGTGTAACTGAGTCAGGTTTGTAGGCCTCCTTGCTCGCACACGCTTTTTCAGTTCTGCCCACAAATTTTCTATAGGATTGAGGTCAGTGCTTTTTGATGGCCACTCCAATACCTTGACTTTGTTCTCCTTAAGCTATTTTGCCACAATTTTAGAAGTACGCTTGGGGTCATTGTCCATTTGGAAGACCCATTTGCAACCAAGCTTTAACTTCCTGACTGATGTCTTGAGATGTTGCTTCAATATATCCACATAATTTGCATTTCTCATGATGCCATCTATTTTGTGAAGTGCACCAGTCCCTCCTGCAGCAAAGCAGCCCCACAACAAGATGCTGCCACCCCCGTGCTTCACGGTTGGAATGGTGTTCTTCGGCTTGCAAGCCTCCCCCTTTTTCTTCCAAACATAACGATGGTCATTATGGCCAAACAGTTCCATTTTTGTTTCATCAGACCAGAGGACATTTCTCCAAGAAGTATGATCTTTGTCTCCATGTGCAGTTGCAAACCATAGTCTGGCTTTTTTTATGGCTGTTTTGTAGCAGTGGCTTCTTCCTTGCTGAGCGGCCTTTCAGGTTATGTCGATGAAGGACTCGTTTTACTGTGGAAGTAGATACTTTTGTACCTGTTTCCTCCAGCATCTTCACATGGTCCTTTGCTGCTGTTCTGGGATTGATTTGCACTTTTGTACCAAAGTAGGTTCATCTCTAGGAGACAGAACGCTTCTCCTTCCTGAGTGGTATGACGGCTGCGTGGTCCCATGACGTTTATGCTTGTGTACTACTGTTTGTACAGATGTACCTGGTACCTTCAGGCGTTTGGAATTTGATCCCAAGAATGAACCAGACTTGTGGAGGTCTACAATTTTTTTTCTGAGGTCTTGACTGATTTCTTTTGATTTCCCCATGATGTCAAGCAAAGAGGCAGTGAGTTTGAAGGTAGGCCTTGAAATACATCCACAGGTACAACTCCAATTGACTGAAATGATGTCAATCAGCCTATCAGAAGTTTCTAAAGCCATGACATCATTTTCTGCAATTTTCTAAGCTGTTTGAAAGCACAGTCAACTTAGTTTATGTCAACTCCTGACCCACTGGAATTGTGATACAGTGAATTATAAGTGAAATAATCTGTCTGTAAACAATTGTTGGAACAATTACTTGTCATGCACAATGTAGATGTCCTAACCCACTTGCCAAAACTATAGTTTGTTAACAAGAAATTTGTGGAGTGGTTGAATAACGAGTTTTAATGACTCCAACCTAAGTGTATGTAAACTTCTGACTTCAACTGAATATATTTTGCATAAGATATGGGCAATAGTGACTTCAGCACCCGTATCCACTAAAAATTCTACTGCAAAGCTGTTAACCGTCATGTTCATATATATTCCATCCGATTTCATATGTACACCAGCTGAGATGAGGCATAAGAGGGATTCTATTAGTTTACCTCCTCAGCATCTAGCATCCTCTGCTGCTGAGCCAGAGAGAGATTCTTACATTTCTGCACAAGTATTGTGTCGTTGGGGCTGTTGTCTTGATTCCGTTTTCCCTTCTTTTCCTACTTTCTCGTTGCCAGTGACCAGAAATCCTGCAATAATAACATACATTTCTCTTCTACTGAACGAATAATGTTGTTGGTTTCACTCAGAACCTGCACAACACTGATAAGCACGTCTTGTGGATGATTAAAAGTTGTTGACCATTTAACCAACTGTTTTGGAGATGCTGATTTATGTATGATCACTATCTCCAGAAGTTTGTTTTTACTTCCTTTTACAGCCTGACTGCTGTCAGCGCTTCATCCCTATGGGGTTCTATATCTTAGGCTGCTGTCAGCTCTTCATCCCTATGGGGTTCATTCTATGTCTTGTCAGCTCTTCATCCCTATGGGGTTCTATATCTTAGACTGCTGTCAGTTCTTTGTCCCTATGGGGTTCTATATCTTAGACTGCGGTCAGCTCTTCATCCCTATCGGGTTCATTCTATATCTTGTCAGCGCTTCATCCCTACGGGGTTCTATTTCTTAGACTGCTGTCAGCTCTTCATCCCTATGGGGGTTCTATATCTTAGACGGCTGTTATCTCTTTGTGACTACGGGGTCCCATGGTTTGGGAAGGCACCCAGTTATAGAATGGATTTTTACATTCCAGGCCAGAGGTTTTGTGTCTGCTATTTATTCTCAATGATTTAAAGCAGAAATATCTTTCAATGTATAAAGCATGGGTAAATTATTTGGCTGTCGTGGAGGCTATTGATTGGTTCAATGTCTGGTAGGATTTATGAATTCATCTTAAACTTTGACATAGATCCTACTGGATACCAGTTGTAAGATTTCATGCAAAACAGGCTCATAGCCCATACTGTCACCTATGTAACTTCAATACACTTGGCACATACAATCATATGATATGGGATGTCCTGAGGTTTACGAGTTTGAGGACAGTGTTGTATATTCTCTCTGACATGAGTGATAAAACTTTTCCCCTTGAATTTATTATACTGTAGCTTAACAATGATACAGGTATGCAGCTGAATGAGAAACAGCGAAAAGTTTAGCTGGCTGGGTTGACTGCTGCCAGAAAACATATTGTTCACTGCTGGTTACCACTGCATGACCTTCATATAAGGAAATGGCTAGCATACAATCAGGATGTAATTATGTTTGAGTGTAATTGTTTTTTTTATGATTGTATTGCCCTTGTCACCCAATAAAAAACAGTTGTCACAAAAAATAAAAGCCTGATCTTGCTTTGTCATTATGAGGTATTGTGTTTAGATTGATGTGAGTTTAAAATGTAATTTTATCAATTTTAGAATAAGGTTGTAATGTAACAAGATGTGGAACAAGGAAAGGCGTCTGAATTCTTTCCGAATGCACTGTAGAGTGCATTGATGTGTCCTAATAAGGAGCATTGGTGGCAAATCTGATGGTAAAGAACATCTCGCCACTCGAGAGCACCCTTACCTGTTGAACTATAAATGATGTCTCCGTAATCTAGCATGGGGTAGAATGATCATCTGAATCAGGGTTAGTTTGGCAGCTTGAGTGAAAGAGAAGTGAATACGATAGAGGAAACACAGTCTAGATCTAATTCTGTAGCTTGGATATGTGCTATGAGAAGGACAGTGTAACGTCTACCCATGCTCCCAAGTACTGGTATGAGGTGACTACCTCAAGCTCTAAACCCTCAGAGGTAGTAATCACACAGTGGGGGGCATTCTTCTTACTGAACCACATGACCTTTGTTTTGGAGGTGTTCAGAACATGGTTAAGGGCAGAGAAAGCTTGTTGGACACTAAGAAAGCTTTGTTGTAGAGCGTTTAACACAAACTCCGGGAAGGGGCCAGCTGAGTATAATACTCTGTCATCTGCATATAAATGGATGAGAGCTTCCTATTGCCTCATCTATGTTGTTGATGTAAATTGAGAAGAGTGTGGGGCCTGGGATCGAGCCTTGGGGTACTCTCTTGGTGACAGGTAGTGGCTGAGACAGCAGATATTCTGACTTTTTTTACTGCACTCTTTGAGAGAGGTAGTTAGCAAACCAGGCCAAAGACCCCTCAGAGACACCAATACTCCTTACCTACCCACAAGAATGGAATGGTCTACCATATCAAAAGCTTTGGCCAAGTTAATAAAAATAGCAGCACAACATTGCTTAGAAGTAAGGGTAATGGTGACAATTTAAAACCTTCAAGGTTACAGTGACACATCCATAAGCTGAGCAGAAACCAGATTGCATACCAGACCAGAGAGAATACTACAGACATCAAGAAAGCAAGTTTTTCCCAACACTTTTGATAAACAGGGAAAGATCAAAATTGGCCTATAACATTTAGAATCAGCTTGATCTCCCCCTTTAAATTAAGGATGCACGGTGGCTGCCTTCCAAGCACTGAGAACCTCCCCAGAGAGGAGATATGTGAGAGAGGCTCTGTGATAATAGGGGCAGCAACCTTAAAGAAGAAAGGGTCTAAACCCTTTCTGACCCAGAAGTTTTTTGGGGTCAAGTTTAAGGAGCTCCTTTAGCACAGTAGACTGCCACCTGGATAGTGTTATCTGAAGAGGTATAAAGTCAGTGTTGGTGATTTACTGCCACCTGCTTTCTGGAATGTTTGCTCAGGAGTATAATTCATTGATTCTTCCTGATGACCTAGATGCAATTATGTGATCCTTAACCCATAAGAAGTCCCACCCAGTTGACTACTTTATAAGAGGTTGAAACCCCTTAAAGGTATTTTCCATCCTAAAACCGGTTCTATCCAACCAGATTCCCCGTTCTACCCCTATGAGCGTTCAGCAGTGCTAAAGTGAGTGCCCATGTCCACTGTGAATTAACCAGTGCCGCTGTCCACTATGAATCAGCCAGTGCCGCTGTCCGAGGTGCGGTAGTGAGTGCATGTGTTTTCTGTGCAGAGGTTTGTAACTCCATGGTGCTGAACAGGAAACACCTGTATTTTATCCTTTAGCTTGTGGCCCTGTCCATGGTGCTGAAGGGGGTGTCCTTCGGTCATGGCTAGAAGATATCCAGCTTTTGACAACCAACCCAGACTTTTTTCCAAACCTTAAGCAATTTTTTTCTGTCCTGCTACGTTAATCCTAACCTGCTGCGTAAATTCTCCTAACCTGCTACGAAAAGTTAAATCTGATGTTAATTTGACAAAATCTGTCCTTCAGCCACACCTACGCTCATGCCTCTCTTGGTGCCACACCCTTTTCATCATGATCAGCTACAACAGCTGGATGCCCAGGAATATACAAGACAATTCTTGCTTATCACTTACTCAGTCACTCATGCCACAACTTCCTGAGCATACACACACACACACACACGCTACAATTCACCAAGCACACTCAAACATTGGGGAAAAAAACGTTGGGATTTGTGTGCCATACAATTGAAAAGTTTAGATTGTTCATTTTTTTGAATTGTTTTGATTTGCGTAAGAGGCTGTCATTCCAAATATCGTCCATTTTTCTTCATGTCCCAACAGTACCTGATCAAAGTGAATGAGATCAAAACTAAGAAGGGAGTTGACCTGCTCCAGAACCTCATAAGGTACTACCATGCACAGTGCAAGTAAGTATACTGACACAACTTCCGGCTCATACTTAAATGTCTTGTTCACACCAGAAAAGGCAGTGTTTATCCATTAATCAATATCTTGGGACATTTGTAGCACAGTCAGGGATGCAACAGTAAAAACAATAACCATACTACAGATGTACACATAAGAAAAATAGTAAGACATCATCAAATCAAATTTATTTCAAATCAAATTTATTTATATAGCCCTTCATACATCAGCTGATATCTCAGTGCTGTACAGAAACCCAGCCTAAAACCCCAAACGGCAAGCAATGCAGGTGTAGAAGCACGGTGGCTAGGAAAAACTCCCTAGAAAGGCCAAAACCTAGTAAGAAACCTAGAGGAACCAGGCTATGTGGGGTGGCCAGTCCTCTTCTGGCTGTGCCGGGTGGAGATTATAACAGAACATGGCCAAGATGTTCAAATGTTCATAAATGACCAGCATGGTCGTATAATAATAAGGCAGAACAGTTGAAACTGGAGCAGCAGCACGGTCAGGTGGACTGGGGACAGCAAGGAGTCATCATGTCAGGTAGTCCTGGGGCATGGTCCTAGGGCTCAGGTCCTCCGAGAGAGAGAAAGAAAGAGAGAATTAGAGAGACCATATGTGGGGTGGCCAGTCCTCTTCTGGCTGTGCCGGGTGGAGATTATAACAGAACACGGCCAAGATGTTCAAATGTTCATAAATGACCAGCATGGTCGAATAATAATAAGGCAGAACAGTTGAAACTGGAGCAGCAGCACGGCCAGGTGGACTGGGGACAGCAAGGAGTCATCATGTCAGGTAGTCCTGGGTCATGGTCCTAGGGCTCAGGTCCTCCGAGAGAGAGAGCGAGAAAGAGAGAATTAGAGAACGCACACTTAGATTCACACAGGACACCGAATAGGACAGGAGAGGTACTCCAGATATAACAAACTGACCCTAGCCCCCCGACACATTAACTACTGCAGCATAAATACTGGAGGCTGAGACAGGAGGGGTCAGGAGACACTGTGGCCCCATCCGAGGACACCCCCAGACAGGGCCAAACAGGAAGGATATAACCCCACCCACTTTGCCAAAGCACAGCCCCCACACCACTAGAGGGATATCTTCAACCACCAACTTACCATCCTGAGACAAGGCTGAGTATAGCCCACAAAGATCTCCGCCATGGCACAACCCAAGGGGGGGGCGCCAACCCAGACAGGATGACCACATCAGTGAATCAACCCACTCAGGTGACGCACCCCTTCCAGGGACGGCATGAGAGAGCCCCAGTAAGCCAGTGACTCAGCCCCTGTAATAGGGTTAGAGGCAGAGAATCCCAGTGGGAAGAGGGGAACTGGCCAGGCAGAGACAGCAAAGGCAGTTCGTTGCTCCTTTCCGTTCACCTTCCCACTCCTGGGCCAGACTACACTCAATCATATGACCCACTGAAGAGATAAGTCTTCAGTAAAGACTTAAAGGTTGAGACAGAGTTTGCCTCTCTGACATGGGTAGGCAGACCATCCCATAAAAATGGAGCTCTATAGGAGAAAGCCCTGCCTCCAGCTGTTTGCTTCGAAATTCTAGGGACAATTAGGAGGCCTGCGTCTTGTGACCGTAGCGTACGTGTAGGTATGTACGGCAGGACCAAATCAGAGAGATAGGTAGGAGCAAGCCCATGTAATGCTTTGTAGGTTAGCAGTAAAACCTTGAAATCAGCCCTTGCTTTGACAGGAAGCCAGTGTAGAGAGGCTAGCACTGGAGTAATATGATCAAATTTTTTGGTTCTAGTCAGGATTCTAGCAGCCGTATTTAGCACCAACTGAAGTTTATTTAGTGCTTTATCCGGGTAGCCGGAAAGTAGAGCATTGCAGTACTAACCTAGAAGTGACAAAAGCATGGATTAATTTTTCTGCATCATTTTTGGACAGAAAGTTTCTGATTTTTGCAATGTTACGTAGATGGAAAAAAGCTGTCCTTGAAAAGGTCTTGATATGTTCTTCAGAGTAACGCCGAGGTCCTTCACAGTTTTATTTGAGACGACTGTACAACCATTAAGATGTATTGTCAGATTCAACAGAAGATCTCTTTGTTTCTTGGGACCTAGAACAAGCATCTCTGTTTTGTCCGAGTTTAAAAGTAGAAAGTTTGCAGCCATCCACATCCTTATTTCTGAATCACATGCTTCTAGCAAGGGCAATTTTGGGGCTTCACCATGTTTCATTGAAATGTACAGCTGTGTGTCATCTGCATAGCAGTGAAAGTTAACATTATGTTTTCGAATAACATCCCCAAGAGGTAAAATATATAGTGAAAACAATAGTGGTCCCAAAACGGAACCTTGAGGAACACCGAAATTTACAGTTGATTTGTCAGAGGACAAACCATTCACAGAGACAAACTGATATCTTTCCAACAGAGATCAATTACACTATTAAAATCATCAAATAGGAGTCATTTATTTTGGCCCCATGCTGATTAAAATCAAATGTATTTATATAGCCCTTCTTACATCAGCTGATATCTCAGTGCTGTACAGAAACCCAGCCTAAAACCCCAAACAGCAAGCAATGCAGGTGTAGAAGCACGGTGGCTAGGGAAAACTCCCTAGAAAGGCCAAAACCTAGGAAGAAACCTAGAGAGAAACCAGGCTCTGAGAGGTGGACAGTCCTCTGGCTGTGCCGGGTGGAGTTTATAACAGAACATGGCCAAGATGTTCAAATGTTCATAAATTACCAGCGTGGTCAAATAATAATAATCACAGTAGTTGTCGAGGGTCTGACAAGTCAGCACCTCAGGAGTAAATGTCAGTTGGCTTTTCATAGCCGATCATTGAGAGTATATCTACCGCTCCTGCTGTCTCTAGAGAGTTGAAAACAGCAGGTCTGGGACAGGTAGCACGTCCAGTGAACAAGTCATGGTTCCATAGCCGCAGGCAGAACAGTTAAAACTGGAGCAGCAGCACGGCCAGGTGGACTGGGGACAGCAAGGAGTCATCATGCCAGGTAGTCCTGAGGCATCGTCCAAGGGCGAAAAAAAAAGTTGTGGGCGCTGCCAACCCAGATTATGGGATGTATTGTGAGTGGAAGGGATGAGTTTTGGGTTACTTAGTACTCCCTCAACCATCAATATGTGTCTATCAGTGTTGTTGTCAGTTTAGCAGTTGCGGTTAAAATATCAATTTCCGTAAGATCGCTGCATGGCAAAGGCAACACAAGTGTTGGAATAATCAAACGTATGTGAAGGACAAAGAACTTTTCAGACTCCTTCATGTTAGATATCAAAATACAAGCCATTGTATGCAAACCATTGTATTGTGAGACCAAAACGTATTAAAAAATATACACTGCTCAAAAAAATAAAGGGTACACTTAACTTCTTGCGTCGAGCAATCCCGTATCCGGGAGCGTAATCATAGCCTCAAGCTCATTACCATAACGCAACGTTAACTATTCATGAAAATCGCAAATGAAATGAAATAAATATATTGGCTCACAAGCTTAGCCTTTTGTTTACAACACTGTCATCTCAGATTTTCAAAATATGCTTTTCAACCATAGCTACACAAGCATTTGTGTAAGAGGTAGCTTGATAGCTAGCATAGCATTAAGCCTAGCATTCAGCAGGCAACATTTTCACAAAAACAAGAAAAGCATTCAAATAAAATCATTTACCTTTGAAGAACTTCAGATGTTTTCAATGAGGAGACTCTCAGTTAGATAGCAAATGTTCAGTTTTTCCAAAAAGATTATTTGTGTAGGAGAAATCGCTCCGTTTTGTTCATCACATTTGGCTAAGAAAAAAACCAGAAAATTCAGTCATTACAACGACAAACTTTTTTCCAAATTAACTCCATAATATCGACAGAAACATGGCAAACGTTGTTTAGAATCAATCCTCAAGGTGTTTTTCACATCTATTCGATGATAAGTCATTCGTGGCAGTTGGGTTTCTCCTCTGAAGCAAATGGAAAAATACACGCAGCTGGAGATTACGCAATAATTGCAACGGAGGACACCAAGCGAGCACCTGGTAAATGTAGTCTCTTATGGTCAATCTTCCAATGATATGCCTACAAATATGTCACAATGCTGCAGACACCTTGGGGAAACGTTAGAAAGTCTAGGCTCATTCCTTGCGCATTCATAGCCATATAAGGAGACATTGGAACTCAGCGCCTTCAAAATCTGGGGCATTTCCTGTTTGAAATTTCATCTTGGTTTCGCCTGTAGCACCAGTTCTGTGGCACTCACAGATATCTTTGCAGTTTTGGAAACGTCAGTGTTTTCTTTCCAAAGCTGTCAATTATATGCATAGTCGAGCATCTTTTCGTGACAAAATATCTTGTTTAAAACGGGAACGTTTTTTAATCCAAAAATTAAAAGAGCGCCCCCTATATCGAAGAAGTTAAACAACACAATGTAACTCCAAGTCAATCACACTTCTGTGAAATCAAACTGTCCACTTAGGAAGCAACTGTGCAAATGAAATAGACAACAGGTGGAAATTATAGGCAATTAGCAAGACACCCTCAATAAAGCAGTGGTTCTGCAGGTGGTTACCACAGACCACTTCTCAGTTCCTATGCTTCCTGGCTGATGTTTTGGTCACTTTTGAATGCTGGCGGTGCTTTCACTCTAGTGGTAGCATGAGACGGAGTCTATGACCCACACAAGTGGCTCAGGTAGTGCAGCTCATCCAGGATGGCACGTCAATGCGAGCTGTGGCAAGAAGGTTTGCTGTGTCTGTCAGCGTAGTGTCCAGAGCATGGAGGCGCTACCAGGAGACAGGACAGTACATCAGGAGACGTGGAGGAGGCCGTAGGAGGGCAACAACCCAGCAGCAGGACCGCTACCTCCGCCTTTGTGCAAGGAGGAGCAGGAGGAGCAGGAGGAGCACTGCCAGAGCCCTGCTAAATTACCTTCAGCAGGCCACAAATGTGCATGTGTCTGCTCAAACGGTCAGAAACAGAGTCCATGAGGGTGGTATGAGGTGGGGGTTGTGCTTACAGCCCAACACCGTGCAGGACGTTTGGCATTTGCCAGAGAACACCAAGATTGGCAAATTCGCCACTGGCGCCCTGTGCTCTTCATAGATGAAAGCAGGTTCACACTGAGTACAGATGTGACAGTCTGGAGACGCCGTGGAGAACGTTCTGCTGCCTGCAACATCCTCCAGCATGACCGCTTTGGCAGTGGATCAGTCATGTTATGGGGTGGCATTTCTTTGGGGGGCCGCACAGCCCTCCATGTGCTCGCCAGAGGTAGCCTGACTGCCATTAGGTACCGAGATGAGATCCTCAGACGCCTTGTGAGATCATATGCTGGTGCGGTTGGCCCTGGGTTCCTCCTAATGCAAGACAATGGTAGACCTCATGTGGCTGGAGTGTGTCAGCAGTTCCTGCAAGAGGAAGGCATTGATGCTATGGACTGGCCCGCCCGTTCCCCAGACCTGAATCCAATTGAGCACATCTGGGACATCATGTCTCGCTCCATACACCAACGCCACACCACAGACTGTCGAGGAGTTGGCAGATGCTTTAGTCCAGGTCTGGGAGGTGATCCCTCAGGAGACCATCCGCCACGTCATCAGGAGCATGCCCAGGCGTTGTAGGGATATCATACAGGCACGTGGAGGCCACACACACTACTGAGCCTCATTTTTGCTTGTTTTAAGGACATTACATCAAAGTTGGATCAGCCTGTAGTGTGGTTTCCACTTTAATTTTGACTGTGACTCCAAATCCAGACCTCCATGGGTTGTTAAATTTGATTTCCATTGATAAATTTTGTGTGATTTTGTTGTCAGCACATTCAAGTATGTAAAGAAAAAAGTAATTAATAAGAATATTTCATTCATTCAGATCTAGGATGTGTTATTTTAGTGTTCCCTTTATTTTTTTGAGCAGTGTATGTTTATGTATATGTGCTTATGCTAGAAAACCAGACTACTCTTTCTTCTTCAGCTTTTTTCAGGATGGATTGAAAACCGCAGACAAGTTGAAGCAGTATATTGAGAAGCTTGCAGCTGACCTGTATAACGTAGGTCATATTTACATTTAAAAATTATTAGACAAAAGGCTACGTTGGTCTCTCTGCTGTATGGCTTTATGTTTTCATCTAAAGTACCAGTCAAAAGTTTTGACACCTACTCATTCAAGGGCTTTTCTATATTTTGACTATTTTCTGTATTGTAGAAAAATAGCGAAGACATCAAAACTATGAAATAACACATGTGGAATCAATTTTTAAACAAATCTAAATATATTTTATATTCTTCAAAGTAGCCACCCTTTGCCTTTGACAGCTTTGCACATCCTTGGCATTCTCTCAACCAGCTTCATGATGAATGTTTTTCCAACAGTCTTGATGGAGTTCTCACATATGCTCAGCACTTGTTGGCTGCTTGTCTTTCACTCTGTGGTCCAAAAAATCCCAAACCAACTCAGCTGATTGTGGAGGCCAGGTCATCTGATGCATCACTCTCCTTATTGGTCAAATAGCCCTGACACAGCCTGCAGGTGTGTCTTGTGTCATTTTCCTGTTGAAAAACAAATGATAGTCCCACTAAGCGCAAACCAGATGGGATGGCGTATCGCTGCAGAATGCCGTGGTAGCCATGTTGGTTAAGTGTGCCTTGAATTCTAAATAAATCACAGACAGTGTCTCCAGCAAAATACCCCCACACCATCACACCTCCTCCTCCATGCTTCACGATGTGAACCACACAAGCGGAGATCATCCGTTTACCTACTCTGTGTCTCAGAAAGACGAGGAGGTTGGAACCAAAGATCTCAAATTTGAACTCATCAGACCAAAGGACAGATTTCCGCCTGTAGGATGTCCATTACTTGTTTTTCTTGGCGCAAGCATGTCTCTTCTTCTTATTGGTGTACTTTAGTTATGGTTTCTTTGCATCGACCATGAAGGCCTGATTCACACAGTCTCCTCTGAACAGTTGATGTTGATGTCTGTTACTTTAACTCTGTGAAGCATTTATTTGGGCTGCAATTTCTGAGGCTGGTAACTAATGAACTTATCCTCTGCAGCGAGGTAACTCTGGGTCTTCTTTTCCTGTGGCGGTCCTCATGAGAGCCAGTTTCATCATAGCGCTTCATGGTTTTTGCGTCTGCACAAAGTTCCTGAAATTTTCCAGACTGACCTTCAATTGCTTCATGTCTTAAAGTAATGATGGACTGTCATTTATCTTTGTTTATTTGAGCTGTTCTTGTCATAATATGGACATGGACTTTTTCCAAATAGGGCTATCGTCTGTATACCACCCCTACCTTGTCACAACACAACTGATTGGCTCACATTAACAAATTCACTTTTAACAAGGCACACCAGTTAACCTGTCTAGGACTGGGATTCCGCCCCGCAACAGCCAGTGAAAGTGCAGGGCGCCAAATTCAAAACAACAATAATCTCAAAATTAAAATTCCTCAAGCATACAAGTATTTTACACCATTTTAAAGTGACATTCTCGTTAATCCAGCCACAGTGTCGGATTTCAAAAAGGATTTACAGCGAAAGCACCACAAACGATTATGTTAAATCACCACCAAGCCACAAAAAATCACAGCCATTTTTTCCAGCCAAAGAGAGGAGTCACAAAAAGCAGAAATAGAGATAAAATGAATCACTAACCTTTGATGATCTTCACCAGATGACACTCATAGGACTTCATGTTACACAATACATCTATGTTTTGTTTGATAAAGTCAAATAAAAAAAATCTGAGTTTACATTGGTGCGTTACGTTCAGTAGTTCTAAAACATGCGGTGATATTTGCAGAGAGCCACATCAATTTCCAGAAATACTCATAATAAACATTGATAAAGATACGACTATTATACATGGAACTTCAGATAAACTTCTCCTTAATGCAACCGCTGTGTCAGATTTAAAAAAAACTTTACAGAGAAAGCAAACCATGCAATAATCTGAGTACAGCCTTTAAACAACAAAGCAGCCAAAAAGATACCCGCCATATAGGGTAGTCAACATTTCTCAGAAATAGCATTTTAAATATTCACTTACCTTTGATGATCTTCATCAGAATGCACTCCCAGGAATCCCAGTTCCACCATAAATGTTTTGATTTGTTCGATAATGTCCATCAGTTATATTCAAATATCTTCTTTTGTTAGGGGTAAACAAATCCAAAGCGCGTTCAGGTCGCACCGAACGTCGGACGAAAAGTCAAGAAGAGTCCGTTACAGCCCGTAGAAACATGCCAACCTAAGTATGGAATCAATCTTTAGGCTGGTTTTAACATAAAACTTCATTAATGTTCCAACCGGACAATTCCTTTGTCTGTACAAATTGAGTGGAACCTAGCTACCTTTCACGTGAGCGCGCCAGACCGAGGCTGTGGCACTCTGCCAGACCACTCACTCAAAGAGACCTTATGAGCCCCTCCTTTAGAGTAGAATCCTCAAAACAGATTCTAAATACTGATGACATTTAGTGGAAGCCTTGGGAAGTGAAACGGAACTAATATCACCCTGTACCTTCAATGGGGGCCGAGTTGGGAAAAACTACAAACCTCAGATTTCCCACTTCCTGGTTGGATTTCTCTCAGGTTTTCGCCTGCCATATGAGTTCTGTTATACTCACAGACAATCAAACAGTTTTACAAACTTCTGAGTTTTTTCTATCCAATGCTATTAATAATGTGCATATATTAGCGTCTGGGACAGAGTAGGAAGAAGTTCACTCTGAGCACACGATTCATCCAAAAGTGAAAATGCTGCCCTCTATCCCAAAAGGGTTCATTGAAATGCATTCCAGGTGACTACCTCATTGGGTCAGCAGGGTAGCCTAGTGGTTAGAGCGTTGGACTTGTAACCCCCGAGCTGACAAGGTACAAATCTGTCGTTCTGCCTCTGAACAGGCAGTTAACCCACTGTTCCTAGGCCGTCATTGAAAATAAGAATTTGTTCTTAACTGACTTGCCTAGTTAAAGGTCAAATTAAAAAAATATTTTAAAAAGATGGTTGAGAGAATGCCGAGAGTGTGCAAAGCTGTCAAAGGCAAAGGGTGGCTACTTTGAAGAATAAAAAATATATTTTGAGTTGTTTAACACTTTTTTGGCTACTACATGATTTCATGTGTCTTATTTCATTTCTACAATGTAATTTTTTTTTTAAATAAAGGAAAACTCTTGAAATGAGTAGGTATGTCCAATCTTTTCTCTGGTACTGTATATCTCTCCATTCATTGTATGTGGTGATTTGATTGTGACTGATGGGAATTTGTAGTGATGTGAATGGTTCTCACTCCACAGATAAAGCAGACCCAGGATGAGGAGAAGAAGCAGTTGACGGCTCTAAGAGACCTTATTAAATCATCTCTGCAGCTGGACCAAAAGGAGGTAGCTCTTTTTGTCTAACATACCATGGGAGTGCAGCAGGGCACCATACTTAGTTCAATGTTTATTTGGATTTTGGTATTGGCCCTGCCTATGCCATGTTGTTGACTTTTATAGTGTGGTTTTGTATCTTTGGGTAATGCTCTAACATTTCTCTAAAATACATCTGTTTTCTTAAACATAAATAATCTTCTATGACCATATCTACATGCTAACATTCACAAGTTCTCAATGAAATGGAAATATATCAGTCAATCCTTTCATTATTTCTCATTTTACCTTAGACCATCCATTCCTTCTACCTCTATACTTCTCTTCCTCATCTGACTCAAACGCATAAGAATCATAACCCAAACCCATTTCAACAGTCCATTGTTCTATACTTTTCTGCATAAGAAGTGCAATAACAGTAACGGAGAAAGTCTCATGCCTTATACCCACTGAGCCGTGTTTTGCCAGGGAAACACTGTCATGTCCACCAGGAGGTACTGTACATGCTGTATCCAGCAGTTACATAAAACATGAGATTAAGTCTCTCCCCTAATGTATCTCCCACTTGGAGCACACTGCAGTTCCACCAAAGTGTACATGATAATAGACCTCAGGTACGCCACATTTATTCACCCCACATCAGTTACCAACTCAGTGGCCTTGTGGTTAGTGTCTGCCCTGAGATTGGAATGCTGAGGGTTTGATCTAAAAATGGGATCCGATTACTCTCTACTGCTTAGCATTAACACTTGAACCATTAAAGCAATCATTTGGACTGCTCATTAATTTAAAAAGTAAAAAAATGTATTTACTCTGCCTTTAAAAAAAAAAAAAATTCCCCCCTCTATCCTTGGCTTTTTCAAAATGAGTCTATATAATACACTCTCGTTGTTAGAATCTTAATACAACAAACAGACCGCACTCAACGAGCTGTATAAGTCCATAAGCAAACAAGAAAATCCTCATCCAGAAGCGACGCTCCTAGTGACCGGGGACTTTAATGCAGGCAAACTTAAATCGGTTTTATCCTAATTTCTACCAGCATGTCACATGTGCAACCAGAGAGAGAGAAAATAAACTCTAGACCTTTACTCCACACACAGAGACGTGTATAAAGCTCTCCTTCGCCCTCCATTTGGCAAATCTGACCATAATTATATCCTCCTGATTTCTGTTTACAAGCAAAAATTTAAGCGGGAAGTACCAGTGCCTCGCTCAATACGGAAGTGGTTCGATGACACGGTTTTGCTAGCACAGACTGGAATATGTTCCGGGATTCATCTGATAGCATTGAGGAGGTATACCACCTCAGTCACCGGCTTCATCAATAAGTGCATCGACAACGTCGTCCCCACAGTGACCGTACGTACATATCCAAACCAGAAGCCACTAGTTACAGGCAACATTCGTACCTAGCTAAAGGCTAGAGCTGCTGCTTTCAAGGAGCTGGATACTAATCTGGATGCTTATAAGAAATCCCGCTATACCCTCAGAAGAACCATCAACCAGGCAAAGCGGCAATAAAGGACTAAGATTGAATCCTACTACACTGGCTCTGACACTCGTAGTTTATGGCTGGGCTTGCAAACTATTACAGACTATAACTTGACGAGCTAAATGCCTGTTATGCTCGCTTCGAGGCACTGAAGCATGCATGAGAGCACCAGCTGTTTTGGGCCACTGTGTGATCCACAAATAACTCAATCTCAATCGCACTCCACACTGCCCTTTCTCACTTGTACAAAAGGAACACCTATGTGAGAATGCTGTTCATTGACTACAGCTCAGCGTTCAACACCATAGTGCCCACAAAGCTCATCACTAAGCTAAGGACCCTGGGACTAAACACATCCCTCTGCACCTGGATCCTGGATTTTCTGACAGGCTTCCTTGCTTCTACCCCCAAGCCATGAGATTGCTGAACAATTAATCAAATGGCTACCTGGACTATTAGCATTGCCCCCGCACCCTTTTTTTTACACTGCTGCTAACTCGCCGTTTACCCCCCCACATGTACATATTACCTCGATTTACCGGTACCCCCCTGTATATAGCCTCGTTATTGTGTTACTTTTTTTTGTAAATATTTGCTTAACTCTTATTTTGTTATAACTGCATTGTTGATTAAGGGCTTTTAAGTAAGCATTTCACGGTAAGGGAATTCATTCGGTTGTATTCAACGCATGTGACAAATAAAATGTGATATGATTATAACCAATTTTACGTGGGCATGTCATTTCATCTTCTGCTGACAGTAGGGCCTTTGCTCCATCTCCTGACAGTGGAATGAATCAGTCCAACGAATCCACGCAGTCTTATCAGTCTACTCTGGAAATGAATATGACATCTCTGATGATTATTCTTCTGATTCTGTGGCCTAAATGCAAAAAAAGATAGAACGGTGCACACTGAGCAGATGCCTGCACCACCATCAAATGAAACGGTCAGACAGGAGGGAGGAAGGGACGGCACCGTTTGGATAGAACAAGCCGGTGACAATGCTACGGGCTGATTATCAGCACAAAATGTCATCACTGAGAGAGCAGGCCCTACAATGCACTCACTAGCTTTCGTTGTCTGTGACATGGACATGCTCCAACAGATGCCATTGCGTGAACACTCACTATGTAAGCGTAAACTGACAATAATCTACTATTTTTAACCTCTGTCATATCGACACTTATATTAATTAAAACATCACTATTGCTTTTGTGCTGAGTTTCACTATTTATCAAGCACAGTTAGCGCCTATAATGATATGTAGGCTTCTGATCTTTCCATAATTTGACTGTGCATTTGCTGACCTTTATAAAAAAAAGTACACTGTTACCACATTCCAACACATATGATTTCTGTTTTCATAGGTGTACGAAAGGCACAAATAAAATGTTTTGAGCACATGAAATTGTGTTTTATGTTTTTGTTTTTACATATAGCTTACAGCAGAGGGGTTGCCAACAAGTAGATTGCAAGCTACCACTAGCTCGCAGCCCACCTATGAGTAGCTCACCAATTCATTCTGAAAGTACATGGATTTTTTCAATCGATCCATCGCAAACTCTCTTAAACATAGAACTGGCTGTTACCCAATCAAAGCCACATTATCCCACCCCTGGTTAGCCACTATTGGCTTAAAAAGCCAAACATAACACAATATCTGATCATTAATCTCCATAAATATTGTCTCTGTCTGTTTGGTGCGTGGGTTTGTTTATCACTTCGTATGTAGCCAGTTAGCGATGCTAATGAGAACAGTCTTGTGGGTAGGCAGAAAGATTTTCCCCAAAAACCTTCTCAATTAAATGTTAATGGAGAAGTTAACTCAAAAGCACTTCAGGGCTCTTTATAACACTTGCCTGGATGTTTGTCAGTACCCCAGACAGTTTTTAGGTCCATTGTTTGAGTATTTAGAGTATTCTGTATTTTATATGAAAATGTAAAAATGTCTGAAATGACTCAAAATAAATATAAAACTGTGCATTTATTGTTACTTAAACAATGATTGGTGTCCCGGCATTGAATTGCCAGATACATGTGTTTGATGTAACAAGTTTAAAAAACAAAGGCCTACTTCGTACTTCCATAGAGTCTGTAATCAGGTAGATACTCTTCCTCCTGGTTCTAAGATGGATAATTACAGGATGCGGGACAAAGGAGCATCTTACTATTGGTCTTCAAGAAAGGAAATCAAAACGGAAGGAAGTAAACAATGAGATGGTATCTAGTTAGGCTAGCGGTTAGTAATCTCTGAAGTAAAGTGAGGCTAGGCAAATAACAATAGTAGTCGAGTAACTGAGTGACGTTGGCCATAATTAAGTGCAATAATGTTCCGGTCAGAAAAAAATACACAAATACACAGATAATCAAGGACTACAAAAAGAAAACCAGTCATGTCACGGTCACCGACGGCATGCTTCCAGAAACACTAAACACCTTCTTTGCCCGCTTTGAGGATAATACAGTGCCACAGTCGCGGCCTGCTAACAAGGACTGTACCCCCCCCCTCCTTCTCCGTGGCTGACGTGAGCGAAACATTTAAACACGTTAACCCTCGCAAGGCTGCTGGCCCAGATGGCATCCCTATCAACGACCTCAGAGCATGCACAGACGAGCTGGCTGGTGTGCTTACGGACATATTCAATTCCTCCCTATCCCAGTCTGCTGTCCCCACATGCTTCAAGATGGTCACCATTGTTCCTGTACCCAAGAAGGCAAAGATAACTGAACTAAATGACTAACACCCCGTAGCACTCACTTCTGAAGTGTTTTGAGACTAGTCAAGGATCTTATCACCTCCACCTTACCGGCCACCCTAGACCCACTTCAGTTTGCATACCACCCCCACAGATCCACAGATGATGCAATCACCATCACACTGCACACTGCCCTATCCCATCTGGACAAGAGGAATACCTATGTAAGAATGCTGTTCATTGACTACAGCTCAGCATTCAACACCATAGTACCCTCCAAACTCATCATCAAGCTAAAGGCCCTCAACCCCGCCCTGTGCAATTGGGTTCTGGACTTTCTGACGGGCCACCCCTAGGTGGTTAAGGTAGGATACATCTCCACTTCATTGACCCTCAACACTGGGGCACCACAAGGGTGCGTGATCAGCCCCCTCCTGTACTCCCTGTTCACCCACAACTGCGTGGCCATGCACGCCTCCAACTAAATCTTTAAGTTTGCAGCCATGCACCGCCCTCAACCGCAAGGCTCTCCAGAGGGTGGTGTGGTCTGCACAATGCATCACCGGGGGAAAACTACCTTCCCTCCATGACACCTACAGCACCCGATGTCACAGGAAGGCCAAAAACATAATCAAGGCTAACAACCACCCGAGCCACTGCCTGTTCACACAACTACCATCCAGAAGGTGAGGTCAGTTCAGGTGCATCAAAGCTGGGACCTAGAGACTGAAAAACATCTATCTCAAGGCCATCAGACAATCACTAACTCAGAGAGGCTGCTGCCTACATTGAGACCGAATCACTGGCCACTTTAATAAATGGATCACTAGTCATTTTAAACAATGCCACTTTAAATAATGATACTTTAATGTTTACATATCTTACATTACTCATATCATATGTATATACTGTATTTTATACCATCTATTGTACCTTGCCTATGCCGCTCGGCCATCGCTCATTTTTATATCTACAGTTGAATTCTGAAGTTTACATACACCTTAGCCAACTACATTTAAACTCAGTTTTTCACAATTCCTGACATTTAATAACAGTAAAAATCCCTGTCTTAGGTCAGTTAGGATCACCACTTTATTTTAAGAATGTGAAATGTCAGAATAATAGTAGAGTGATTTATTTCAGCTTTAATTTCTTTCATTGCATTCCCAGTGGGTCAGAAGTTTGCATACACTCAATTAGTATTTGGTAGCATTGCCTTTAAATTGTTTAACTTGGGTCAAACATTTCGGGTAGCCTTCCACAAGCTTCCCACAATAAGTTGGGAGAATTTTGGCCCATTACTCCTGCCAGAGCTGGGGTAACTGAGTCAGGTTTGTAGGCCTCCTTGCTCACACACGCTTTTTCAGTTCTGCCTTCACATTTTCTATAGGATTGAGGTCAAGGCTTTGTGATGGCCACTCCAATACCTTGCCTTTGTTCTCCTGAAGCCATTTTGCCACAACTTCGGAAGTATACTTGGGGTCATTTTCCCTTTGGAAGACCCATTAGCGACCAAGCTTTAACTTCCTGACTGATGTCTTGAGATGTTGCTTCAATATATCCACATCATTTTAATTTCTCATGAAGCCATCTATTTTGTGAAGTGCACCAGTCCCTCCTGCAGCAAAGCAGACCCACAACATGATGCTGCCACCCCCGTGTTTCATGGTTGGGAAGGTGTTCTTCGGCTTGCAAACCTCCCACTTTTTCCTCCAAACATAACGATGGTCATTATGGCCAAACAGTTCTATTTTTGTTTCATTAGACCAGAGGACAATTCTCCAAAAAGTACGATCTTTGTCCCCATGTGCAATTGCAAACAGTAATCTGGCTTTGTTAAAACCTGTCTAGGACACACGTTCCGCTAACGGACCCCCCCGAAATTCCACTGAAAAGGTGATGCGGGAAATTCAAAAATATTTTTTAGAAATATTTAACTTTCACACATTAACAAGTCCAATACAGCAAATGAAAGATAAACATTTTGTTAATCTACCCATCATGTCCGATTTTTAAAAATGTTTTACAGTGAAAACACAACATATATTTGTTAGATCACCACCAAATCCAAAAAGACACAACCATTTTTCCCAGCCAAAGATAGTCACAAAAGCAGAATTAGAGATCCAATTAATCACTAACCTTTGATAATCTTCATCAGATGACACTCATATGACATCATGTTACACAATACATTTATGTTTTCTTCGATAATATGCATATTGATGCCATGTTCAGAAATGCCTCCAAAATATCAGGAGTAATTACAGAGAGCTACGTCAGATAACAGAAATACTTATCACAAACTTTGACGAAAGATACATGTTTTACATATAATTAAAGATACTGGTTCTTAATGCAACCGATGTGTCAGATTTTTTAAAAAACGTTATGAAAAAAGCATACCATGCAATAATCTGAGACAGCGCTCAGAAGTAAATATATTTCTCCACCATGTTGGAGTCAACAGAAATACGAAATTACATCATAAATATTCCCTTACCTTTGGTGATCTTTCATCAGAATGCAGTGCAAGGAGTCCTAGTTCCACAATAAATTGTTGTTTTGTTCCATAATGTCCATTACTAGTGTCCAATTTTTGCAATTTGCTACCACATTTAGCTCACATGCCCAATATCTGGAGCTGGTCCAGGCAAACTCGGACGAAAACTTCAAAAAGACATATTCCAGTTCGAATAAACTGGTCAAAGTAAGTAGAGAATCAATCTTCAGGATGTTATTTTCATATATATGCAATAACGTTCCAACCAGAGCATTCGTTTTTGTCTACAGAGTAATGGAACGCAGGCGATATCAACAGAAAATTGTGCAACCAGGAAATGGCATTCTGTCAGGCCAGTGACTCATTCCCCTCCCATTCAGTCAAATATCACACTAGAGGCTTCATTCCACGTTATACTGTTGACATCTAGTGGAAGGCGTAGGAAGTGTGAACAGATCCATATCTTATTAGGGTGTGAATAGGCGATGACTTCAAATTCGACCAGCCTCAGAATTTCCACTTCCTGTTTGGAAGATTGCCTGCCCTATGAGTTCTGTTATAGTCAGACATAATTCAAACAGTTTTAGAAACTTCAGTGTTTTCTATCCAATAGTAATAATATTATGCATATGTTAGCATCTAGGACAGAGTTGGAGGCAGTTCACTATGGGCACGCAATTCATCCAAAGTGAAAATGCTGCCCCCTATCCCCTAACAGGTTCTAAGGCAGTTTTGGAGCAGTGGCTTCTTCCTTGCTGAGCGGCCTTTCAGGTTATGTTGATATACAGTGGGGCAAAAAAGTATTTAGTCAGCCACCAATTGTGCAAGTTCTCCCACTTAAAAATATGAGAGAGGCCTGTAATTTTCATCATAGGTAAACTATAACAGACAAAATGAGAAAAAAAAATCCAGAAAATCACATTGTAGGATTTTTAATGAATTTATTTGCAAATTATGGAAAATAAGTATTTGGTCAATAACAAAAGTTTATCTGAATACTTTGTTATATACCCTTTGTTGGCAATGACAGAGGTCAAACGTTTTCTGTAAGTCTTCACAAGGCTTTCACACACTGTTGCTGGTATTTTGGCCACACTGTTGCTGGTATTTTGGTATTTTTTTCCTCCATGCAGATCTCCTCTAAAGCAGTGATGCTTTGGGGCTGTTGCTGGGCAACATGGACTTTCAACTCTCTCCAAAGATGTTCTATGGGGTTGAGATCTGGAGACTGGCTAGGCCACTCCAGGACCTTGAAATGCTTCTTACGAAGCCACTCCTTCGTTGCCCGGGCGGTGTGTTTGGGATCATTGTCATGCTGAAACACCCAGCCACGTTTGATCTTCAATGCCCTTGCTGATGGAAGGAGGTTTTCACTCAAAATCTCACGATACATGGCCCCAATCATTCTTTCCTTTACACGGATCAGTCGTCTTGGTCCCTTTGCAGAAAAACAGCCCCAAAGCATGATGTTTCCACCCCCATGCTTCACAGTAGGTATGGTGTTCTTTGGCTGCAACTCAGCATTCTTTGTCCTCCAAACACGACGAGTTGAGTTTTTACCAAAGAGTTCAATTTTGGTTTCATCTGACCATATGACATTCTCCCAATCTTCTTCTGGATCATCCAAATGCTCTCTAGCAAACTTCAGACGGGCCTGGACATGTACTGGCTTAAGCAGGGGGACACATCTGGCACTGCAGGATTTGAGTCCCTGGTGGTGTAGTGTGTTACTGATGGTAGGCTTTGTTACTTTGGTCCCAGCTCTCTGCAGGTCATTCACTAGGTCCCCCCGTGTGATTCTGGGATTTTTGCTCACCGTTCTTGTGATCATTTTGAGCCCACGGGGTGAGATCTTGCGTGGAGCCCCAGATCGAGGGAGATTATCAGTGGTCTTGTATGTCTTCCATTTCCTAATAATTGCTCCCACAGTTGATTTCTTCAAACCAAGCTGCTTACCTATTGCAGATTCAGTCTTCCCAGCCTGGTGCAGGTCTACAATTTTGTTTCTGGGGTTCCTTTGACAGCTCTTTGGTCTTGGCCATAATGGAGTTTGGAGTGTGACTGTTTGAGGTTGCGGACAGGTGTCTTTTTATACTGATAACAAGTTCAAACAGGTGCCATTAATACAGGTAATGAGTGGAGGACAGAGGAGCCTCTTAAAGAAGAAGTTACAGATCTGTGATGGCCAGAAATCTTGCTTGTTTGTAGGTGACCAAATACTTATTTTCCACCACAATTTGCAAATAAATTCATTAAAAATCCTACAATGTGATTTTCTGGATTTTTTTCCTCATTTTGTCTGTCATAGTTGAAGTGTACCTATGATGAAAATTACAGGCGCCTCTCATCTTTTTAAGTGGGAGAACTTGCACAATTGGTGGCTGACTAAATACTTTTTTGCCCCACTATAGGACTCGTTTTACTGTGGATATAGATCCTTTTGTACCTGTTTCCTCCAGCATCTTCACAAGGTCCTTTGCTGCTGTTCTGGGATTGATTTGCACTTTTCACATCAAAGTACGTTCATCTCTAGGAGACGCGTCTCCTTCCTGAGTGGTATGACGTCTGCGTGCTCCCATGGTGTTTATACTTGCGTACTATTGTTTGTACAGATGAACGTGGTACCTTCAGGCATTTGTAAATTGCTCCCAAGGATGAACCAGACTTGTGGAGGTCTACAATGTTTTTTCTGAGGTCTTGGCTGATTTCTTTTGAGTTTCCCATGACATCAAGCAAAAGGGCAGTGAGTTTGAAGGTAGGCCTTGAAATATATCCACAGGTACACATCCAATTTACTCAAATTATGTCAATTAGCCTATCAGAAGCTTCTAAAGCCTTGACATTTTCTGGAATTTTCCAAGCTGTTTAAAGGCACTGTCAAGTTAACGTACAGTATGTAAACTTCTGACCCACGAGAATTGTGCTATAGTGAACGGTAGTGTTTGTAAATTGTAATTATTTTTGTCTGTAATGTGTCAGACCCCAAGACTAGCTGTCTCCAAAACCTGTTGGAGTGAAAACCTACAAGAAGTTTGTTCTCCAGGAACATGTTTGTAAATCCCAGGTCTAACTAATGCTGAGTGACTGTGTGAATGGCATATTAAATGTGAAATTGTTGTTATGTGTTTTATAATAACATTAATTAAATTGTTTATATTAAAAACATTTACTACAATGTTATTTCTTGAAAATGTTATTCGTATAAGTTCCTATTAGCCTCCTCTACTTCCTTGAATCCAATGTAGCCACAGAGGCTTGGAGTACCCGTCGTTGGCCTCGACCTAGTTGTTCTCCCCTAAGCATCCACTCCAGGGTGATCTGATAAGAGACCAGTCTGTATAGTCT
The DNA here is from genome assembly GCF_018296145.1 of Oncorhynchus tshawytscha. Classification (NCBI taxonomy): domain Eukaryota; kingdom Metazoa; phylum Chordata; class Actinopteri; order Salmoniformes; family Salmonidae; genus Oncorhynchus; species Oncorhynchus tshawytscha. Next base: position 40,227,368 of record NC_056438.1, on the reverse strand, counting down.
AGAGAGACAGAAAATAAATACACGATAATATACTTCTGATTTTATTTAAGCATTGACACTCAGAACATCCATTTAATATTGAGAGTAAAAAACAGAACAGAACAGAAACAGAATTTGGGAAATTAGAAAATATCCTTTTAGGTGGCATGTCACTGTTTAATAACCATTATGTTACCAGGTATATTGACAAAGGAGAAGAATGTGCCTATTTAAAAGCTGTAAAAAAAAATGGTTAGCTTGCAACATTTAATTTTTTTCATGTAGCTCTCGTGCATGTATTAAAAATAAAAAAAGTATTCAGACCATTTGCTATTAAACTCAAATTTGAGCTTCCATTGATCATCTTTGAGATGTTTCTACAACTTGATTGGTGTCCAGCTGTGGTAAATTCAAGACACACCCCTGTCTATATAAAGTCCCGCAGGTGACGGTGCATGTCTGAGCAAAAACCAAGCCATGAGGTCGAAGGAATTGTCCGTAGAGCTCCGAGACAGGATTGTGTCGAGGCACAGGTCTTTGGAAGGGTACCAAAAAATGTCTGCAGCATTGAAGGTCCCCAAGAACACGGTTGCCGCCATCATTGTTAAATGGAATAAGTTTGGAACCACCAAGACTCTTCCTAGAGCTGGCTGCCCGGGTTAATTGGGCAATCAGGAAGAAGGGCCTTGGTCAGGGAGGTGACCAAGAAGCCAATGGTCACTCTGACAGAGCTCCGGAATTCCTCTGTGGAGATGGGAGAACCTTCCAGAAGGACAAATATCTCTGCAGCACTCCACCAATCGGGCCTTTATGGAGTGGCAGACGGAAGCCACTCCTCAGTTAAAGGCACGTGACAGCCGGCTTGGAGTTTGACAAAAGGCACCTAAGACTCTCAGACCATGAGAAACAAGATTCTCTGGTCTGATGAAACCAAGATTGAGCTCTTTGGCTTGAATGCCAAGCGTCACATCTGAAGGAAACCTGGCAGCATCCCTACAGTGAAGGATGGTGGTGGAGACATCATGCTGTGGGGATGTTTTCAGCGGCAGGGACTGGGAGACTAGTCAGGATCGAGGCAAAGATGAACGGAGTAAAGTACAGAGAGATCCTTGATGAAAACTTGCTCCAGAGTGCTCAGGACCTCAGACTAGGGCGAAGCTTCACCTTCCAACTGGACAACAACCCTAAGCAGCCAAGACAACACAGGAGTGGCTTCAGGACAAGTCTCTGAATGTCCTTGAGTGGCCCAGCCAGAGCCCGGACTTGAACCCGATCGAACATCTCTGGAGAGACCTGAAAATAGCTGTGCAGCAACTTTCCCCATCTAGCCTGACATCTTGAGAGGATCTACCGAGAAATGGGAGAAACTCCCCAAATATAAGTATGCCAAGCTTGTAGCGTCGTACCAAAGAAGTCTCAAGGCTGTAATCGCTGTCAATGGTGCTTCAACAAAGTACTGAGTACAGGGTCTGAATACTTATGTAAATTTAATATTTCAATTTTTTGTGCAAACATTTCTAAAACCCGTTTTTTGCTTTGTCATTATGGAGTATAGTGTGTAGATTGAGGGGGGAAAAACGTTGAATACATTTTAGAATAAGGCTGTAACGTAACAAAATGTCAAGTGCTCTGAATACTTTCCGAAAGCACTGTACTCACTTTACTTTACCCCACATTTAGTTGACTTTTCATTGTCTTAAGCCAGCTTTAGATAAGTCAGAGTGGCCAGTGCTGTACCATGCTGGTAGCCAGTGTCAAGTAACCCCTTGCTGGGAACCAGTGTTGTGCTACACTGACTGCTCAGTCTAATGTAAACCTGGTTTGTTTTGAGCATTGGATAATGGATGTGTCTTTAGATCATGTTATTTTTTTTTTTTATTCACTGCTACATTTATTGGGGGGGGTGATTCACTGAGTACAACCCAGGGGATTAAACTTTAAAGCCATTCCACTTGTTTCCAACGTGGTCCCTGATGGAACACTCTTCTTTTCCGGAGCCGTAACCATACAGTATGTCCTTGGTGCAGGGAGTAATGGTCCCACAAGGAAAACCATACCGTACCCTAATGGTATTTAGCATCCTTCTGAAAAGAGTATAGTATAGATCTGATTTAGCCATGGTGGATCTCGGATTTGTATTTGAATACTTACAGGGATATCTTCAACCATAAAATGTTGCCCTCTTTATTAATCAGGATTTACCCACCATCACATCCCAGTCAAAGTCCATTCAACATCGTTTTACCTCCCCTCAAGCCTTAAAAGCAGGAATAATATTGTTAAATATAACTGTTAAAGCTGCAGTATGTAATGTTTTGGGGGAGCTGACCAAATCAACATAGACATGTGAGTTATAGATTTGTTATTGAAAGCAAGTCTAAGAAGCGGTAAATCTGTTCTATGTGCTCTATTCCTATGCTTACCGTTCTTAAATTTAGTTTTTGTGTCTTTTCAGTTTTGTACACCAGCTTCAAAACAGCAGAAATAAAATAGTTTGGGTTATGGAAAATATATTTCACGGCAGTTTAGATGGTACAGTGATTCTCTACCCTGTTCTTGCATTTTTTTGTCACATAATCTGAAATTAGACAAGCTATAAACATTTTAGCAACCAGGAAACGGTGGATTGATTTCTGCATAGTGCACTTTTAAGGTGTGGATATAGGCATCCTTATTCCCTTTTATAGTAGCCAATTGCCTGAGGAGTGGTATTTTCCCTGAAATTAATAATACTAACCACTCTCTGTATTTACTGTTTTCTTGATCAGGGGTCTCCAACCCTTTCTAGCACGAGGGCTACACATTTTTTAAAGATCTTTTAAATAGGCACATTCTGCTCTTCTGTCGATACACCTGGTAAAATAGTGGTTCATAAAACAATCATCTTATGTATTTTCCCGTTTTCTTTTCTGTTTTCTTTTTCCTGTTTTTTTTGTATTACAGTTTATTCATAGACCAACAATGAAAATGTATGTTCTGAGTCCATGTCAATGCTTAAATCACACCAGAAGACAATTTTGGGGGTTTGGAAGAAAACATAATTCACTGCTTCTAGCAAGAGCGGAATGTGTTGGTCTAACGATGATGCTGCTGTTTGGCCTGCTGCTGCAGCGTCTCATGGCAAAGTTAGCAAAATAATAGCCACCCAATTGATGTAAATAATCATAATACAGTGGGGCAATTGTGCAAGTTCTCCCACTTAAAAATATGAGAGGCCTGTAATTTTCATCATACTATGACAGACAAAATGAGAAAAAATCCAGAAAATCACATTGTAGGATTTTTTATGAATTTATTTGCAAATTATGGTGGAAAATAAGTATTTGGTCACCTACAAACAAGCAAGATTTCTGGCTCTCACAGACCTATAACTTCTTCTTTAAGAGGCTCCTCTGTCCTCCACTCGTTACCTGTATTAATGGCACCTGTTTGAACTTAGCAGTATGAAAGACACCTGTCCACAACCTCATACAGTCACACTCCAAACTCCACTATGGCCAAGACCAAAGAGCTGTCAAAAAACACCGGAAACAAAATTGTAGACGTGCACCAGGCTGGGAAGACTGAATCTGCAATAGGTAAGCAGCTTGGTTTGAAGAAATCAACTGTGGGAGCAATTATTAGGAAATGGAAGGCATACAAGACCACTGATAATCTCCCTCGATCTGGGGCTGCACGCAAGATCTCACCCTGTGGGGTCAAAATGATCACAAGAACGGTGAGCAAAAATCCCAGAACCACACGGGGGTAACTAGCGAATGACCTGCAGAGAGCTGGGACCAAAGTAACAAAGCCGACCATCAGTAACACACTACGCCGCCAGGGACTCAAATCCTGCAGTGCCAGATGTGTCCCCCTGCTTAAGCCAGTACATGTCCAGGACCGTCTGAAGTTTGCTAGAGAGCATTTGGATGATCCAGAAGAAGATTGGGAGAATGTCATATGGTCAGATGAAACCAAAATATAACTTTTTGGTAAGAACTCAACTCGTCGTGTTTGGAGGACAAAGAATGCTGAGTTGCATCCAAAGAACACCCTACCTACTGTGAAGCATGGGGGTGGAAACATCATGCTTTGGGGCTGTTTTTCTGCAAAGGGACCAAGACGACTGATCCGTGTAAAGGAAAGAATGATTGGAGCCATGTATCGTGAGATTTTGAGTGAAAACCTCCTTCCATCAGCAAGGCTATTGAAGATGAAACGTGGCTGGGTCTTTCAGCATGACAATGATCCCAAACACACCGCCCGGGCAATGAAGGAGTGGCTTCGTAAGAGGCATTTCAAGGTCCTGGAGTGGCCTAGCCAGTCTCCAGATCTCAACCCCATAGAAAATCTTTGGAGGGAGTTGAAAGTCTGTGTTGCCCAGCAACAGCCCCCAAACATCACTGTTCTAGAGGAGGTCTGCATGGAGGAATGGGCCAAAATACCAGCAACAGCGTGTGGAAACCTTGTGAAGACTTGCAGAAAACGTTTGACCTCTGTCATTGCCAACAAAGGGTATATAACAAAGTATTGAGAAACTTTTGTTATTGACCAAATACTTATTTTCCACCATAATTTGCAAATAAATTCATTAACAATCAATGTGATTTTCTGGATTTTTTTTCTCATTTTTTCTGTCATAGATGAAGTGTACCTATGATGAAAATTACAGGCCTCTCTCATATTTTTAAGTGGGAGAACTTGTACAATTGGTGGCTGACAATACTTTTTTGCCCAACTGTATAGTCAGCCTACTTTGCAGTTAATGTTTATTTGAGAAGGTTTATGGAGAAAGTCTTTGTCTACCCACAACACAGCTCTCATTAGCATCGCTAACTGGCTACATACAGAGTGATAAGCGCGACCACCAAACAGGCAGACGGGCAATATTGCTGCAAATTAAATTGTCAGATATTGTTACGTTTGGATTTTAAGGTAATAGTGGCTAAGCAGGGGTGGGATACTGTGGCTTTGATTGGATAGTCAGCAGGAGATTTATGTTTATGACAGTTTGTGATGGAACAATTGAAAAAAATCCATCTACTTTCAGAATTGCTTGGTGAGCTACTCATAGGTGGGCTGCGAGCTTACTGCTAGCTTGCAATCTACCTGTTGGAGACCCCTGTTCGTGATACTTCAACATTGGTGCATTCTGACATACAGCCTGTCTTCCCTTCACCGCATTCTCTGACTGAAGTCTAGGAGAGTAAGTGCTGTCCCCGCAATAATAATCATTGGCTTTCTTTATTTTGTCCTGTAACCATTTCCCACTCTGTTTGTGATTATTTGGGATTTATTGGTAAAGTAGTGTCTATCTCTGGTAGTGTGTCTAAAGTAGTGTGAGCATGTGAAGTAGTGTGAGCATGTGAAGTAGTGTGAGCATGTGAAGTAGTGTGAGCATGTGAAGTAGTGTGAGCATGTGAAGTAGTGTGAGCATGTGAAGTAGTGTGAGCATGTGAAGTAGTGTGAGCATGTGAAGTAGTGTGAGCATGTGAAGTAGTGTGAGCATGTGAAGTAGTGTGAGCATGTGAAGTAGTGTGAGCATGTGAAGTAGTGTGTCTGTGTAAAGTAGTGTGAGCATGTGAAGTAGTGTGAGCATGTGAAGTAGTGTGAGCATGTGAAGTGTAGTGTGTATGTGTAAAGTAGTGTGAGCATGTGAAGTAGTGTGTATGTGTAAAGTAGTGTGAGCATGTGAAGTAGTGTGAGCATGTGAAGTTGTGTGAGCATGTGAAGTAGTGTGAGCATGTGAAGTAGTGTGAGCATGTGAAGTAGTGTGAGCATGTGAAGTAGTGTGAGCATGTGAAGTAGTGTGAGCATGTGAAGTAGTGTGAGCATGTGAAGTAGTGTGAGCATGTGAAGTAGTGTGAGCATGTGAAGTAGTGTGTCTGTGTAAAGTAGTGTGAGCATGTGAAGTAGTGTGAGCATGTGAAGTAGTGTGAGCATGTGAAGTAGTGTGAGCATGTGAAGTAGTGTGTCTGTGTAAAGTAGTGTGAGCATGTGAAGTAGTGTGAGCATGTGAAGTAGTGTGTATGTGTAAAGTAGTGTGAGCATGTGAAGTAGTGTGTATGTGTAAAGTAGTGTGAGCATGTGAAGTTGTGTGAGCATGTGAAGTAGTGTGAGCATGTGAAGTAGTGTGTCTGTGTAAAGTAGTGTGAGCATGTGAAGTAGTGTGAGCATGTGAAGTAGTGTGAGCATGTGAAGTAGTGTGAGCATGTGAAGTAGTGTGAGCATGTGAAGTAGTGTGAGCATGTGAAGTAGTGTGAGCATGTGAAGTAGTGTGAGCATGTGAAGTAGTGTGAGCATGTGAAGTAGTGTGAGCATGTGAAGTAGTGTGAGCATGTGAAGTAGTGTGTCTGTGTAAAGTAGTGTGAGCATGTGAAGTAGTGTGAGCATGTGAAGTAGTGTGAGCATGTGAAGTAGTGTGTATGTGTAAAGTAGTGTGAGCATGTGAAGTAGTGTGTATGTGTAAAGTAGTGTGAGCATGTGAAGTAGTGTGAGCATGTGAAGTTGTGTGAGCATGTGAAGTTGTGTGAGCATGTGAAGTAGTGTGAGCATGTGAAGTAGTGTGTCTGTGTAAAGTAGTGTGAGCATGTGAAGTAGTGTGAGCATGTGAAGTAGTGTGAGCATGTGTAAAGTAGTGTGAGCATGTGAAGTAGTGTGAGCATGTGAAGTTGTGTGAGCATGTGAAGTAGTGTGAGCATGTGAAGTAGTGTGAGCATGTGAAGTAGTGTGAGCATGTGAAGTAGTGTGAGCATGTGAAGTAGTGTGTATGTGTAAAGTAGTGTGAGCATGTGAAGTAGTGTGAGCATGTGAAGTTGTGTGAGCATGTGAAGTTGTGTGAGCATGTGAAGTAGTGTGAGCATGTGAAGTAGTGTGTCTGTGTAAAGTAGTGTGAGCATGTGAAGTAGTGTGAGCATGTGAAGTAGTGTGAGCATGTGAAGTAGTGTGTATGTGTAAAGTAGTGTGAGCATGTGAATTTGTGTGTATGTGTAAAGTAGTGTGAGCATGTGAAGTAGTGTGAGCATGTGAAGTAGTGTGAGCATGTGAAGTAGTGTGAGCATGTGAAGTAGTGTGAGCATGTGAAGTAGTGTGAGCATGTGAAGTAGTGTAGTGTGAGCATGTGAGTAGTGTGAGCATGTGAAGTAGTGTGTCTGTGTAAAGTAGTGTGAGCATGTGAAGTAGTGTGAGCATGTGAAGTAGTGTGAGCATGTGAAGTAGTGTGTATGTGTAAAGTAGTGTGAGCATGTGAAGTAGTGTGAGCATGTGAAGTTGTGTGAGCATGTGAAGTAGTGTGAGCATGTGAAGTAGTGTGTCTGTGTAAAGTAGTGTGAGCATGTGAAGTAGTGTGAGCATGTGAAGTAGTGTGAGCATGTGAAGTAGTGTGTATGTGTAAAGTAGTGTGAGCATGTGAAGTTGTGTGAGCATGTGAAGTAGTGTGAGCATGTGAAGTAGTGTGAGCATGTGAAGTAGTGTGTATGTGTAAAGTAGTGTGAGCATGTGAAGTTGTGTGAGCATGTGAAGTAGTGTGAGCATGTGAAGTAGTGTGAGCATGTGAAGTAGTGTGTATGTGTAAAGTAGTGTGAGCATGTGAAGTTGTGTGAGCATGTGAAGTAGTGTGAGCATGTGAAGTAGTGTGAGCATGTGAAGTAGTGTGTCTGTGTAAAGTAGTGTGAGCATGTGAAGTAGTGTGAGCATGTGAAGTAGTGTGAGCATGTGAAGTAGTGTGAGCATGTGAAGTAGTGTGTCTGTGTAAAGTAGTGTGAGCATGTGAAGTAGTGTGAGCATGTGAAGTAGTGTGTATGTGTAAAGTAGTGTGAGCATGTGAAGTAGTGTGAGCATGTGAAGTTGTGTGAGCATGTGAAGTAGTGTGAGCATGTGAAGTAGTGTGTCTGTGTAAAGTAGTGTGAGCATGTGAAGTAGTGTGAGCATGTGAAGTAGTGTGAGCATGTGAAGTAGTGTGTATGTGTAAAGTAGTGTGAGCATGTGAAGTAGTGTGAGCATGTGAAGTAGTGTGTATGTGTAAAGTAGTGTGAGCATGTGAAGTTGTGTGAGCATGTGAAGTAGTGTGAGCATGTGAAGTAGTGTGTCTGTGTAAAGTAGTGTGAGCATGTGAAGTAGTGTGAGCATGTGAAGTAGTGTGAGCATGTGAAGTAGTGTGTATGTGTAAAGTAGTGTGAGCATGTGAAGTAGTGTGAGCATGTGAAGTAGTGTGTATGTGTAAAGTAGTGTGAGCATGTGAAGTAGTGTGAGCATGTGAAGTAGTGTGTATGTGTAAAGTAGTGTGAGCATGTGAAGTAGTGTGAGCATGTGAAGTAGTGTGTATGTGTAAAGTAGTGTGAGCATGTGAAGTAGTGTGAGCATGTGAAGTAGTGTGAGCATGTGAAGTAGTGTGAGCATGTGAAGTAGTGTGTCTGTGTAAAGTAGTGTGAGCATGTGAAGTAGTGTGAGCATGTGAAGTAGTGTGAGCATGTGAAGTAGTGTGTATGTGTAAAGTAGTGTGAGCATGTGAAGTAGTGTGAGCATGTGAAGTTGTGTGAGCATGTGAAGTGTGAGCATGTGAAGCAGTGTGAGCATGTGAAGTAGTGTGTCTGTGTAAAGTAGTGTGAGCATGTGTAAAGTAGTGTGAGCATGTGAAGTAGTGTGAGCATGTGAAGTAGTGTGAAGTATGTGAAGTAAAGTGTGTATGTGTAAAGTAGTGTGAGCATGTGAAGTAGTGTGAGCATGTGAAGTTGTGTGAGCATGTGAAGTAGTGTGAGCATGTGAAGTAGTGTGAGCATGTGAAGTAGTGTGTATGTGTAAAGTAGTGTGAGCATGTGAAGTAGTGTGAGCATGTGAAGTTGTGTGAGCATGTGAAGTAGTGTGAGCATGTGAAGTTGTGTGAGCATGTGAAGTAGTGTGAGCATGTGAAGTAGTGTGAGCATGTGTAAAAGTAGTGTGAGCATGTGAAGTAGTGTGAGCATGTGAAGTAGTGTGAGCATGTGAAGTAGTGTGTCTGTGTAAAGTAGTGTGAGCATGTGAAGTAGTGTGAGCATGTGAAGTAGTGTGAGCATGTGAAGTAGTGTGAGCATGTGAAGTAGTGTGAGCATGTGAAGTAGTGTGAGCATGTGAAGTAGTGTGAGCATGTGAAGTAGTGTGAGCATGTGAAGTAGTGTGAGCATGTGAAGTAGTGTGAGCATGTGTAAAGTAGTGTGAGCATGTGAAGTGTGAGCATGTGTGAGCATGTGAAGTAGTGTGAGCATGTGAAGTAGTGTGAGCATGTGAAGTTGTGTGAGCATGTGAGCAGTAGTGTGAGCATGTGAAAGTAGTGTGTCTGTGTAAAGTAGTGTGAGCATGTGAAGTAGTGTGAGCATGTGAAGTAGTGTGAGCATGTGAAGTAGTGTGTATGTGTAAAGTAGTGTGAGCATGTGAAGTAGTGTGTATGTGTAAAGTAGTGTGAGCATGTGAAGTAGTGTGAGCATGTGAAGTAGTGTGAGCATGTGAAGTAGTGTGAGCATGTGAAGTAGTGTGAGCATGTGAAGTAGTGTGAGCATGTGAAGTAGTGTGAGCATGTGAAGTAGTGTGAGCATGTGAAGTAGTGTGAGCATGTGAAGTAGTGTGAGCATGTGAAGTAGTGTGTCTGTGTAAAGTAGTGTGAGCATGTGAAGTAGTGTGAGCATGTGAAGTAGTGTGAGCATGTGAAGCATGTGAAGTAGTGTGAGCATGTGTAAAGTAGTGTGAGCATGTGAAGTAGTGTGCATGTGAAGTATGTAAAGTAGTGTGAGCATGTGAAGCATGTGTGAGCATGTGAAGTAGTGTGAGCATGTGAAGTAGTGTGAGCATGTGAAGTAGTGTGCAGTGAAGTAGTGTGAGCATGTGAAGTAGTGTGAGCATGTGAAGTAGTGTGAGCATGTGAAGTAGTGTGAGCATGTGAAGTAGTGTGTAGCATGTAAAGTAGTGTGAGCATGTGAAGTAGTGTGAGCATGTGAAGTAGTGTGAGCATGTGAAGTAGTGTGTATGTGTAAAGTAGTGTGAGCATGTGAAGTAGTGTGAGCATGTGAAGTAGTGTGAGCATGTGAAGTAGTGTGAGCATGTGAAGTAGTGTGAGCATGTGAAGTAGTGTGTCTGTGTAAAGTAGTGTGAGCATGTGAAGTAGTGTGAGCATGTGAAGTAGTGTGAGCATGTGAAGTAGTGTGTATGTGTAAAGTAGTGTGAGCATGTGAAGTAGTGTGAGCATGTGAAGTTGTGTGAGCATGTGAAGTAGTGTGAGCATGTGAAGTAGTGTGTCTGTGTAAAGTAGTGTGAGCATGTGAAGTAGTGTGAGCATGTGAAGTAGTGTGAGCATGTGAAGTAGTGTGTATGTGTAAAGTAGTGTGAGCATGTGAAGTAGTGTGAGCATGTGAAGTTGTGTGAGCATGTGAAGTAGTGTGAGCATGTGAAGTAGTGTGAGCATGTGAAGTAGTGTGTATGTGTAAAGTAGTGTGAGCATGTGAAGTAGTGTGAGCATGTGAAGTAGTGTGAGCATGTGAAGTAGTGTGAGCATGTGAAGTTGTGTGAGCATGTGAAGTAGTGTGAGCATGTGAAGTAGTGTGTCTGTGTAAAGTAGTGTGAGCATGTGAAGTAGTGTGAGCATGTGAAGTAGTGTGAGCATGTGAAGTAGTGTGCATGTGTAAAGTAGTGTGAGCATGTGAAGTAGTGTGAGCATGTGAGCATGTAGTGTGAGCATGTGAAGTAGTGTGAGCATGTGAAGTAGTGTGAGCATGTGAAGTAGTGTGAGCATGTGAAGTAGTGTGAGCATGTGAAGTAGTGTGAGCATGTGAAGTAGTGTGAGCTGTGTAAAGTAGTGTGAGTAGTGTGAGCATGTGAAGTAGTGTGAGCATGTGAAGTAGTGTGAGCATGTGAAGTAGTGTGTATGTGTAAAGTAATGTGAGCATGTGAAGTAGTGTGAGCATGTGAAGTTGTGTGAGCATGTGAAGTAGTGTGAGCATGTGAAGTAGTGTGAGCATGTGAAGTAGTGTGTATGTGTAAAGTAGTGTGTATGTGTAAAGTAGTGTGAGCATGTGAAGTAGTGTGAGCATGTGAAGTTGTGTGAGCATGTGAAGTAGTGTGAGCATGTGAAGTAGTGTGTCTGTGTAAAGTAGTGTGAGCATGTGAAGTAGTGTGAGCATGTGAAGTAGTGTGAGCATGTGAAGTAGTGTGTATGTGTAAAGTAGTGTGAGCATGTGAAGTAGTGTGTATGTGTAAAGTAGTGTGAGCATGTGAAGTAGTGTGAGCATGTGAAGTAGTGTGAGCATGTGAAGTAGTGTGAGCATGTGAAGTAGTGTGAGCATGTGAAGTAGTGTGAGCATGTGAAGTAGTGTGAGCATGTGAAGTAGTGTGAGCATGTGAAGTAGTGTGAGCATGTGAAGTAGTGTGAGCATGTGAAGTAGTGTGTCTGTGTAAAGTAGTGTGAGCATGTGAAGTAGTGTGAGCATGTGAAGTAGTGTGAGCATGTGAAGTAGTGTGTATGTGTAAAGTAGTGTGAGCATGTGAAGTAGTGTGTATGTGCATGTGAAGTAGTGTGAGCATGTGAAGTAGTGTGAGCATGTGAAGTAGTGTGAGCATGTGAAGTAGTGTGAGCATGTGAAGTAGTGTGAGCATGTGAAGTAGTGTGAGCATGTGAAGTAGTGTGAGCATGTGAAGTAGTGTGTATGTGTAAAGTAGTGTGAGCATGTGAAGTTGTGTGAGCATGTGAAGTAGTGTGAGCATGTGAAGTAGTGTGTATGTGTAAAGTAGTGTGAGCATGTGAAGTAGTGTGAGCATGTGAAGTAGTGTGAGCATGTGAAGTAGTGTGAGCATGTGAAGTAGTGTGAGCATGTGAAGTAGTGTGTCTGTGTAAAGTAGTGTGAGCATGTGAAGTAGTGTGAGCATGTGAGCAGTAGTGTGAGCATGTGAAGTAGTGTGTATGTGTAAAGTAGTGTGAGCATGTGAAGTAGTGTGAGCATGTGAAGTGTGTGAGCATGTGAAGTAGTGTGAGCATGTGAAGTAGTGTGTCTGTGTAAAGTAGTGTGAGCATGTGAAGTAGTGTGAGCATGTGAAGTAGTGTGAGCATGTGAAGTAGTGTGTATGTGTAAATGTGTAAAGTAGTGTGAGCATGTGAAGTAGTGTGAGCATGTGAAGTTGTGTGAGCATGTGAAGTAGTGTGAGCATGTGAAGTAGTGTGTCTGTGTAAAGTAGTGTGAGCATGTGAAGTAGTGTGAGCATGTGAAGTAGTGTGAGCATGTGAAGTAGTGTGAGCATGTGAAGTAGTGTGTATGTGTAAAGTAGTGTGAGCATGTGAAGTAGTGTGTATGTGTAAAGTAGTGTGAGCATGTGAAGTAGTGTGAGCATGTGAAGTTGTGTGAGCATGTGAAGTTGTGTGAGCATGTGAAGTTGTGTGAGCATGTGAAGTAGTGTGAGCATGTGAAGTAGTGTGAGCATGTGAAGTAGTGTGAGCATGTGAAGTAGTGTGTGTGTGTAAAGTAGTGTGAGCATGTGAAGTAGTGTGTATGTGTAAAGTAGTGTGAGCATGTGAAGTAGTGTGTATGTGTAAAGTAGTGTGAGCATGTGAAGTAGTGTGAGCATGTGAAGTTGTGTGAGCATGTGAAGTTGTGTGAGCATGTGAAGTAGTGTGAGCATGTGAAGTAGTGTGAGCATGTGAAGTAGTGTGTATGTGTAAAGTAGTGTGAGCATGTGAAGTAGTGTGAGCATGTGAAGTTGTGTGAGCATGTGAAGTAGTGTGAGCATGTGAAGTAGTGTGTCTGTGTAAAGTAGTGTGAGCATGTGAAGTAGTGTGAGCATGTGAAGTAGTGTGAGCATGTGAAGTAGTGTGAGCATGTGAAGTAGTGTGTATGTGTAAAGTAGTGTGAGCATGTGAAGTAGTGTGAGCATGTGAAGTTGTGTGAGCATGTGAAGTAGTGTGAGCATGTGAAGTAGTGTGTCTGTGTAAAGTAGTGTGAGCATGTGAAGTAGTGTGAGCATGTGAAGTAGTGTGAGCATGTGAAGTAGTGTGTATGTGTAAAGTAGTGTGAGCATGTGAAGTAGTGTGTATGTGTAAAGTAGTGTGAGCATGTGAAGTAGTGTGAGCATGTGAAGTTGTGTGAGCATGTGAAGTTGTGTGAGCATGTGAAGTTGTGTGAGCATGTGAAGTAGTGTGAGCATGTGAAGTAGTGTGAGCATGTGAAGTAGTGTGTATGTGTAAAGTAGTGTGAGCATGTGAAGTAGTGTGTATGTGTAAAGTAGTGTGAGCATGTGAAGTAGTGTGAGCATGTGAAGTAGTGTGAGCATGTGAAGTAGTGTGAGCATGTGAAGTTGTGTGAGCATGTGAAGTTGTGTGAGCATGTGAAGTTGTGTGTGAAGTAGTGTGAGCGTGTGAAGTGTGTGAGCATGTGAAGTAGTGTGAGCGTGTGAAGTAGTGTGAGCAGTGTGTGAGCATGTAGTGTGAGCGTGTGAAGTAGTGTGAGCGTGTGAAGTAGTGTGCAGTGTGAAGTAGTGTGTGAAGTAGTGTGAGCGTGTGAAGTAGTGTGAGCATGTGAAGTAGTGTGAGCATGTGAAGTAGTGTGTATGCATGTGAGCATGTGAAGTAGTGTGAGCATGTGAAGTAGTGTGAGCATGTGAAGTAGTGTGTAAAGCATGTGAGCATGTGAAGTAGTGTGAGCATGTGAAGTGTAGTGTGAGCATGTGAAGTAGTGTGTCTGTGTAAAGTAGTGTGAGCATGTGAAAGAGCATGTGTGAGCATGTGAAGTAGTGTGAGCATGTGAAGTAGTGTGTATGTGTAAAGTAGTGTGAGCATGTGAAGTAGTGTGTGTAAAGTATGTGAGCATGTGAAGTAGTGTGAGCATGTAAATAGTGTGAGCATGTGAAGTAGTGTGAGCATGTGAAGTTGTGTGAGCATGTGAAGTTGTGTGAGCATGTGAAGTTGTGTGACCATGTGAAGTAGTGTGAGCATGTGAAGTAGTGTGAGCATGTGAAGTAGTGTGTATGTGTAAAGTAGTGTGAGCATGTGAAGTAGTGTGTATGTGTAAAGTAGTGTGAGCATGTGAAGTAGTGTGAGCATGTGAAGTAGTGTGAGCATGTGAAGTTGTGTGAGCATGTGAAGTTGTGTGAGCATGTGAAGTTGTGTGAGCATGTGAAGTTGTGTGAGCATGTGAAGTAGTGTGAGCATGTGAAGTAGTGTGAGCATGTGAAGTAGTGTGAGCATGTGAAGTAGTGTGAGCATGTGAAGTAGTGTGAGCGTGTGAAGTAGTGTGAGCGTGTGAAGTAGTGTGAGCGTGTGAAGTAGTGTGAGCGTGTGAAGTAGTGTGAGCGTGTGAAGTAGTGTGAGCGTGTGAAGTAGTGTGAGCGTGTGAAGTAGTGTGTCTGTGTGAAGTAGTTTGAGCATGTGAAGTAGTGTGAGCATGTAAAGTAGTGTCTATCTATGCTAGTTTTTCTAAAGGAGTGTGTCTGTGTAAAGTAGTTTGAGTGTAATGACTAGCTTAGTTAGCGCGCGCTAAATAGCGTTTCAATCGGTGACGTCACTTGCTCTGAGACCTTGAAGTAGTAGTTCCCCTTGCAAGGGCCGCGGCTTTTGTTGAGCGATGGGTAACGATGCTTCGTGGGTGACTGTTGTTGTGTGCAGAGGGTCCCTGGTTCGCGCCCGGGTATGGCCGAGGGGACGGTCTAAAGTTATACTGTTACATGAGCATGTAAAGTAGTGTGTCTGTGTAAAGTAGTGTGAGCATGTGAAGTAGTGTGAGCATGTAAAGTAATGTCTATCTCTGGTAGTTTTTCTAAAGGAGTGTGTCTGTGTAAAGCAGTGTGAGCATGTGAGGTAGTGTGAGCATGTAAAGTAGTGTCTATCTCTGGTAGTTTTTCTAAAGGAGTGTGTCTGTGTAAAGTAGTATGAGCATGTAAAGTAGTGTTTATATCTGGTAGTTTGTCTAAAGGAGTGTGTCTGAGTAAAGTAGTGTGAGCATGTAAAGTAGCGTTTATCTCTGGTAGTGTGTCTAAATGAGTGTCTTTGTAAAGTAGTGTGAGCATGTACAGTAGTGTGAGCATGTACAGTAGTGTCTCTCTGGTAGTTTTTCTAAAGGAGTGTGTCTCTGTAAAGTAGTGTGAGCATGTGAAGTAGTGTGAGCATGTAAAGTAGTGTCTCTCTGGTAGCTTTTCTAAAGGAGTGTCTGAGTAAAGTAGTGTGAGCATGTAAAGTAGTGTCTATCTCTGGTAGTTTTTCTAAAGGAGTGTGTCTCTGTAAAGTAGTGTGAGGTAGTGTGTCTTTGTAAAGTAGTGTGAGCATGTAAAGTAGTGTGTCTTTGTAAAGTAGTGTGAGCATGTAAAGTAGTGTGAGCATGTAAAGTAGTGTGAGCATGTAAAGTAGTGTGTCTTTGTAAAGTAGTGTGAGCATGTAAAGTAGTGTCTTTGTAAAGTAGTGTGAGCATGTAAAGTAGTGTGTCTTTGTAAAGTAGTGTGAGCATGTAAAGTAGTGTGAGCATGTAAAGTAGTGTGTCTTTGTAAAGTAGTGTGAGCATGTAAAGTAGTGTGTCTTTGTAAAGTAGTGTGAGCATGTAAAGTAGTGTGTCTTTGTAAAGTAGTGTGAGCATGTAAAGTAGTGTGTCTGTGTAAAGTAGTGTGAGCATGAAAAGTAGTGTGAGCATGTAAAGTAGTGTGAGCGTGTAAAGTAGTGTGTCTGTGTAAAGTAGTGTGAGCATGTAAAGTAGTGTCCATCTCTGGTAGTTTCTCTAAAGGAGTGAGCATGTAAAGTAGTGTGAGCATGTGAAGTAGTGTGAGCATGTGAAGTGGTGTGAGCATGTGAAGTGGTGTGAGCATGTGAAGTGGTGTGAGCATGTGAAGTAGTGTGAGCATGTAAATTAGTGTCGATCTCTGGTAGTTTTTCTAAAGGAGTGTGTCTGTGTAAAGTAGTGTGAGCATGTAAAGTAGTGTTTATCTCTGGTAGTGTGTCTAAAGGAGTGTGTCTGTGTAAAGTAGTGTGAGCATGTGAAGGAGTGTGTCTATGTACATTGAACCCTGTGACTGGGTATTTCAGGACTCTCAGAGCAAGCAGAGTGGATACAATATGCACCAGCTACAGGGGAACAAGGACTTTGGCAGTGAGAAGAAGGGCAATATGATGAAGAAAAGCTTATGGGTGGGTGAAAGAGTGGATGGATGAAAGAGTGGATGGATGGGTAAATTTGGAGATGTGGTGATGTGAACGCTGACTTTCAATACAGTGCCTTCAGAAAGTATTCACACAGCCTGAATTAACAATTTGTTAAATAGATATTTTGTGTCATGGGCCGACACACAATACCCCATAATGTCAAAGTGGAATGAGGTTATTTTGAAAACGTTTATTTTACAATTGAATTTGCAAAGAAATGCTGAAGAGTCAATACGTATTCAACCCTTTTGTTATGGCAAGCCTAAATAAGTTCAGGAGTAAATATTTGCTTAACAAGTCACGTAATAAGTTGCATGGACTCACTCTGTGTGCATTAATAGTGTTTAACATAATTTTTTTAATGACGACTGTAACAGTTTTGACTTGTTTGTTTGGGGTGCCAGGTAGGCCGTGTCTAACAGAGAAAAATTATAGATTTGTCCTTTTTGTTTGAGAAGGAATGAGACCCGTCTAGTCCGTCAAGTCTATACCAATTTGCAGGTTCCTTGGTGAAAGAGTGGGGTAACATCTCACAGCAAGAACTGGCAAATCTGGTGCAGTCCATGAGAAGGAGATGCACTGCAGTACTTAATGCAGCTGGTGGCCACACCAGATACTGACTGTTACTTTTGATTTTGACCCCCCCCCCTTTGTTCAGGGACACATTATTCCATTTCTGTTAGTCACATGTCTGTGGAACTTGTTCAGTTTGTCTCAGTTGTTGAATCTTGTTATGTTCATACAAATATTTACACAGTGAGTTAACAGTGAGAGGACGTTTCTTTTTTTGCTGAGTTTGAATACAGGAAATATTTAAAAGTCAGTTCCAATACCATATTTACATGTGCAGGGATACTGGAGTGATAGAGGTGGATATGTATAGGAGTAAGGTGACTAGGCATCAGGATATAAGATAAACAGAGTAGCAGCAGCTTCTATATGAGTGTGTCTGCAGGTGTGTAGAGTCAGTATAAATCTTTGTGCATATTATGTGTGAGTGAGAAGATGATGGAGCGAGTTTTGTTCAAGAGCCTGTTGGTGTCAGACTTGATGCACCGTTACCTCATGCCATGTGGCTGCAAATAAAGTAGTCTATGGCTTGAGTGTTTGGGGTCTTTGATTCTCTGGGCCTTCTTTTTACACTGCCTGATATAGGTCCTGGGTGGCAGGGAGCTCGGCCCCAGTGATGTACTGGGCTGTCTGCATAACCCTCTGTAGCGCCATGCGATCGAGAGCGTTGCTATTACCATACCAAGCAGTGATGCAGCCATTGCAAGCAGTGATGCTTGTCATTGGCAAGGACTCAGGAGTTTTTTAGGATAAAAATAAATGGAATAGATCTAAGCACAGGCAAAATCCTAGAGGAAAACCTGGTTGTCTGCTTTCCACCAGACACTGGGAGACAAATTCACCTTTCAGTAGGACAATAACCTAAAACACAAGGCCAAATATACACTGGAATTGCTTACCAAGACGACAGTGAATGTTCCTGTGTGGCCTAGTTACAGTGTTGACTTAAATAGGCTTGAAAATCTATGGCAAGCAGGTGTGCAAAGCTCTTAAAGACTAACTGAGAAAAATTCACATCTGTAATCACTGCCAAAGGTGATTCTAACATGTAATGACTCAGGGGTATATACAGTGCCTTGCGAAAGTATTCGGCCCCCTTGAACTTTGCGACCTTTTGCCACATTTCAGGCTTCAAACATAAAGATATAAAACTGTATTTTTTTGTGAAGAATCAACAACAAGTGGGACACAATCATGAAGTGTAACGACATTTATTGGATATTTCAAACCTTTTTTAACAAATCAAAAACTGAAAAATTGGGCGTGCAAAATTATTCAGCCCCTTTACTTTCAGTGCAGCAAACTTTCTCCAGAAGTTCAGTGAGGATCTCTGAACGATCCAATGTTGACCTAAATGACTAATGATGATAAATACAATCCACCTGTGTGTAATCAAGGCTCCGTATAAATGCACCTGCACTGTGATAGTCTCAGAGGTCCGTTAAAAGCGCAGAGAGCATCATGAAGAACAAGGAACACACCAGGCAGGTCCGAGATACTGTTGTGAAGAAGTTTAAAGCCGGATTTGGATACAAAAAGATTTCCCAAGCTTTAAACATCCCAAGGAGCACTGTGCAAGCGATAATTTTGAAATGGAAGGAGTATCAGACCACTGCAAATCTACCAAGACCTGGCCGTCCCTCTCAACTTTCAGCTCATACAAGGAGAAGACTGATCAGAGATGCAGCCAAGAGGCCCATGATCACTCTGGATGAACTGCAGAGATCTACAGCTGAGGTGGGAGACTCTGTCCACAGGACAACAATCAGTCATATATTGCACAAATCTGGCCTTTATGGAAGAGTGGCAAGAAGAAAGCCATTTCTTAAAGATATCCATAAAAAGTGTCGTTTAAAGTTTGCCACAAGCCACCTGGGAGACACACCAAACATGTGGAAGAAGGTGCTCTGGTCAGATGAAACCAGAATTGAACTTTTTGGCAACAATGCAAAACGTTATGTTTGGCATAAAAGCAACACAGCCATCACCCTGAACACACCATCCCCACTGTCAAACATGGTGGTGGCAGCATCATGGTTTGGGCCTGCTTTTCTTCAGCAGGGACAGGGAAGATGGTTAAAATTGATGGGAAGATGGATGGAGCCAAATACAGCACCATTCTGGAAGAGAACCTGATGGAGTCTGCAAAAGACCTGAGACTGGGGCGGAGATTTGTCTTCCAACAAGACAATGATCCAAAACATAAAGCAAAATCTACAATGGAATGGTTCAAAAATAAACATATCCAGGTGTTAGAATGTCAAAGTCCAGACCTGAATCCAATCGAGAATCTGTGGAAAGAACTGAAAACTGCTGTTCACAAATGCTCTCCATCCAACCTCACTGAGCTCGAGCTGTTTTGCAAGGAGGAATGGGAAAAAATTTCAGTCTCTCGATGTGCAAAACTGATAGAGACATACCCCAAGCGACTTACAGCTGTAATCGCAGCAAAAGGTGGCGCTACAAAGTATTAACTTAAGGGGGCTGAATAATTTTGCATGCCCAATTTTTCAGTTTTTGATTTGTTAAAAAAGTTTTAAATATCCAATAAATGTCGTTCCACTTCATGATTGTGTCCCACTTGTTGATTCTTCACAAAAAAATACAGTTTTATGTCTTTATGTTTGAAGCCTGAAATGTGGCAAAAGGTCGCAAAGTTCAAGGGGGCCGAATACTTTCGCAAGGCACTGTAATTATGTCAATTAAATATTTATGTTTTTAATTTGGAATAAATTTGCAAATATTTCTAAAAACATGTTTTCACTTTTGTCATTATGGGCTATTGTGTGTAGATGGGTGAGATTTTTTTTTAATCCATTTTGATTTCATGCTGTAACATTACAACATTTGGAAAAGGTCAAGGGGTATGAATACTTTCTGAAGGCACTTTGTCAGAGTTTGTTTGTCTGGGTTTACATTTTTAAGATTAAGAAGTGTAAAAAATGTTATTCCTAAATGTATTTCCTTTTTTCCTAGGTTACGGAAGGTGTGGCAAAGGAGGAAATGTTCTGTGAAGAGCGGCATTCTCACTATTGCACATGCCATAGTGAGTAGTACTATATTGCACTACATTACCCATAATCCATTGCAACACAGTATCAGAGTATCATTCTTGTCCAGAAGCCAAATCCTACCGGACAAAAATAATTTGAACCAACGTTCTATCAACATGTCATATCTTTTCAAAATACTGATGTTCAACAACTGGCTGATTAATTCATCCTTTAATTTCTTCACCTATTGCGTATGTTATTTATCTCTGTCTGTCATCTAGTCTAACCGACAGCCGGTGAGACTGAACCTACTGACCTGCCAGGTCAAACCCAGTGGGGAGGACAAGAAGTGCTTTGACCTCATCTCCCGTGAGTTCCTATAATATTATTTTAGAATAATATAATGTATAATATATGATTATGTATTTCCTATAATATCATATATTAATGACATGATAAATTAGCAGACAGTTTTATTAATAATTGACTCTACAGGAATGGAATCGGTCGTCTGCACCAGACCTGGGTTGAATACTGTATGTCAAATACTTTCACATGCTTGGGCTGTGCCTGTTACAATGCAGAAATAGTTGTCAAAATCTTAGATAAATATTCATAGCTCAATAGCTAATCATAGTGCACCCCCTAATCGTAGCTAATCATAAAGCACATCAACTTTTTTGAAGGAGAACGTAATCCCTTAGAATATACTATTTCTTGGTAGCAGTGGAGTGAGGGAGACATACAAGTGAGAGGGGTAGATGAGATTAGAAGAGTTGTAAAATGTTGTGTAATTTAGTCAGCTGCGTGATTAACTTTGTTCATACGTGTTAGAAATTGAGTCTCCACCCCACTGAACTAATGCTGCTCGGATCTCACGCATTCCATTCGGTCCTGGTAGATTATCTTGGTCTACACGCAGAATATGTCCATGGGAGATTAGTATAGTTGAAAGTGAAGGTCTGGTGCCTGAGTTTGGCTGAATGGTACCACCAACTCTACGACATGTAGGGCTAGCTCAGTAATTGTATAATCTTGTAATCAGCGATTATGGATGAAGACAGTGAAGAAAAGGAAATAACTGTCAAAACAGCTTTAGTAATACATTCATTTTAGAAAATATATTTTCCATCAATTTTATTATTTTCAACTAGATATCCTTGACTCAATAGCAGAACTGTAAATCAAATTTATTTTTCAAATCAAATTTATTTATATAGCCCTTCGTACATCAGCTGATATCTCAAAGTGCTGTACAGAAACCCAGCCTAAAACCCCAAACAGCAAGTAATGCAGGTGTTTAAGCACGTGAACATATGGGTCCAGTGAGTCGTTGGGCTGACTGGGGACACGGCGATTCAGACATTTAGCACGCCGATGCTAACAGTTAGTAGGCCGGGGCTAAACAAGCTAGCAGTTAACAGACTGGGGCTGGCAATTTAGCAGTTATCAGACTGGGTTTGCAAGCAAACACTTGGCAGACCGGGGCTAGCAGTTAGCAGACCGGGGCAAGCCTTCTAGAAGTTAACAGACTGGTGCTAGCAAGTTAGCCTTTGGGGGACGTCGTGATGGGGGTAAGTCTGTTTTTGCGGTGATGTCGATAGACCAGTCGTGGAATTAGTAGGGTTCCAAGTAGCTCTAGGTAGCTAGTAGGCCGTGGTTAGCAGAATGGGCCTTCAGCGGGCGTCGAGCCTGAGGGACCTGTTGGAGTCCTTGGGCAGATTATGTCGGTATTCCAGTCGTAGAGGATCGGCGGGGTTCCGTGCCCCGTACCGGCAGTAGAAGGGGTCCTGATATTATAGCCCAGGAGTGGGCTTGCTCCAGGATGGAAAGGCTAACCAGGAGTAGTCACCCGGGATTGCGGTTAGCTAGTTACGAAGATCCAGATGAAAATGTTCAGAGTTTGTAGGAATCCGGGGATGTGGGATAAAAAAATTAAATAAAAATAATAGGTCCATTATGCTGTGGTTTGAGTCACGTTGTTCGAACTGGCGAGAGCTTTCAGAGCTAAAGGTTAGCTGATGACCGCTAGCAATAGTTTGCTGACTGATAGCTGGTATGTAGTTAGCTGGCTAGATTCAGTTGAGGGATTCCAGATCTGAAGCAAATAGAAATACTTTAGAAAAAAATAAGAAAAAGAACAGATCCACGCCACATTGGATGAGGCGGGTTGCAGGAGAGTATTTGGAAGTTGAGGTTTAGGAAAATATTTTTAAAATGATATCCGAAGATAAAGATCTATACAAGGGACATGACAGGACAAAGGCTTCTGACTGCTACGCCATCTTGGATTCAAAAGTCTTAAGTACATTTTAGCAATTCCATTTATTTTTGATACTTAAGTATTTTTAAAATCAAATACTTTTATACTTTTACTCAAGTTGTATTTTACTGGGTGACTTTTACTTTTACTTGAGTCATTTTCGATTAATGCATCTTTAGTTTTACTCAAGTATGACAATTTAGAACTTTTTCCACCGCTGGAAGTGGTCACATGACCCATCAATTGAGACAAGTGTGTCTGAGTAAACATCATCTAATATTTATAAAATATTTTTATCTGGACACTTTCTGTTTACCTGGAATTTTTCCTTACTTTTACCACTTTTAGTCTTAATCTTCAGGACACTACTCACTGTTTAGCACATGACCTCACATGTGAATCCTTAAAGAGATGGGTGGGGCTGGCTTAAGAGGGTGTGAACAATGCTAAATGGGTGTAGACAAAGAAGGGCTCTTCAATAGTAGTACCAAAACATTGAAAGACGGTTTTCTCAAAAGTGAGTTTCCAAGTTGGTCAACTTTCAAAGTAATTCATACTGTCTGTTAGGGCGTATGCGTCAGGACATGACGGCAGTTGGGAACATGGCATTAGCATGTCGTTTGTGCCTTGAAATGTATGTTAGTAAATGTGGCAACACATTGAAAAGAACCTACGGATTAGGCCTTGTATATATAGCTATTTTTAGCTTGTGTATATATAGCTAACCAAGTCATTACAAAACTTACAGTCAGACAACATGAAAAACTACAAGTAATCTAGTAAAAACCATTGAATTCACAAGAGTATAAAACCGCAAATTAAAAACATTGACAGGTCAGGGAATCCGCCTCAAAATCTTTCATCAGTGATTTAAAAACACCAATCGGGACAAGTTCTTCCAGTTTAAAAGTATTTTGGAAGGTGTTCCAAGATGATGGCGCAGAGTAAAAAAAAATAAAAAGCACTTTTACCAAATTCAGTTCGGACATTTGGAACAGTTAGCAGCGAACGAAGAGAATACCCACCACATTTCCGAACAATAAAAATGCACAAATAAAAAGGTAGTAAACCCAAAATGGCTTTGTCAATAAAAGTATACCAGTGACTGAGCCTACGAGTGACTAGAGAAGGCCAGCCAACCCTGGTATACAAAGTGCAGTGGTGAATAAGGGTTTTGCAGTTTAAAATAAATCTCAAAGTGCCATGGTAAAGAGTGTCAATTGATCTCAAACACTGAGCGGAAGCATTCATATATAAAATATCCCCATAGTCTAGTAAAGGCATAAATGTAGCTGATACTAGCCTCCTTCTGGCTTCAAAAGAAAAACAGGCCTTATTCCTAAAATAAAATCCCAATTTCAGCTTCAATTCTTTTGTAAGTTGTTGAATATGCAATTTAAAAGAGGCCGTCATCAATTCAAATTCCAAGATATATATATATATATATATATATATGAGGTTACAACCTCAATCTCCTTGCCCTGACAGGTAAGGTGAAAGGTTCAGAGGTCTATTTCTTGCATTAGATAGTTTAGTTTTGTCAGTATTGAGGATAAGCTTCAATTGACACAAGGTACAGTGGGGAGAACAAGTATTTGATACACTGCCAATTTTGCAGGTTTTCCTACTTTCAAAGCATGTAGAGGTCTGTATTTTTTATCATAGGTACACTTCCCCTGTGAGAGACAATCTAAAACAAAAATCCAGAAAATCACATTTCCACCTCCATACAGACCTCTACATGCTTTGTAAGTAGGAAAACCTGCAGAATCTGCAGTGAAGCAAATACTTGTTCTCCCCACTGTATGTTGAACAGTATAAAAAGCAGTTTGCATGTTCTGGGAAGCTTTTTTAAGAGACGAGGCACGAGCTATGACCAAGCATCATTACAACCGAGGATATATTTTGGAAAGTTATGATCATTGTAGCCGGACTTCTTTTGATCTATCCCATTAGTCTTGGAGAGATACGAGACAAATCAGTGCAGATGTCGCGGTATCTGATGGTAGACAATGATATATCCTACTGTTTGAATAAAGACAAATACTTAAAAAAGAAAGTGACACTGTGAAGGACTAATGCAGATATGGACCCCCTGTCTGCTACCACTATACCAAAACACAGCACACACTTCAATGTTCAAGTATTTGGAAGTATTTTAAGTGTTTCACCAAGCCCAGGCTCAGAGACAGTGAGGGAGAAGCCCTTTGTCTTTTTGTTTGTGTAAAAATAGGGCTCCCACAGTGTTTACTTCTAGTCATTCTAATCTAGTAATACTAGCTATGCACTAAGGTATGTCTGTCATTTCTCTTTTACAGATAATCGCACATATAATTTCCAGGCTGAAGATGAACAGGAGTTTGTGATGTAAGATAATCTACTATATGGTGTGTGTGCATGTGCACACCTGAATGTCAGTGCTCAGTATGAAGGAGACACTGAACATGGTGTTTAGTGCATTTGGGGACTGTAAAATATGGTGGGGGATCGGTTTTGCTTCCCACTGGTCCTTGGGTCCTTGTTAAGGTCAACGGCATCATGAACCTTACCCAGTACCAGGACATTTTAGTTAAAAACCTGGTTGCCTCTGTCAAGAGGCTGAAACTTGGCCACAAATGGATCTTCAGAAAGACAATAACCCCAAGCACACATCAACATTATTAATTTACCACAAAAATAAATAAGGAATGGTCTAAGAACCCTCCCAATGTATTATCCAATCTCATAAAACATTAAAAAAAATATATCTCGGTGCCATTATCCTCGTAAGGTGAAGTATTGAAAACAGGGGAGTCATTAATTTTGTCCCCTCTCTTTGAGAAAAAAATGTATTACTTTTTAAACAAAATCTCTTTCTCTGAGAAATTGTATTAGTATAGAATAATGTCCCCATTTTTTTAGCATACAATATAGCTCAGTATTTGAATGATTTATTTTATGAAGTCATTTTTGCTCAAGGGTGTCACTGTATACAGTATATATATGTGTGCAGCTGGATATCGGTGCTGACCAACAGTAAAGAGGAGGCACTGAACAAGGCGTTCCACGGGGACCAGAGTACACCCTGGAGGACCTGACCAAAGCCATCATAGAAGACGTGCTACGGATACCTGGCAACGAAATCTGCTGTGACTGTGGTGCAGCTGGTGAGTGAGAGTGTGTGTGTCTGTTTGCGCCCTCATGTGGTTTGTGATCTCTCATCACCCCAAACATATAGTAATAACAATAATAATAGATTTATTTTATATAGAGCTTTCCATTACAAAGACAATCTCAAATACACTTTTAAAACGAACAAAACAAATGTAGATCTGGCAGGTCTTGGGCGATGATCTTCCACTCCACAGCTTCAGATGATAAGGTGTTGTTCAGCCAGGCAGTTCAGAAAGGCTGAGTACTAGTTTAAGCGGAAGGAGCTTCAATGGCGCAGAGTCAGTCAGTTACTTAGACTGGTCCGGAGTTCTTCATCAGGCACCTCGTACGTTGTCGCTGCCTCCTCTGTCCAGACTATCCAGGTAGGCTGGATAGTCCACTAATGAAGCGTAGCACTCATCTGGGTGACGCTTCGGCAGCTATAAGCGCCAGAAAGACCAACAAACCTCGGCAGTAGTTAGGAATGTGGTGGAAATTATAACCAAATGGAAGAGGGAGACTGTGGATTCTTCAAACAACAACTTTATTTTAAGATTTGCAAAAATGGATTTGTTAACAATCCACTCAACAGTGCAGAGTTAAAAGCCCAAAGAATGGTTGGCTCTCAGCTTTTATAGAAAGTACATCTTGTCTTCGTGGCAGTTTAGCAGATGGGTGGAAACAGCGACGGTTTGTCTATGCAGATTAAGATAGCATGAGAGCTCAACTGTTATAACTGTGTGTTGTCACAGTTCACACTATAATGTGCTCCTTCCTGCAAGTTTCCATACAGCTGACTTCCTGCAGATAGTAAAACCACGGGATGTCTCACATGCTGCAGTCGCACCCAAAAGGATCTTACGCCCAGTCTTATGAATAACTCTCAAAAAGACAAGTTTGTATCAGGTTAGAATAGTTCATTAAGTTACCCTCACCCTGGGGTATGAATGTACAGCAATGGTCACCTATCATTTGGCCCCCTCTGCAGGAGATGTGATGCTACTACTACAGCGAACTTCCCTTCCGGTGATGTGGCCTCCTGTGTACAGGGATCTGTGGCTATTCTTTCATGTGTTGTACCTTTTTTATTTGTCACTGAAATTTGACAATAGTGTCTGAAATGACAACACTATATCTGCTAGAATCTGCAACTAACACCCTTATGCAAACATTGTCTCAAACACATGGCCCCGTATGTTCTTAGCCTTCTGCTACAAATACATTTGCACATAATCATTCCATCTAACCCATAACACGTTAGTCACTGCTTCTAGTCCACTTATATAGTTATAAACATACTGAAACATGCTCAAGTCAATTGTGCTATATATCATCCAGAAAGCCAGATGTATTGATACGCCTTAACATGAGAATTCTGTTAACATGGTAAAACCTTTTCAACCCAAATTTAGAAAGACTCAACGTGAAGCACTAAGGACTGTCAATCACTCAAATTGAAGACCTTCAACTAAGCACACACGGTTAGAATGTACATTTACAAACAGGGAACCGTATATAGACAGTTTTTACTACTCATATTACCAGTATTAACTTTTTTCATGACAGCCCTTGTTTATCCCTGTTTTACAATGTAACGAGTGACATGTTAATAACAGATCGGTATCTCAATGCATTTTAATCTAAATTACAATAAGCTTCCCAGTGTGTAAACCTCAAATCATTCCTAAATAAATGTACAGACACAGTTGACCACCCCCCTCCTTCCCTGCACTCTTCTTCCAGCGTCTATTCATATTCTGCTTTAGATAGTGTTTCAGTTCTTCCTCCCAATGGCACATGTTCAAAGTGGATGACACTAGATAATGTCTCTCACCTGAGCCGACACTGTCCTATACAGTCCATTATGTCTTGTCCATTTTCCCACCAGTGCAGCAGCAGCATGAGAGAAGTTTGGACGGGATCTCTCTCCCTGCTCACTCCAAGTGGACTCATGACTCATGAGTGATAAGGCAGTTGATAGCTTCGACTGGATGCTGTGTACAGGTTGCTGGCCCGGTCTCACGGTAGAAGTGGTGAAGGACAAGGTCATAGTGAACGCATTTGACGCCCTTTCTTCAGACGGTTAAGGGAGGTGAAGCTCACACTGTTCTCATCGCTTTATGCCTTATATGCATCAAGATACCGTCTGTAGTCACTGTCGCCATAACTTTGAGAGAGGACATAACAAAACAACAGTTTAAGACATTTCTGGTTCTGTAAATCCAGACCAACTATTCACTGTATGACAAAATATTACATTCCCAATTGTGTTAACTTTAGCTAGCGAGCCAGCCAACTAACATTCGCTAGTGTCACTCCCTGACCATAGTGATCCTTTTTATTCTCTATTGTGGTTAGGTCGGGGTGTGACTAGGGTGGGTAATCTAGGTTGTTGATTTCTATGTTGGTATGGTTTCCAATCAGAGGCAGCTGTTTATCAGCTTGACAATCTGGACCCTCTATTTCTGAAACTATCCGCCGCCATTGTCGCAACCCCTATTACCAGCCTGTTCAACCTCTCTTTCATATCGGCTGAGATCCTCAAGGATTGGAAAGCTGCCGCATTCATCCCCCTCTTCAAAGGGGGAGACACCCTGGACCCAAACTGTTACAGACCTATATCCATCCTGCCCTGCCTATCTAAGGTCTCCGAAAGCCAAGTCAACAAACAGGTCACTGATCCCACCGTACCTTCTCCGCTGTGCAATCTGGTTTCTGAGCCGGTCACGGGTGCACCTCAGCCACGCTCAAGGTACTAAACGATATCATAACCGCCATTGATAAAAGACAGTACTGGGCAGCTGTCTTCATCGACCTTGCCAAGGCTTTCGACTCTGTCAATCACCATATTCTTATCGGCAGACTCAGTAGCCTCGGTTTTTCTGATGACTGCCTTGCCTGGTTCACCAACTACTTTGCAGACAGAGTTCAGTGTGTCAAATCGGAGGGCATGCTGTCCAGTCCTCTGGCAGTCTCTATGGGGGTGCCACAGGGTTCAATTCTCGGGCCGACTCTTTTCTCTGTATATATCAATGATGTTGCTCTTGCTGCGGGCGATTCCCTGATCCACCTCTACGCAGACGACACCATTCTGTATACTTCCGGCCCGTCCTTGGATCCTGTGCTATCTAACCTCCAAACGAGCTTCAATGCCATACAACACTCCTTCCGTGGCCTCCAACTGCTCTTAAACGCTAGTAAAACCAAATGCATGCTTTTCAACTGTTCGCTGCCTGCACCCGCACTCCCGACTAGCATCACCACCCTGGATGCTTCCGACCTAGAATATGTGGACATCTATAAGTATCTAGGTGTCTGGCTAGACTGTAAACTCTCCTTCCAGACTCATATCAAACATCTCCAATCTAAAATCAAATCTAGAGTCGGCTTTCTATTCCGCAACAAAGCCTCCACTCACGCCACCAAACTTACCCTAGTAAAACTGACTATCCTACCGATCCTCAACTTCGGCGATGTCATCTACAAAATAGCTTCCAACACTCAAACTGCATCCAGTTTGCTGAGTAATCACAGTGCCATCCGTTTTGTTACTAAAGCACCTTATACCACCCACCACTAGCCTAGTGGTGGGTGTGGTTAGAGCGTTGGACTAGTAACCGAAAGGTTGCAAGTTCAAATCCCTGAGCTGACAAGGTACAAATCTGTCGTTCTGCCCCTGAACAGGCAGTTAACCCACTGTTCCTAGGCCGTCATTGAAAATAAGAATTTGTTCTTAACTGACTTGCCTAGTAAAATAAAGGTAAAATTAATATTTAAAAAAAATTGCCTGTGAGCACTTAATTGACATCCCTTTTCGTTTGTTCTTTATTGTTTTGTGCGTTTCACTTCAATAAATATGTGGAACCCATATCACGCTGCGCTTTGGTCCAAATGTTTTTACAACGATCGTGACAGCTAGCTAGCTAACAGTACACTTTAAATTGAAATGAAAATGACTTTGTAGAAATGTGTAATATCTGAAAGTCTAGCTAGCTAGACTATCTTACACATGAACATCATGAGTGGACTCTTTCTCCCTGTCACGGATGCCATGGTTGACCTTAGTTTGAAGATGTAATCCAGAGACAGGTGTTTTCTTCATTTCCTTAGCTATCATACTCTAATTCCACTGATTTCAAACCTCGGTCCTCCAGAAAGTGGAGAGCAACACTTACGCAGTTCTACTATGCAATATATATTTTTTAAAGCTGCTTCAACAGGATTACCTACTGTTACGGATACAAGTATCCTGTGTGTGTGTTTCTTTTCTCTCCTTCTCCCCTCACAGGTGAAAATCATCACTCCCCAATCAGTCAACAATCATCAATCAGAAGACACACCTCCTCCTGTTTCCTACCCAATCACCGTTCCTTTCCCTTTGTTTAAAAACCCTGTCAGTTGCTTGCTGTAGAGCTCAATCTCTCTGTAAATGCCATGTCTGTAGGTCTCTCTGTTTCACTCTCTCTTTGTGTATTGACCTCTCTTTTGTTTGAGCACCTCCATAGCACTTTGTCATCACCTGTGAGTATTGTTTTTGGTTATGGTGTTTGTTTGTTTGCTGGTGGGAAAAGGGGGAACCAAGACAAGTCGCTCATTGATTACAGTTGAGATGGATTAATACGTCTATGTTTATTTAACCTTTTATGCCATTTTTTTATTTGGAGATTCTGAAATGCTCTTGACTTCAAGTAATGACACTAAATGATATGACTGACTGAAGAATTTAACTCAATTTAACCTACCCGTAGGTTACTTTGTTAAATACACTAGTTAGAACTAGGCGGAACACCCACTGTATTTTTGGTTAGTTAGTTAGCTGTTGTTAAAGTAGGCTAGTCTAGCTTAGGGGTGTTTTTGAATACTTATTGTTTCTTTCCTTGGGTCCAGCTCAGCCCCTTTTCCTGCTCCCCCCATTACCGTGTGTTTATTAATAAACCCTGAGTTTGACGGTAGATTTCAGTTGTCGTAGTTATTTCGTTCTCACTTTTACTTTGTCACTATTAGAATTTGTATGAGTTATGTTACGGGTCTCATTACCATCCCCCCCTAGACTGTCGGGCCAAAAGGGATTCGTAACACCTACACATACAGACCAGCTCAAATAGACAGAAGCGTGCTACATGGCAGACCAATCTGAACTCATCTCTCGGCATGTCCAGCTCATTATCTTAGCCAATAATGGCTAGCAAGAAGGTTGTTGACTTTTTCTGTGGCTAAACCAACTAAGCTCGTAATTTAACAATTGTATTCATATTTACAGATGGTATACAAGTTTGTTATTAAGGCACATGAAAGTGCACATGTTCCAGAAGGCATTTCTGCCCCAAAATGCATTTTAATAAATAATGTTTATTCCGCGCTAGAATCAAAATTGTGCTCACTCTGAGTCCTCATCCATTCGTTCTGTGTCACACTCCCGATAAATTTCTCCAATAATCTCATCCAAATTAATATACTTGGACTTCTATTTAGCTTTTCCACTCTTAGTAGCCATTTTTCACTTTTTCAGTTTTAAGAAAAGTTTGTAGAAGAGAACGAACCGCTGTGTAGCGTAAAGTACCATGCGTTGTTTGCTTTCATTCTTAGAATGAATACTGTTGCGCACTGCTCTAGCATGATGGCTGAATGCTGGAAAGTCCAGCTAATTTGCTATCTAGCTAGCTATATTTCAAAATGATAGATGTTCATTGGACCAAGTGAACACCGCTCGTCTCATTGGTGCATAATGATGGCTGATCTTCCTGGGCTAATTGACGTGTTGTGTAGCCAATACGTAATGTAAAATGATGAAACACGTTTGGTTGAGTGTCTGAGGATTGCACAGAAACGGCACTTGACTGGGTTAAGCAAAGTTTTGCCAATTAGGTTTTCATAAATTGTTTTGTTGAAAGAGTCGGAATCCATGCAAAACTCTGTATTCAACATGGATCGTGTTACGATATAAACATTTATTTTATCAAACAAAACTATGCTGCATTTTATTTCTGGGACCCTCAGGATGACAAAATAGAGCAAGATTACTGAATGTAAGTAAAGTATTTACCAACAGAAGTGAATGTATCAAACTAGTTGCCTTGATAAAAGTGTTTTGTTGTTGTGCACTATCCTCAAACTTCTTGCATGTTATTTCTTCACTGTAATAGCTACTGTAAATTGGACTTTGCAGATTAACAATCATTTCGATATAAAACATGTCTATGTCCCGGAAAGTTGTCTGTTATTTGCAACGCCATTCTAGTCACATATTGAGCAACAATTGTCCCAATTTCAAGACATTGATCATGTAGAGGTTATTAATATAAAGGGAAGGATGCCTAGTCAGTTGCACAACTGAATGCATTTAAAATAAATGTGTCTTCCACATTTAACCTCTAGCGTCCCACCTTGTCAACAGCCAGTGAAACTGCAGGGCGCCAAATTCAAAACAACAGAAATCCCATAATTAAAATTCCTCAAACATACAGTGCCTTGCGAAAGTATTCGGCCCCCTTGAACTTTGCGACCTTTTGCCACATTTCAGGCTTCAAACATAAAGATATAAAGCTGTATTTTTTTGTGAAGAATCAACAAGTGGGACACAATCATGAAGTGGAACGTCATTTTTTGGATATTTCAAACCTTTTTAACAAATCAAAAACTGAAAAATTGGGCGTGCAAAATTATTCAGCCCCTTTACTTTCAGTGCAGCAAACTCTCTCCAGAAGTTCAGTGAGGATCTCTGAATGATCCAATGTTGACCTAAATGACTAATGATGATAAATACAATCCACCTGTGTGTAATCAAGTCTCTGTATAAATGCACCTGCACTGTGATAGTCTCAGAGGTCTGTTAAAAGGGCAGAGAGCATCATGAAGAACAAGGAACACACCAGGCAGGTCCGAGATACTGTTGTGAAGAAGTTTAAAGCCGGATTTGGATACAAAAAGATTTCCCAAGCTTTAAACATCCCAAGGAGCACTGTGCAAGCGATAATTTTGAAATGGAAGGAGTATCAGACCACTGCAAATCTACCAAGACCTGGCCGTCCCTCTAAACTTTCAGCTCATACAAGGAGAAGACTGATCAGAGATGCAGCCAAGAGGCCCATGATCACTCTGGATGAATTGCAGAGATCTACAGCTGAGGTGGGAGACTCTGTCCATAGGACAACAATCAGTCATATATTGCACAGATCTGGCCTTTACGGAAGAGTGGCAAGAAGAAAGCCATTTCTTAAAGATATCCATAAAAAGTGTCGTTTAAAGTTTGCCACAAGGCACCTGGGAGACACACCAAACATGTGGAAGAAGGTGCTCTGGTCAGATGAAACCAAAATTGAACTTTTTGGCAACAACGCAAAACGTTATGTTTGGCGTAAAAGCAACACAGCTCATCACCCTGACCACACCATCCCCACTGTCAAACATGGTGGTGGCAGCATCATGGTTTGGGCCTGCTTTTCTTCAGCAGGGACAGGGAAGATGGTTAAAATTGATGGGAAGATGGATGGAGCCAAATACAGGACCATTCTGGAAGAGAACCTGATGGAGTCTGCAAAAGACCTGAGACTGGGACAGAGATTTGTCTTCCAACAAGACAATGATCCAAAACATAAAGCAAAATCTACAATGGAATGGTTAAGTCCAGACCTGAATCCAATTGAGAATCTGTGGAAAGAACTGAAAACTGCTGTTCACAAATGCTCTCCATCCAACCTCACTGAGCTCGAGCTGTTTTGCAAGGAGGAATGGGAAAAAATGTCAGTCTCTCGATGTGCAAAACTGATAGAGACATACCCCAAGCAACTTACAGCTGTAATCGCAGCAAAAGGTGGCGCTACAAAGTATTAACTTAAGGGGGCTGAATAATTTTGCACGCCCAATTTTTCATTTTTTGATTTGTTAAAGTTTGAAATATCCAATAAATGTCGTTCCACTTCATGATTGTGTCCCACTTGTTGTTGATTCTTCACAAAAAAATACAGTTTTATATCTTTATGTTTGAAGCCTGAAATGTGGCAAAAGGTCGCAAAGTTCAAGGGGGCCGAATACTTTCGCAAGGCACTGTAAATCCAGCCACAGTGTCCGATTTCAAAAAGGCTTTACGACGAAAGCACACCAAACGATTATGTTAGGTCAGAGCCAAGTCACAGAAAAACACAGCCATTTTTCCAGCCAAAGAGAGGAGTCACAAAAAGCAGAAATTGAGAAAATGAATCACTAACCTTTGATGATCTTCATCAGATGACACTCATAGGACTTCATGTTACACAATACATGTATGTTTTGTTCGGTGAAGTTCATATTTATATCCGAAAAGAGTTTACATTGGCGCGTTACCTTCAGTAGTTCCAAAACATCCGGTGATTTTGCAGAGAGCCACATCAATTTACAAAAAAACTCATAATAAACATTGCTAAAAGATACAACTGTTACGCATGGAATTTTAGGTCCATTTCTCCTCAATGCAGTCGCTGTGTCAGATTTCAAAAAAACTTTACGGAAAAAGCAAACCATGCAATAATCTGAGTACAGCGTTCAGACAACAAATCAAACCAAACAGACATCTGCCATGTTGGCAGTCAGAAATAGCATTATAAATATTAATTTCCCTTTAATGATCTTCATCAGAATGCACTCCCAGGAATCCCAGTTCCACAATAGATGTTTGTTTTGGTCGATAAAGTCCATAATTTATGTCCAAATATCTCCTTTTTTTTTGCGTGTTTAGGCCCAGTATTCCAAATTCATGACGCGCGATCACTGGGAGCAGACGAAAAGTCAAAAAGTTCCATTACAGTCCGTACAAACATGTTAAACGATGTATATAATCAATCCTTAGGATGTTTTTAACATAAATCTTCATTAAATGTTCCAACCGGAGAATTCCTTTGTCTTCAGAATTGCAATGGAACGCAAGCTAACTAGCACGTGAGCGAGCGTGGCCAGCTCATGGCTCTCTGGCAGACCTCTGACTCATTCCCCTCTCATTCGCCCCCACCTCACAGTAGAAGCATCAAACAAGGTTCTAAAGACTATTGACATCTAGTGGAAGCTTTAGGAAGTGCAATATTTCCCCATAGTCACTGTGTATTCGATAGGCCAAAAGTTGAAAAACTACAAACCTCAGATTTCCCACTTCCTGGTTGGATTTTTTCTCAGGTTTTTGCCTGCCATATGAGTTCTGTTATACTCACAGACATCATTCAAACAGGTTTAGAAACTTCAGAGTGTTTTCTATCCACATCTACTAATTCTATGCATATTCAGCTTTTATGGCTGAGTAGCAGGCAGTTTAATTTGGGCACGCTTTTCATCCAAAATTTCCAATGCTGTCCCCTACCCTAGAGAAGATAAGCCCTCTGAATCAGAGAGGTGCAGGGGGGCTGCCTTAATCAATGTCATCGGCACTCAGGGAGCTGTTGTTGTTGGGGGTTGGGGGTTAACTGCCTTGCTCATGGGCACCTTGCTAGCTAGGGGATTCGAACCAGCAACCTTTTGGTTACTGGCCCAACGCTCTTAACCGCTAAACTACCTTTTTACCCCTTAATAATCCAAATATGTTGGTAATCTGAAGTCTGAGACTCTTTGGACCTCCTGTTATCCTCCTGTTCATCCCCCTCCACTCCCCTGTAACTATTCCCCAGGTCATTGCTGTAAATGAGAACGTGTTCTCAGTCAATTTACCTGGTAAAATAAAAAAACATACAAAATAAAATCCACTTCTTGTGTTAGAGGATTCTCCCACCTCACTAGTATAAGGGCAGATCCTATGCTCTGGCTACTTGTATTCTGTAAATACAGAAGAAATTATGCAGTTATACACTATTCCCCTCTCCCTCTCTCCTTCCTTCTGACCCCCTCTTTCATCTCCATGTGTATCTGCCCCATTCCTTCTCTGCTCCCCCTCTCCTTCCTTCTCTCTCTCCTCTCCCCCTCTTTCACTCCATGTGTATCTGCCCCATTCCTTCTCTCTGCTCCCCCCCTCCTTCCTTCTCTCTCTCCTCTCCCCCTCTTTCACTCCATGTGTATCTGCCCCATTCCTTCTCTCTGCTCCCCCTCTCCTTCCTTCTCTCTCTCCTCTCCCCCTCTTTCACTCCATAATTGTGTAATTGTGTCTTAAATCCCTACATAAACCTTTGATTGTTTTTGTGTTGTCAATTTACTTCAGTGGGTACATTTACATGCACACAATACAATTATTGTGAGTACTGAGATTAATATAATAGTTTGATAAAATGTTTACATGCTTTTCAAGAAGAAGGATTTCCCTCATAATTAGGTAGTCTGATCTGAAATCAGGCTACCTGATGGAACTTTGATAAATGCAGAAAAGTCCCTAACCAAAATAAATGTTCCAAAACAGCAACTTGTTATTTTTGGGAAGCCAATTTGATTCTGAGTTTGTCATGTAAAGTTTGTTTGTTTTAAAACTATACTTCACTCATGCGTAAGAGGGAGGCTTGCATTGCTAGCACATGGCGCAGATCAAATACACTGCTGGAACTTAAGCTGTTTACATGTCCTAATAATTAGAAAGATTGCAAAATAATACAGGCATTTTAATCAACATATGCTTACTTCGATTATGACCTTACACCGA